>NC_054740.1:91177323-91490396 GCF_018143015.1 Lytechinus variegatus | reverse complement strand
GTGAAAATTGTATGTATTCAACAGGGTCAAAATTTTCCAAGCAATGACAGATTCCTATATAAGCATAGCCCATGATACTCATTGTATTCCTTTTATAGCCCATGATACTCATAAAATTCATTTTTTACATAGTTTTTCCCCATTTTGCCTGTAAACTAATGAGATCGTCCTTTTGCTTTAAACCTCATCTTCATGGCTGTGTCATTCTTGTCCCATTTCATTTGGATGCCTTGCTCTAGGTCATCTGTTTTCTTCTCCACAAGCCTCCCATTGCTTTCTTTGCAGTAGGGTATTAAAAAGGAATAAATTTGTTGCAAGTAATTGATTCTATGAAGTACACAAATTTATAATGCACTTGATTACTCTTCTTGTATTTTACAACATGAATGTGGAATATTCTCTATTTTATTAGACAATGGAACATGGACCCAGCTTATCCTTGTCAGTGACTACCATGAAAATGGATCCCTCTTTGACTACCTGAATGCCCATTCAATTGATGTACCTGGAATGTTGAGAATGGCACTCTCTATTTCTACTGGACTAGCTCATCTGCACATGGAGATTATGGGCATGCAAGGTATGGTGTCTTTGAATGAAAAAAACCCCCAACAAATTGTTTAAACAGAGGTCTAATACTGCTTTAAGGAGGAACAGTTTTAGTCAGAGGGTTGTAGACCTATGGAATAATCTTCCTTCATCTGTTGTGTCGGCACCATCTATTGACTCTTTCAAACATAGACTGGACAAACATTGGTCTTGCCGTCATCAAATTCTCCCCTAAATGATGAAAAAAAGAAAAATATCCGTCCACCCTCCATGCAACATGCATGCATGTAATTCACAAGACATTTAAATAGTGTTGTTATCTAGAAAAAAAATCCCGGTCCGAAACTGTCCCGGCAACTTCAAAATTTCCTTATCGGATCCCGGCTCGTCCCGAATCCCGAAACATATCTCACACGCAAATGCAATCCAAAAGTGTATACCTACATGTACATTGCGCACTGGCGGTGCACCAGACAGTCAAAGCATAGAACTATTAACTGTTAGCTCCATGGTCAAAGTGTGCATGCCACCACCGCAAATTGTAAACATTCACTCAAAACGTGGGGAAAATAATGATGAGACAGTCAAAGCATGCCACCACCGCAAACTGTAAACATTAATGACCACTGACATGACCCGAATTATGTTTGAGTCGACCCAGCTGCTGATCTGACAGTCCAATAACACACGTGTCGGTACGGTGCCACTGATCTGTGGTCGGTGCGCACGTGGTTGAGAGTTATAAGCAAATTGCGTAATGTCTTGTCAGTGCGCCTGTGGCCCTAGCTAACCCGGAATATGGATTAACTTTCAGTTTCACTCTCTCCCTCTCTCGTATTCTGAACAGTATGATATCACCAAGGAGATATCTCCTGATATCACTACTACTGAGAAAAGTGAATACTATCTTATCAGAGAAGCTTATTTGGAAATTTACACAAGATTAGTCCCCCGGCGGCCAGCACTTCGCATCAAAACAACAAACTCATTTTTTCTTTAATCATGAATTACTTTCGATCGAGAAAAACATTATTTGAATAGATACTCAGACTATTCACAGTAAAAAAAAAATTTTGAACAACTATTTAAATATTAAGAAACATTGTTTAAGCCAGTCAATATACAACTATTTTTAAACTATTAAACCAATAAAAAAAAATTTAAACTTTAAACAGTTTTTTTTTAAATATTTTTTGCAATTTCCAAGGATATCATTTAAAACTGTTAATATCATTGATAATTTGTTTGATGCATTTAACAACATATTTTTACAACATATAGGGTATGATATGACTTTCAAAACAATGTTGTTTCAAAGTTTAAACAACGCCACTTTAAACATCGCCAATTCTAACAGCGTTTTGGTACAATTTTATAATTTAAGTCGAAATATATCTAGGAGAAATGATTTGACCATAGAGCTATTAACAGCTCCATGATTTGACCGACTGGTTTGCAATTGTAAACATCAAGTCAACAGATGACGGATGGTCCCCAGTCGTGAACGACCAAGCACTTCCCGTAACCCCCCCCCCCCCACCCTTCTCTCTCTCTAGCTCTCTCTCCCGGCTCTAACCAGCTGAAACATGATACGCATTCGTCTAGTTGTTATTTGCAAACCCTTTCGCAAGAAAATACCCCAACAAATACAATCATCACAAAATTAATGGCGACTTTTTTTAAATGACTAAATTTGCAAATACTCATAGATCATCATCGTCAATTGTTAGTAAATTATTTCATGATAAATTCACTAGTCCATACATATCATAGCAGATTCAACTCGAAAGTATGGGGTAAATGAATGACTCAGTAAAACGAACTGAGGCGAAAGAGGTCTGCACATGAGACTATACAGTAGACGATTGTTGTCTGTGTATATCTCTCGGGGCCGTGTGCAAAGCTAGATTGCGTGCATGCTCATGCGATCGACAAGTACAGATAGCTATGTAATTGCGTAATATTTCGAGGTGCATGTGCACACAGCCAGTTGAACTAAATTGTTCTCTCGTATTTCGTAAGTACAATTACTAATTAGGGAAATATTACAACATGAATTTGGCCATTATTGATTTTATTTTCCTGCCGGGATACGGTCTAAGTTGATTGATCCCGGAACCGTCTCGGAGCCTCAGACCGCCGGAATTCATCCCGATCCCGGACCGACTGACAACACTACATTTAAATAGTCATGTTGGAACAAGTACAATCAGAAGGAACGACCGGAAGTCTCGACAGGCTTGCCTTCTTCCATACACTGATGATGATGATGAAATTATATGATACATATCTTTCTTTAGAACCACAAGATAATTTAGGCCATTCCAGCTTCTGTAGATTGTCTATGGGGACCTGATTGCTATATACTTGTCCCATTGAATGATGGTGCTGAAGAGAGACCTATGCAAGATTTTTTTTGTACAAGGAATTTATCCTTGAAATTTCTTGCGACAGGGGATCTCTCAGGATTTGCTCAGTTATCAGGATAGCATTTTTTTTAATACTTAAGGTAAAATGTAGGATGCAAAACCCAAGTATATCAAGGTGAAAGTGATGAGGAATGTCTTCATGTATTACCATCTTGATATGTGAGATATATTGAATCAATTTTTGGATCTGTCGTGTTGTGAAAATTTTTATTATTTCATATATCATTACATATTTTAGCTTTTGAAACCATGTATGAAATATTAGTTTATGAGCCCTTTGTAATTAAAGAGTTTTTATACAATGGACAAGGATAGTCCAACCTGTAGAGTACTGGCAATCATGCATCTGATTAAACATGTACGGGGAAAGGGCAATTAGTAATAAAAAAAATCTTGATATACAGATGGCAAACATGTATAAAATTCTTTGAACAATGTTGTCATACCACAAGTCATCAGTTAATACAGATGAATGCATCAGCCAGACTAAAATGATTTTCTTGTTTGTATCTCCAGGTAAACCAGCCATTGCCCACCGAGACATCAAGTCCAAGAACATCCTGGTTAAACGCAATGGTCAGTGTGCTATTGCTGATTTGGGACTTGCTGTCAGACATGACTCTGTTACAGATACAGTGGATATCTTCCCCAACAATCGCATAGGTAAATTGAAGCTTGTGAACAATTTTGATAATAGATGATAGAGAGATGATAAAAGTGTTAGTTGATGAGCTAGCAAGGCTCTTGGCAAGTATTACTGGAATAGCTTTGGTAAGAATTAGAGGTAAATTGCCACTTAGTCCTCACCCACTTTGTCTACTTTACAATTGGTCTCATTCCATATGGTCTATTCCTTCGTCTATAACCGGTTCATCTAACCGTTAGGTCTAATTACTGTTAAGCACATTTTAACATTTCGTCCAATTTTATTCAAGCTATATTAATTTTGTTAAATATCAATGTGGTCCAACACAATTTAGTCTAGACATTATTAGATGAACTGTGTATGGACCTAATTTTATTTTGACAATGTGCAAAATAATAAGTAGACAAAGTGGAAATTAGGTCATCCGAGAATCATCTGAGAGTTAGACCATCTGCCAGTAGACCAAGTGGGCTGATTTATGATGGTAGACAGTTTTGGAATTTGACCATGTGCCAGTAGACCAAGTTGGTTCAGCTATGATGGTGTTAGATGATCAGAGAATTAGACCATTTGCTAGTAGACTAAGTTGGTGTAGCCATGATGGTGTCAGACAGTCTGAGAATTAGACCATCTGCTAATAGACCAAGTGGGTTTATCTATGACTAGCAGCAATTAATTACCCTTGGCAGCACAGGGGGTAGGAGTCATTTTTCTTCATCATGCTGGGTGTGTGTGTTTGTGTGTGGGGGGGGGGGAGGGTGACATTCTTGAATGTAGAGGTAGACTGCCTATTCACACTGAAAACCAAGCAGTTTATGGATGAAATATTATATATAACTGATTCATAGCAGAATTCTCTTTCAATAGAGATAGGATGTTCAATTAAGTTAAACATCTTGGGTTTAATTGGAGGAAGAACTTCAATAATCATTACAGAGTGAAATCCAAATCTAACTATAAAATGGAAGAATGTAATAGAACATGGTGTATTCAGGAAGCAGTCAAGGGGCAATTATTGTGATATTTAGAAATTTGCTATGATGATGATGATGACAGTGATGAACTGATGATGATGAAAATGATGGTGATGATGATCATCATCATAATGATCATGAAGATGGTGGTGATGATGATGTTGATGGTGATGATGATAGTGGTGGTGATTTTGACATTGATATCTTTCTGTGTCTTGATATCATTTCAGGTACAAAGCGTTACATGGCTCCAGAGGTGTTAGATGATACCATTAACATGAATCACTTTGATTCCTTCAAGCGGGCTGATGTATATTCCTTTGGATTAGTACTATGGGAGACGGGAAGAAGATGCTCAGTATTTGGTAAGATTCCTGCTTTCCATTTACTAGCAAAATTAATGTGTCACGTATACTTGATAGTGAAAATAGTGATTGTTTTCGAGATTCAGAAATTCTCTCGGGGGGTATTGATCCTACCAAATATCTTTCTTTTTGATAAGGAGTATTAATATTTTTGATAGAGAAAAAGAGCAGTATTCACTCTTGTGTTTGTGTGTAATCAGTCTACAGTAATATGTGAGTATGCATTCACATATAGCTATTAGGGCAATCCCATAAGATGATCAACATTTTCGTATGACCAACCTCCCCCTGCCTAGCAGAGCGAGACTATAGGCGCCGCTTTTCCCGACTACGGCGGCAGGCGGTGGCGTCAACATCAAGTCTTAGCCTAATGTTAAATTTTTGAATTGACATAACTTAGAAAATATATAGACCTAGTTCATGAAACGTACACATAAGGGTAATAAAGTAAGTATTACTGAACATCCTGCCAGGGTTTCAGGTCACATGACCTACGTGAAAGGTCATTTAGGGTAAATGAACTTTGGTCATGTGAGGGGTATTTGTTGAATTTCCATCGTAACTTTCAATTTTTATGGTGCTAGTTCATAAAAATTGGACATGAGAGTAATCAATTATCACTGAACATCCATCATTGAATATCCTGTGCGAGTTACAGGTCACATGACCAAGGTCAAAGGTCATTTAGGGTCAATGAACTTTGGCCATGTTGGGGTATTTGTTGAATTACCATCGTAACTGAAAGTTTATGGATCTTGTTCATAAAAGTAAACATAAGAGTAATCAAGTATCACTGAAAATCCTGTGCAAGTTTCTTACTAGACTTCATTAACAAAAAAATAATAAGTAGGAGGAAAAGCTATAAGTGAAGAAGGTGGGGATTAGAGTGGATAAGTTATAATGAAATGCCATATTTGTTTTCATGTATATAGGTATCCATGAAGAGTTTTGTCTACCATACCACCCATGGGTACCAATGGATCCTCCTATTGAAGAAATGAGGAGGATAGTGTGTGTTGAGAAGAGGAGACCACCCATTCCTAACAGATGGAACAGTCATAAGGTAAAATACTAGACAGCTATTTAATTATCGGGAATGTTAAAAAGATTGCCATTCTTCAAAAAATCACCAGACAATGACTACTAGTCTATTTTTTCAGTTTTCTAGGTGAGAATATATCATTATAGTGGCTGCATTAAAAAATAACGTTCTCAGCATTTAAGAAAAGAATGCTGATGTTTTTTTTAACCCATGATATTTCATTCCATGATGCAACTAGTAAAATGACTAATATGTGCATAGTTAATCCCAAACATTATCCTAATCCTGATACTAATCAATCTTTCTGAACCAAATACTGTGTCACAACCCTAACCCTTACCATATGTCTTCAGAGATAATTTTTGTCTAGATTAATAATTGCAGTAGGTAATGTTGGGTCTCTGATAATTCCCTCATTTAGGTATGCTCTCCACAGCACTGGCTTCTTAATTATATACCTCCCTTCCCAAATGTATATATCGTTAGAATGCTATTAATCAAATGAAAACTTGTGCAGCCCTTTCATATATCTTTTTCTCATATAGATTCATTATTTATATTCACATTTGTTTTCATTCCTTACAGTCATGAGAATTTGGGCTGTTGGCATCATTTGAAAATTATGATATCTGCATTATATATACATACATGTATATATATATATGATAAGATAGTTATAGTATTGGCATATCCATAACAGAAAGAAATTAGTCTATTTCCTTTTATTTTAATTCAATTCTTGCTCCTATGATCTCATTCTTTTCTTTCATATTAACTATTTCCTGTCTATCACTCTCTACACAGTTAAGAATGCACTGAGTTGTGATGTCTTTATGCCATTTTATACGTACCTTCTTGAATATTTCTTTTGCTTCATTTTCAAACATCTGTGTTGATTTCTATTTAACATGTTTTCAGGCTTTCTCACTTTATTTAAAACTAATTGAACTGGGATCACTTTATTGATTTTCATTCTACCCTTGTTGCTTATGCAGATCATGGAATCTTATGCTAAGGTGATTAAGGAGTGTTGGTATCAGAACGGAGCTGCCCGTCTCACTGCACTTCGTATCAAGAAGACCTTGGCTGGTTTGATGGGACCCTCAGAACCCGAGGTCTTACTCCCACCGGCAAACATGCAGAATACATGTGACCCCTCGCAGAGCGGGGACGACCTCAAGGGGAGACTGCCCCCCTCTGCCATCATCCCTACCTCGCATCCTCCGGTTGGTCCTAACCCATACCCCATCCTCAGCTAGTGGGGGTTTTTACCAACAGCTCTTTTGGTGAAGGATGTCTACAACTTTGTTCTGAGATAAGAGTTCTTCTTGTCAGTATTGTTGATGGATGGAGAGATTCTCTGGAACACAGACAATGGAAGGTGGACTGTATGCTTTGTCATGTGAGATTTGTGCAAGTCACCATAAAGAGAACATGGGGAAGGATAATGTGATATCACTGTGTCATTATTAAAATGCATCTAACAGACAAGTACAGCGAATATTGTGCATTTTAGAGACCACTGTTTTGAGAGAACAGCTCCTGACTTCCCGTTACTAATCACAGAAACATTGCGTGATTAAGACAACATTACATGTTTCTTTAGTATCCTACCATGTTAGGTATACAGGACTACCTGATTCAACAATCCCCTTTAAAACAGGCTCTCTCGATTATAAATGGAATGATTATTTCTGAAGTTAGTTGGTGCTTTGGACAGCCTAATGATGGAAGTTTGACCCTACTGGTCTTGGTCATCAAAACTTCGGATCACCTCTTACTTGGTCAACAGAAGTTTTTGTCTGCAAGAAGTGGATAAGTGAAGCTACAATCCTAGTGCATCTTGTGTGGCCGTTGAATCACGGCTGCTTGAGACTGCATCTCGGAGGAGCATATCTGAGAATAACCAGCATTTAAATCAGAAGAAATCGCTTGAATGAGAATGTTTAAAATGACCAGAATTATTATAGAGTGTTGAGTTCGTTTTCATCTATCTAACACAAACAGAGAGTGGCTGGCTGGTAATTATCAGATTACCAGTAATAGATTTCTGCTCCTCCTACTTGAGACATCGATTGTGTTTTTTAAATCAACCAAATGAGCTGGGGTGCAGAGAGCAGACTGTTGAATATAGAACCCAAGTTTAAATGAGGACCAGAGAAAGAACAAATTTGAGTCATGTGAAAGAAATCCATTAGAGGATAACGATAACACAGATAGTTTGTACTTGACATTTACAGTACACATGCACTGTGAGACAAGTACAACAAATCCTTAACATTAAAAGATATCAATCTAGCCTTTATTTTATTAAAGTAAATCTTTAAGATAGATTATGATACAGGGTTAGAAAAGTCTTTGAGAAAGATGGTTCCTTGTTGGTAGGACAATGGTTTGTAAGATGAAGTCACCAAACTGGCTACGAGGAGATGAGGCAGCACCTTTGCCTCAATGGGTCAGAAGAAGAGCTCTTCATCATAAAACTCATCTATTCAGGAACCCGATTAGCATGATACCTCAAATTGCAGACAAATAGGTCTTTAGGATGATATCTTCTGTTACCTTAGCTTTTCTTGTTTATGTAAATCAAATCAAGCAGTGCAAGGTAATTTCTCTATTATAGTGGATGGGTTAGTCCGTGAGAATCAACCTTTGATTGGTACAAATAGTAAATGTAAACAATTTGAAAGCTCAAGTGTCATGTAAGAAATAGTTTAGCTTGAAGATCCTTCCAAACTTTTTCTTTGTAGTCAAAGTAGCGCCAACAGAATGGCAAGATTATCTCAGGTTTTCAAAATTTAGGAACGTAGCTCAACTATTACTCGGCGCTGTATTCATATCAACATTACTCGTCAATGCATAGTGCAATTAGGAATATCAACCTAGAAATTCAACAACAATTTTGTTGAAATTGAGCATATTTGTCTAGAAATGCATCATGAAGTAAATCTGCTTGAAGAGATGGATTTCGGAAGCTAGTTTGTCATCTTATTTTTTGGTCCAGCTTGTATGTAAGCTGTGCCTTGAATTCAGAAATAATCAAAAACATTATCAGAAAAATTTGAATTTTTCTCTTGTTACAGATATAAATTGGATGGACAGAGAATGTGTTATTCAACAGAATCCCAAATTGAAAACTGTCATCTGTAACTTTTTGCAGGGTAGATTACAGTCACAGTTCATCATTCTCTTGTATATGAATCTTTTAAAGAGAGACTGAGAGAGTGTGTGTGAGAGAGAAAATTGATATATTTGTGAACAGCAACAGATATATAATGAATTATTGGATTGTCAAAGTGATCTCAGTCCAATAGCCTTGTTTTCATGTTGGTGTTTTCAGATATATCAAATGATGGCAGGTGTTGATAATATAGACCTTGATATCTAAGCTGAGTTTGTACAGATCTAGGACAGTGAATGGATCAGCATGATCAGCTTGTATAATGGGAGATTTAAACGGTGTGTAGGAAATATAGAAACAAAACATAAATGTACTGTTTCATTCTATACATAGAGTCTGTATATAACTGTGAAGTGAATGACTTGTTCATCATGAAAATATTCATTTTGCCATTCTCAATGTAACATGCTGTACATACCGCTGCTTGTAAATACATGTATAGTGTGTTGTAGCAAACCCATGCCCTATCCAGTCCATATAGTGTAATGTATCTCATGTATGAATCAATATTCAAAATGGCTATTTAGAATAACTGTATGTATATAGCAATGTTGCACATTATGTTGTTCATGGCTGAAAAAAAAATGATTTGGGGAATATTGTGACTGAAGTACACAGAATGCAGGAATGATTGTTCAAACTCGTATATGAAATAAGAGCACCCATATTTGTTTTGTGTATACATTTGCAAGTACATAATTAGATATAAGTGAATGTTTGTTGTTTATGATACCTTTTCTTTCTCACTTAAATGCTGACATTCTTGTAAGGAAAGAAGATGATAAATTGCTAAACAGTAGGGGTTATGCACCAAACAGTATTGCATTGTTCACTCGAGTGATAAGAACTTTAAACAGGAACACATACAAGTCAGCTATGGGTAACTTTCATCAAAAACACTGAGAGTCAAACAGGATGGTATGCAATGATTGGAGAATAGGGACTCATTGCATAAAGAGTTTCAACTACATAACTTTGCAAGAATGGTAACTACCGTTGATACCTTGATTATGATTAGCTGCTGAGCCCTGTTACTATGGTAGTTGCTGTAATAGCAAGATTACAACAGTTAAAATCCTTTTATCTCTGATGGGTATGCAAGAAGACAGCAATGCTTTTTTAAACTAAAATTACTGTAGGTTTTTTAAGAAAAATATTTTCCCCACAAACCCGTATCATGTACAGGTTTTTCTTGGACAAAAATTGAAAATACTGTTTGGAACTGAATCTTGACTGAACTTATGGAAATGTTTGGGGTTCAAAAATGTTTTTTTTTCATAATGCTTAATGAAAAACTCACTTGTATGAAACAACTGTCCAGTTCTCCTAGCAACTCTAAATCATGTTAATGTAGAATTACTATATATTGATGTAGTTGATAGAATTGCTCATCAAATCATGACTAAATTGTTTATTGCAATAGCGAGTATCCATTGTGATGATTTAATCATGCTGGAGATGACTAAACTTGCTAGTACTGCAATGTTTGTGTGATCGAAAAAATTAATGAGGAGAACAATTCATCTACCCTTGTTCCTGCTTATCTTCTATATCTGTCTTTCATCCTCTTAATTTTTTTCTGGTTTCTTTTTCAATTTCTCAAACCCTCTTCTTTCTATCGATTTTTTCAGTGTAGTCATTCTAATCTTGCACCCAGAAACAGATATGATAGTAATCTGCTTTTAATATATCGAAACGACGTCTCTAAGCGCTTTACAGATAATGAATGATTATAAAATACAACATTTTAAATGTCATTTCTTTGAGAGTATTCATACAATTTTTCATCAACAGTAATCTTCCCCCAATATCTATCTTTGTCTTTGCTAAAATGCATTGTGCATTTTGACTCCGAGAGGTCACATTCACAGTTCCAATTTTTTTTTGCTTCTACAGGGCAGTATGAAATCAGTGTAAACAGAGTTATAGTGCTTCTAGCAGATTTCTTTTCAAAACTCATTTTTCAGGTGCATTTGTAATTGAATTCTCAGTAATCACAAAGACAAAAATTGTATGAAAACATTGTTTTGAGTTACAAGCCTTTCAAAACATTGTACCTGGTCTGGAACTTGGTTTGAATGACGCTTACATCTTTATGTATTACTCTCTTCTCTCCTCCCACCTCATATCTCTTTCTTTTTCTCCCTCTGTCTATCCTCTAGCATTCTATCTTCTTTTTCTTTCAGTTTATCTATCATATTTTACAGTCATGTAATAACCTGCCCTACAATGTTAAATCTGTATGTTGTTCACCTTGCAAAGAAAACATTGATGCTCTATTCATACAATGGTAGTAGATATGTTCTGATTTCTGTATCATGTTCAGTTTTTGTGATTTTGTGAATTCATCATGTGTTAGGATTTTAAGATATGTGTATGTGATTCTTGTATCTGCTCACAACAGCAATTTTTAATGCTGTTCAAAGTTCACCTGCAGAAGGGCATAATAGTACTCAAAACATTAATTTACAGCTGTTTATCGCTGGATGCTGTATTTTCAAAGTCTAGGTGGTGTAATGAAGTATATGATATGTCATGGTTCATGAAAAATTTCAATTTTCTTTATTCTTTAAATACAGCCTTATCTCAAATTAAGCACTGCCAATTGGCCATCAATTTCAGTCAGTAAACTACAGGTACATATGTTTTGGCCCAAACTAAAGACCATTTTATGGTTACTAAAAAGTGAAAAAGCACTCTTTACTAAATTGTGATGTTATATTTATCATTTAGTTTTTTATATGCCCTTGTGTAGGAGAACATATTGATCCAGTATTAATGACAATGCTCTTGTGTGTGAAGACTTCTAAACTTCATGTGAATATTATATGTGAAGTATTTACCGACTATAGAAGGTAAATGCTATCTGATTTTATTTCTGTCCTCTTCCTTGTGATAATGATGCTGCATGTGAACCTTGTTCAATGAGAAGGTGAATTTAAAGACAGAAGTGAGACAAATTTATCTCTCTATATTTTACAAAATGTTATTTTTTATACATTTTTCTGATGTGGACTGGGCGATTCTCCTTACAAAAACATTAACGGCTGCATTGATTAAGTGTATTAGGTTGGTTTTTCTCTTAGAGTTTAATCAACCATTATAAACGTGTGTGTCCAAATTTAGTTTTAATCAATGATGATATATAAGCACTGTGCTGCTACATTGAATGTCTACCACTAGAAAGAACCAATGGAAAACTATAAGATACTTCATGACTATTCTAAATCTCTTGTAAAATTTAGACAATGTGAGAGCTACAGCCTTTATTTGATAAAATTCTGTATATTTTGTGTTATGTTTCTAATGCTTTATACTTTGAGAGAGATTTTGTGATGAATGATCTCCTGTTGTTTAAATCATATTTGGATTATTGATGATTTTGAATTGATTTTTAATGATTAATGATTTGTGTGTATGTAGCCTATTCCATCTGTCTCTGGTTTTCATCTCACTGGCAACAAGAGGATGTAAATATACCCCTAAAAGAAGAGAATCACTCACTTCATCACTTAACACAGTAGGAGACAACCAGTTATTCTTATTTGGATTGATAAGAATTATGCCAAACATCATAATAAGTACCGTAATATGAAAGATTCAGTGGACCTGCTGCCTCCGTACATGTAGGTGCATATGTTGATAAGTCTATTGATATTTTTATTCAAATAATAGCAGAATTGAGTTTCTGTAAAAGGGGAAGCCATATTAATTGATGATTCCCTAATATATTCTCATGTTTTTTAATGGTATTTTAATAGTGGTGTTTACTATAAATGATCCCTAGATCTCAGTGTCAAAAGTCTGTAAAATGTGAAAACCCTGAAGACCAGAAAGTATTTTATGTTAACCAGAGAGCAGCTGTATTATTGTTAATGATGAGAGGGCTAAATTGTAATGAAAATGAACTACGCAGCTGTTATACCAGAGCTATGCATTGGCAGTAGAGCTCTTAAGAAACAATAAATTGCTTGTTTTGCCTTTGTTTCAATGAGAGAGATATTACAGAAAATTTTAGCGAAACAACAGATTTATTAATATAGATTTCTTCATGTGTAGTGTATTTTTTAATTTCAGGATATTTAATAATGAAATGCTGTACAAAGGATAAGGGAGTATTTTTAATGTTGAGAATGACCTTATTTGGTTACCATTTCTTTATGTGAATAACCCAAGTGGCCAATTTGTTTTTTTTTTTAATTGAAGTGACAAAAATTTATATTACTGTTGTTTTTTTTTCTGTTCCTAATGCTCAGGCATAGGTTTAATTTCATCCTGAAGTTAATTTGTAATTATGTGCATGTCTGTTTGTGTGTGAGGTTGAGAGTGTGTTTAGGGATGAAATACAAAGGCTGTTATTTGAATTGCTGTCTGTATTCAATGACGAGGTAGGTCATCTTTGTTTAGCTTCTTGATGAATGATCTTTATTTTCTTCTTATGATTTTTTCATGGTTTGAGAGATGCTCTCTTTATCATATACTATTCCACATAACTGTTCGACAATTTATGTAATATGATATTGTTTTCACTTTGTTTAACAATAATAAAGCAGAATAATTATTACCTGGTACTATAAAAACAAAACAAAACCCAAAAGATTTTACTTTGTACAAGGAATCAATGACAGCAACTCCCATTTTTGTGATAATGATGATATTCGGATCAATGTAGCACTAGTACAAAGTGCTATTATAGAAAGTTAGTTGCAATTTGTAAGTGTATTAGAGACTCAAGAATCTCCTGGGAGTCCTGGATATCACGTTTTCACCAAGAGAGGCATCACACACACCTCTATATGGGAACAGTCGTGAATACATTTTATGATATTGAGAGGCTATAACTTGTTACTTATACTTTGTATATATGTCTGATAGCTGCATATCAGATATTCTTTTCGCATTTACTGTCCATTGATTTCATTGTTGTATAGGTGTTTATGTATTTCACTTAATATGTAAGCACACGTGCACATGATAACTGCTGTATTTTGATCCATGCATCACCCTCTCATAATACTTGTATGTTATTAGGTAGAGAGGATGTGAATAAGGAAGATTATATGTGCCATAAATATAGGTTGTGTACATGTACTAGAAATATATATATATATAATGATACCAAATCAAATTGCATAGTTGTTAGTATGTTTATGTGGATCTCTGGTATTGAAAAGGGACACCTGTATGGCCTTTTAACGTGGGGCAGGAGTACAGGAATTAGAATTTGTGAGTTGCGAAGAATAACGTGTATTCATGTATCAAATGTACAAAGAATGATTGACTTTCATTTTAGATAGCCTTTTCCGTTTACGTGTATGACTCTAATATCTTAGCACTGTGGACACTTCTCAGAATATAAACTGGCTGTAGAATGTTTGAGTGGTAGCATACATTATTGAAACAATGTCAATTGGTATACTGCATTTGTTGTTATCCTGTATATACATTCTGTGAATTGGTACCTTTCATTACCTCTCTATATGTAAAAAAAAAAGAAAAGAAATGACAAAGCTTTTAATTTTTTTTAATAAAGCATCAATAAAATTGAGAGCAGGATCATGAGAGTTTGGACTTATTTTGCTCCTACAGAAGAGTGAAGATTTTATTAGACAAAATGTGATCACTAGAACGCAATTGACAATTCTCTGTCATGGTGTGCAAGCTCACCTTCCATTGTATTTTGTGCCACATTCTTTTTAAAATAAATTTTACCATCAGTAATGAACTGTAGGATAATATTGAAAGATTTTTGAATTCTTAATTATAGATTCTGTTTTTAAATGTTTTATTAGATTCTCTAAAGTTTAGGTGATCAAACAGAAATGTGTTAGCATGATTCATCATAAAGCATTTCATTTTTGAACGATTAATCACCATATAAGAATTTATAAATTTTTAATTATGAAAAGTATTCTTATTGGCTGAAGTGAGTTTTCTTTTAACGAATAAATCCAATTGATAATTAATTAAATTCTTCAGAAATATGTTCAGACTCTCACTATCATGTTCCTCTCATTTTTTTTTCAAATTCAAATTTTTTTTCAGGATGGACTTCATATTTTAGGCGGATGGTGTAAATCAAGCAAGGGAAAAAGTGTGAAAATATTTGATACAGTGGGTTTTCATCATTAAATAATGCAATCTAAATTCTAATGGGCATTTTAGTTCATAATGTTAAACATTTTCAGCTTGATTTGTAAGTATTTATAGGTGTTCATGTTGTTTACTTTTATTTAGGTCCCAGAAGCTGTTTTAATTTTTTTTTATTTGTTGTTGGAGTATAAAGTACACATTAAGCTTTTTATTAAAATGTAGTTTCATTTTATCATGATTTTTGCAAAACTTATAAAAAAGCATTAGAGCGTAAGTGTAAGCTCATGCTTTGGTTACCATTGTCACTGTTGTCATTAAATGTGTCATTGTTGTTTGTGTGTTTGGCACATTGTGTAAACACTATGTATTTTTGTATCCTGTTTATCGCTGTGTGTTGCAATGGTATCGTCCAATAAATGATTCACTCATGTTATGGACTATTTCTGTTTTGTATTATTTTATTTGAGTATCGTATTGCGATTGAACATTACTTTACAGTGTCAAAGACTCAAGAGATTGCATACAAACACACACACATCCACCCCACGCGCCACACATAAATATTATTTTTCATCATGTAATTTAGATCCGTCTCCGTGACCATCTACGGTAAATTGCCAATTCATCTACAGCCAACTCGTCCACTCACCACATGGTCTACTTTTATTTAGTCTAATGCCATTCTGTCAATCAACATTTCTTCTAAACATTATTTGGTCCATTAACCATTTGGTCCAATAATCACTTTGTCTAATCACCATTTTGTGTCATAGCCAGCTGGTCTAATATCCATTTCATTTTCATTCATATTGCACAATTAAGACTTAGTCCAATTAGACCATCTGGTGTATGGACTAAATGGCTATTGGACCAACTGGTTATTAGACGGAATGGCCTTGGACTAAGTGAAAGTAGACCATGTGGTGAGAAGACGAACTGATGGTAGACGAGTTGGACGAATTGGCATTAGATGAATTGGAAATAAACACCATCTACCGGGGTCAGGTCAGATACTGCCCCTTTTTCGTCTAATTGGTAGAATGAATAGGAGTAGGAAAGGTGTGGACTGTGCTTTTGTACAATACCTCTAAAAAAATAAAAAAATAATAAAAAATGATTCATGGCGATCATGTTTTTTCTGCTCTTGCCCCTAAACTCTGGAACAATCTCCCCATCTCCATTCGTAATGCATCCACTGTTGAATCTTTCAAAACACTCCTCAAATCTCACCTCATTAAGCAGTCCTCTTAATTCCATATCCTGTTCTCTCTCACTGTATTTTGCTACTTTTTTCTCTTTCCAATGAGCGTAGAAACTGTTGTATTAAGCACTATGTTAATTATTATCATTAAAAAAAATGAATTAAAAATGATTTCACTATTTGTTAGTCTTACCCCCTCCCCTTTTTGCTGCTCCTAATGACTACTTACTGTTGATCCCTTAAAACTTGCCCCTTGCATAGAATGTCTACTGCCATTCTAGCATCAATGGCAGTAGCCAATCAAAATCAATGATAAGAGTAAGCCTAAAACAGCAGGTTTCATCACTGGCGGCGGAAGCCAAAAAAATTAGGGGGGGGTCTACCAAAAAATTTTTGATGGACACATGTAAAAAAAATTTGACAAGAAAAAAAAAAAAGGTCATTAACCTAAATTTTAAGGGGGGGGGGACAAGACACATTTTAAGGAGAGTTCACCAGTATTTAGGGAGGGACGCAGAAAACAAAATTGACAAGCAAAAAAAAAAAAAAAAGGTTATCAACTAAAAAATTTTGGGGGACTGTCCCCCCACCTAAATTTTTTTGGGAGATCTGTCCCCGCTTCCTCCGCCTATGGGTTTCATCCCCCACCCACACACACACACACGACAACAAAAAGACAAAACCATGAATTAGATTTGATATAGCGTCATCTGCGTTATATACACGAACATTCGAATTGATTTTGGTGCAAAGAAACGCTCCAAGCGGAGCCAGCAAGAGCTAGAGAGGTGAATGACACCCACCCCCTGAACAATGGATGCGCCGTATTGACTTCGCTGGCCTAGAGGATAATTTGGGGCGGTTGTTGATTGTTTATCTATCGTAAACCACCTTGTTTTATTCCACGTGCTTTTCCGTTGCTATTCCGGAGTAAATGATGGAGTCACTTGTTACCGATCTACGGAAATATTTCATATTTTAGCCGTGATTTGGTTTGTAGGTCTTGTATCTTCTTTTCTTGGACCTAAATCCTATTCGACTGGGCATCTTCCCTTGAAATTTTCAGCGGGGTGTTGGTCCGAATGGTGGTATCCTAGCTTCGGCGCGACCCGCAGCTGCAGGGGCTGTTCAGGGTCTGCGATCAGTGCATTGTGCCCGGTTTGTGCTTACTGACTGGGTGATTTCAATGTATTGTAGAGGCTAAAACGCTGCTGGATTGCATTCAACAAAGGACACTTGCAGATTGGGTCGTGAAATTTATTTTTAGAGAAAATGCCGCTTTCTTTTGAGAGACGTTGGAGCTTGGATAGAAGGTAATTTCTTCAATTATATTTTTATGTGTGTTTGCAGAACTTGAAGGCTAGAGAGTGTAGTGGGGTCAGGAGGATGATGATAATAATCACCCCGAGAGGATTGAGTATAAGGTCGAGACTCTCCCTTTTTCTCTCTCACAAAATCTACCCTGATTGGATTGTAATTAAAAAAAATAAAATTGATAGATTCATACATTCGAGAAGCATTTACTATTAATCTATTTATGATGATAATCTTGATATAAATGAATGATCTTGATAATCTGTGCTCTTATTAATATTACTGGTATTTTGTGAGTGAACAGGTGGTGGCACAGTGGAACTGTTTTTTAAATGATCTTTGACTTGTCTGGTAATGTTGATTAATCAGATTATATTGAGTAATAAGACATGCCATAAAACAATTTTGTTTTTCATTTGTTTCTCATGTAAATAATAAATGGAAGATTATCAGTTATGAAATTCAAGCTAATTATTAGTTACATGTAGCTTCATGACCTCTGGCTAATGTGCAATTTATGAGACCCCCCTCTTACAAACAAAATACCTCTGTTGAATTCTCACTTAATTTAAACTAAGATAAATTTGTTGATTAAACTACTGCATGGTGATGCCTATATATGATGAATGGTAGGCCTACATTGAAAACAAAATTGTTGTGAAAAAAATAACGACAACTGAGCATGACATTAGGTGGCCTGTCTATATACCTGGGGTGGTAGCATATATTTTTCAACAGTAATAATACTGCCCAAGCACTGTTCTGAAGATAAAGAGTTAGAGTGGGGAAGAAAATGACAAATTTTGACGCATAATGAAGAAAACCTGGTTTATTATTCATTTTTTAAGAGTTTTTTTTTGTGAGAGAGAGTTTAAATGCATTTGAATTTCAAGCTGTATTTTTCTTCATGTTTTAATAGTGTTCCAATGGAAACCATCAATTTAGGAGCAACTGCTTCTTTGGTTTCCAGCTGTTTTGTTTGTTGCAATATGTTTTTATTTGATCCAACAAGCTTTCATAGTTTATGTAATGTATGAACGGCTCTCTCTTTATGTGTAGGCTACCTCCTGTATTATTCAATAAATGTAAGATTGGATCTCAAGTTTCCCCATTGATTGTACAAGGTTGAGCCAATCCTTGCATGAAGTAGGAAGAGGATGATAGAAGGGGGAAAAAATGGAGCACAAAATGTACTTGGTAATGAAGAGCATTGGTCTATAAGATGAGTCATCTCTGTAATAAGGAGGAGGAAAAGCCGTCATGGCATGTTCGATTTAAAGCCAGTGGCATGGACTTGGACACGTGTATGGTTTAGACATATGTTTGAAAGCAGTATAATTTACAATTCGCCTGTTGAAGGTTTTCATTATTTTTGTACCTACTCAAACATGTATTTTGTTGTTAAGTTACACCAATAAAATATAATTTGGGCTAATGATCATTATTACAAATATTTGCCTAAAATATGGGAAAATATTGAAATGAGATCCATTGATCATGCCAATAAAAAACCTTTGGACTATGAAGTATGATTAAATCTAATCTTTGTTGTATATGAAGTATTATTTAATTCATTCAGTTGCATATATGTGTTTGCTGATGCTATATTACTTTCATCATGTGAAAGGGAGAAGGAGGAGAAATAATTTCTTACATAATTTAATGAAAATTTACTCAGAAGAACATCAGCTGTACCTTGTACACACAATGTTCCATGTGAATACGATTGCAAAATTTACTCTGCTTCAAACCAGATCAATTGAAATTGAATTCCTTGGATTCAGATTGATTTTGTACAATCTTTTACAAGGATATTCATCAGGATAGAGGAGATATTGCTTGAATATGAAACTTGCCTTAGGGTAAATCAAATAAAATTTGGGGGAAATGAAAATTTGTGTAAGAAAGATGGCCTGGGATCTTAAAGGTTCCCTAATAATTAGTTCAGATTTTCCTATGAAACAACGCAATATTTTGCCTGTATAAATTCCTCTTATTCTTATGATAAGGTTAAGAAGTTAGGAATTGTCAGCTTCGATTATTATGTTCTTTGCTCCGTATATTCAGTAGATTAGTGGATAGTGTTTTGTTTTCTCTCTGCTATCTTGTAATACAGTACTTACCTTTTTTTTTTGGAAGTCATATCCATTGAAGTGGATGAATGTACAAATGTATCTGTGTATGTACATGTATCTGGTGCAGGAATATATTCTTTCTAACTGAAACAGAGTAAAACAATTACTGAAGTTCTTGTCTCTTGATTGATTTTGTCTGCTTTGAAGCAATTGTTCATAGAATACCCCAAAGTTGGAATCTGTTCAAACCCAACTGCAAAAATTAATTATGTGATTATGGAAATTATATCTATAATGCAGATCCATTTTATATAACTTTCCAAAATGAAGAATAGATCAGCTTAGGTTAGGTATACAATTTGGTTTGTAAATCATGAAGTAGAAGTTTGAAAGTCAAGGCCAGTACTGTAGTTGCTGTCAGCCTGGTGTGGAAGTTCATTGGCCTAGTCTTGTTAAGATTCTACAAATCTTCATGGACTTACTCCCTCATCTGGAAGTTGTTGTGAGTAAATTAGGAAGTAATGGGGCAGGGAAGCTGTCACAGATGTTGCTGAACTTCGAAACAAGTTTGACCAAATCCTGTAGAGCCCTGGGGTGGAGAGGGATGATTAGAAGTTTGGGAGTGAAGGTACATGACATGGCATTTTGGTGAGTTTCTTGTACCTTTCACGACATTAACAGGAAACTTTGAATTGACCTGACAATTTTGATAAAGATATGCAGAGTAAATGCTTGGATGATCGTGCAACTTAAATTCTCACTATTTTTAATTAAATCTTCAAGAGCAAATCCACCCAAACAAAAAGTCTATTTGAATGATAAGAGAAATATCAAACACAATACTGATAATATTATCAAACTCTGACTTAAAACTTATAAATAAAGGAAGGTACATTTGTGGCAGATTTAAAGATTTGCTTTATGTCACAGAACAGAAATGCACATCCTGGACAGAGAGTATACAGTATGCAAATGAAGTAACCAATGATAATGTCACTAAATTTTTATGTACTGTATAAAAAGTGAAATATCAAATTTTCCTCATGATAATGTGATACAAGGAGGAATCAACACTGTTACAACCTTCTATTGTATGTTTTTAATGCTGATATTTTTCCAGAGTGCGCTGTATCCTGTCCTATTTGAGATGTGAAGTAAAGATTGAATTGAATTAAGATGATTATTTACTTATTTCCAAATCTGGTAATATTGCATGGGCCTTGGAAATGGGGGGGGGGGGGCTGCACTTTTTTCCAAAACCATGTACAAAAATATAAAAATTACCATCTGATGATGATTTTTTGCATGGTTAGCCCCCCCCCCATTTTCAAATCCGTTCCATGGCCCCTGTATTTATGTTGAGTATGTGACATCAACTATATCATTTGCATATGATGTGCAACTGTTTGATTAAAAACAAGCAAAACTTCAAAATGTCACAACTCTCTTATTCTATCTGAGTTTGATGAAATTTTTTTAAGCTTGTTCAATTTTTTTCCTATTTATTTAAATCCACTTTTTGTTAGGAAGAACTTGACTGTTAGGGAGAAAATAAATATTTTGTCAAACAAGATAAGATGAAACATCTGCAAGCAAATTACATACATGTATGTAAGGTAAATGGTTTAAACAAACAAATTAATTCAAAGTTTCATTTACACAGGAAAAATATTCATGAGTCCATAGTATAAGTCAGCGTTTAAGTGAGTGTTGCTTGAGTTATTCAGAGATGATGACTTCTGAATGTCAATGCTATGGTTTCAGAAACCTCCCTTTGCATCCAATAGTTTGAACACCTGTATTGAATCAGATTTTCTATTTTGTAATTATTTCAGGCAAACTAATAATGAATGCCCTTTTCATGAAAATTTGGTTGAAATTGTGTTTCAGAATTTCTAACATTGCATTCTTGGAAACATTCATGTTTTGTTCAGGTTTTGTCCAATTACTGGCAAATAGGGTACAATTTTGATTGGCCTTGTATTGGCTGTTGGGATAGGGCCTAAATTTTTCCATTTTCTTTTCTGAATTTTTAAAGGACAATTCCACCCCAGCAAAAACTTGATTTGAATAAAAAGAGAAAAATTCAAAAAGCATAACACTGAAAATTTCATCAAAATCGGATGTAAAATAAGAAAGTTATAGCATTTTAAATTTTCGCTTATTTTCAACAAAATAGTTATATGAACGAGGCAGTTACATCCAAATGAGAGAGTTGATGACATCACTCACTCACTATTTCTTTTGTATTTTATTATATGAAATATGAAATATTTTGATTTTCTTGTCATTGTCATGTTAAATAAAGTTTCTTCCTCCCTGAACACGTGGAAATCCATTATCTTAACATTTTGTGCTTCAGGCAACAAGGTCCTAATCGTCAAATTCGTAGAAATTGAAAAATTTTATAATTCAAACAATAAAAAACAAAAGAAATAGTGAGTGAGTGGCATCATTGACTCTCTCATTTGAATGTAACTGGCTCGTTCATATAACTATTTTGTTGAAAATAAGCGAAACTTTGAAATGTCATAACTTTCTTATTTTACATCCGATTTTGATGAAATTTTCAGCATTGTGCATATCTGATTTTTCTCTATTGATTCAAATCAACATTTTTCTGAGGTGGACTAGACCTTTAATGTATTCAATGCCCAGCCTACATTTACATGTACAGTACACTATTTGTGTCCATCACTGTAGACTAGTCCTTAAGTAGGCCTAAATTAGTCTGCAGGCACAGACCCTGATTGGAACTTTGATCAACAAGTGTGCCTACATACAAAGACTAGCACATACCTTCAGTACACTAGGCATGAGTAGGCTGCAATTCAGACCCTTTACTCGAGTGAAAGGTTTGCCCAGCAGACTAGGCCTAAATGATGCTTGCTTTTCCTTGTAAAGTTCAAAATACTAGTATGGAAAGTTCCCAATTCCACTCTTAATGAAGAATAATTGCCCCAGTGGATTAAATTGACTGGTCAACTTGAAGAAACTCCAGGGAGTGTACTTTGAATTGGGCTTTATTATTAGGCTGTTTTTAATTTCCTGTTTGTAGTTTTTCTTATCTTAACTACAAGTTTGTTTTAGATATAATTGCTGGTCATAAATTGCTAATACATGTACCTGTAATAAATGTATGTTTTTCTTTACTCTACCTTGTTTGTATACTCTGGGGATTCTACATTATATCAAACTACCACCAAAGTAAGGTGATTTGAGTGAAAATGAGGGAACTTCTGAACTTTTCTAATACTGTACAAATCTGAAAGTTATGGCATTTTAACTTTTGCATACACTTCTCTAATGTATGCATATTTTTTCTTCTCAAAAACAGTGCACAACACATGTATAAATACATGTATACAAAGAAGGGAGCCGATGATGTCATACAATAGATGAAATATCAAGTATCTTGAATTATCCTTCATGTTAATTTTCCTCTGAAATTTATGCATGATTCCAACTACAGTATAATTATGATTCAATCAAAAACTTCCTTATGAAATTAATGGATCTTTCAATCGTCCTTGATATGCATACATTCGTCTGTTTTGTGAAACAAATAAAAACTTTAGACTAACATCTGATTTTGATTACTATTTTGCCATTATGTTTGTTTGAATTAATACTGGAGGCCTACATTACATACATGTACACACCTTTTCCTATTATGTCACATGTAACATGTAGGCCTTAGAATATAGGCCTATATTTACATTTTGTAAATCAATCAGTCAACATAGGCCTATATGTATTGATTCTTCCACACTATAACATGTTTTGATTAATATTTCTTTGTGCCTCTGCTTCAATTCAGCCACTTTCTACAAGGAAAGTCTCCCACTCCCTTTGTAAAACAGTCATTTTCTTTCTTATCCTCAAAGTATTTCAGGACCTTGGACTTCTGCATAACTTGACTTGGAGGATTTCATCTGAAATGGCAGGTCATTTAAGGTCACCACAGCACAGTAGATGGGTGTTATCCATTCATCTTAAAAACACATGTGAACTTAGCCTTAAGGTTGTAAGCTCCTGTGGAGTGAAAAGGGAAAGGATGGAAGCATGTTCTCACTCCTGCAGTCTTGACAGGAAAATTATAATTTTTTTGTTAGTCGCAGTGGGTACTTTTCCCAACCTATCGGCAAAATCTTAAATATTGGGGAAGCTTTAAAATTGCAGCGAATGGGGATTTGTTTCATGTCACTTTTAATTTTCACCATCTCAGGGGGATCAAATGGCCCAACCAAGCCCATTTTCAATTTTTTTAGAACATTTCATTGATTTTTTTTTACTAAACGATCTATGGGGAAGCTACTTGCATATGGCATCACAAATCAAAAAAATTAAAATTCTAATAACTTTTTAATATTTGATGGATTTTCCTCAAACCTTCAACATAATTTCTTAACTTTTTGTGTAGGTGAACCGTGAACTTGTCCGGATGAACCCCTGTAAGGACCTGAAGATAAACATTTCAAGATTTCTTTAACTATTCAAAAATTCCTGCCTCGGACTGTGATGTCACTGTACATGCAGCTTTGCAAACAAACCTTCCTAAAGTCTGAAATGTGGAAGGAAAGTTTTAGGTCCTTTCTACAGGCTACAGCTTATTTAAAAAAATAACTTTGCTAAAAGCATTCCAATTTGGTTCTGCTGAACAAATACCAAATGTAGCAAAATGATTTCTACATGTACTTTAATGATAAGAGCTACTATTATAATAATAATAATATAGGATTTGTATAGTGCATATATCCACCTTGCTAGGTGCTCAAGGTGTTCCTATTATTACCCTGGCTAAGCTTGTCTACCGATCCAAGTGCACACAGCTTTTTGAGGAATTACATGTACTTCCTGCCGGTACCCATTCACCTCACCTGGGTTGAGTGCAGCACATTGTGGGTAAAACTCTTGCTGTAGGAAAACACACCATGGCTTGGAATAGAACCCACATTCTTCAGATTGAAAGACAAGAGTCTTAACCACTATGTAGACCACGACGCCCCCCCACATTCTGTCAGAATAGAGCACAACAGACAACATAACATTATGTTCTCTAGACGCTGCGTGTGAGAAGTAGGAACGTGCCCTTTATAACCACTTGTGTTTGAACCCAATGGAATTTTTCTTTTTGACCCCAATTTAGGAACCTCCAAATTGAGATGATTTTGAGTCCTGTGGGTGGTAAATATGGAAGCATAATATGGCTGCCTCATGTTTCCCTTGCTGCTCTCACAAGAGAGTCATCCATTGGAATATGAATTCACTATCTTCCCTTTTGCATGCCTAGCATGTATCAATTTGGTTCGAGGAATAGGAGTTGGAATTAAGATGAATTTTTGTGATAACTTTCATGGCTTCAGGGGATGGCTTTTTTCCTTATTTTGTAATAAATGCACAGGTTGGGTGGGTATTGCATTCAGGAATATGCCTATTGAGCAACAGATTCAGAATTTGAGAAGCAGTTGACTTTTAAGTTTTGAGATTGAATAGGAGATGCTGATTTCTAATACATTTATGAAAGGAGCTTATCCGAAAAATCCTGAATTATATCAGGGAGTGTACACTTGTAGTTCATTGGAATGAAAAAAAATAAATGTAAGGCCTACACAGTCTTTGTGTACTCTCCATGTTATTTATTTATTTATTATTTTTTTTTATTAGATTTGATATTCTATAGAATTATAATTGATCAAAGATATGTTTCGGATCTAGTTTGAATATCAGGTATTTGTCTGACCTTCATGAATTATGCTGGTGAGAAAGTAGCAACACTTGTTGATCCTGTGAAATAGAACAAACCAAATATTATTTGTATGTGTTTGTGATTCGATTACTAGTATCTGTTTATTGACCCGTAAAGTTGATTTAATACCTCTCATAAAAATCTGTATGGAAGAATACAAAGATTTCATTAAATTTTGACCTCTTTTATTTTATTAATTGTACAGTTATCTGTAGGCCTACATCTTTTGAGGGAGTTCTTTAAAGGAAAGGTACATGTACATATATGATAAATGAGTTGCTTTTTTGTTCCTTTAAAATATACTGGTAAAAGTGTTATTAATTTACCAATATTTAGCAAATTTCTGGCATTCAGTATTTACTACATGTATTTCAAATTTTGTAAAAAATGGATTGAACAATTTCTTTTCTTTTAACTGAAATGTATTACCAGAAATGATTGATAACAACAGAACAAATGAATAAAGTATTAATAGATGAAATCAATATGTTTTTGCAATGACTGTATCATATCTAAATGCAGATCCCTTTTTTGTTTAGAAAACAAAAGTATACTATAAAGGTCAGAATGCAATTGCCTTGTAGACAGAGGAACAGACTGCACATGTACACTGTATTACTGTGCTATTTTCTCTCCATTTAAAAAATTATAATTTTTCATCAATTATCATTAGCATGGTATGACTACATTATGGATACCAGTATTCCTCATGAGCCAAACATTCATGCCAAATTTCACTTTTTCTAACACGTGTATGCTCGAATGATGGCGCAATTAAAATGAGGCTGATATACCCAGGGTGTTAGTCACTGCTTTCGTTGATGACAAATGTTTGGTCTGGTAAAGTGTAGTCTTCTCATCTTCCAGAATCTGAAGTGCTTGAACTTCAGTGGTCACAGAATTTGATTGCTATTTCTAAAAAAATATTTGAACCTGTTCTATGAAAAAAAATGGATTCATCATGGACCGATTGACCTGTCTAGCCCTAAATGTAGATGTAAATGTAGGCCTATTTCCTCATTGGCAGTTTCTGAATGTCCAAATTTGTTGTTAAGTCCTCCTAATAAAGCATGAATTCAATGTAAATGAAGCAATTTTCCCTTTTACATATACAGCAGTTATGCACTAATACAGATCATCCATAAAATTTTCAATCATTTAAGTGCGTCATTACGTAATCAGAACAATGCAATGTAATCAAATGGCATACTTATTGTTTGGTCTACTACTTCTGTTAGAACATACATGTATGTGAGCATTCAATTTATAGAGTATGCATTTATGGCAAATTGATATGTGTAGTAGGCTGAAAGGAAGATTTGTACATGTTAGTGGTTTGATAATGATTGCTCAATATTCTGTAGAAAGGGGTTTGGAGATGAGACTAGTGCTGACTCTGTACTTGTCAATTTGCTGTATTTTCATTGCCCAGAGCAGAAGAGAGTTGAAATCACACACATACCATTCCTCCAGGCATTGTAGGGGTTAATAAAATTGAGATGCAATAAGTGGTTTTTATAGGGATTAACATGTTCAGTGCCGGCATTGAAGCTGCCTTCTAAATGAGTATCGTATGATTAGATTAATATGAATTTGCATCCCAGGCTTTAAGTTGGTGAAAGGTATGAAATCAGTGAAGTAGGATCCCTTGCTTGTGATATTTTCCTTCAGGTTTTCTGGAATCCACGAGATACAGAGGAGAAAGCAGATCTGTGTTAGCAGATGGCAATGTTATATACCCTGGTAGAGTGCAAGATAGATCATGATTAACGTACTACAATCTATGTTATTCACATTGAGTCATTATAAATCCTCAAAGTTAGCAGACAGATTTGAAAATCCATGGCGTTCTATAATGATAATGAGCTTTAAGTGTATTGCACCCCCCCCCCATTTCTAAATTTCACAACTCTAAACTTCTGTATATTGAAATATTTTCTTTTTGAAAATAATGATATTGGTCACACTGTAGGCCCTACATTATTTTTATGATTTCTTTTTTCTTATTCTCTATGTACAGTAGGCCTCTTTGTATATCGTAGTTTTGGTTTTATTTGAATTTGCAGCCATGGTGTTACATGAAGGCGGAAATTTCATCAATTTTGACTCTCTAATGAAAGAAGATTATAGCAAGGAAATTCAGAACTATATGAACATGCATTATAAATAGGTATTCTCAAACAAATAATAACAAATGATTATATGTTTTTTGGTTTTTTTAGGTGAATATCACTGTTTTCTTCAAATTCTTTTCCCCTCTGCTCCAAGCATTTTGTTTTTATATAGAGCATTCACCAATGTTGAACATTATAATATATTTTATAATGATAATGGTTCCTACAGTACTACTCTGTAAATTATTTGTTTTGCCACATTGTGTGCAAGGTGCATTGTGCCAGAATCAATTCAGCATAGTTTATATTTGAGCTGTAATTGGATCTTGTGTCCATTCAAACTACTTCATCTCAGAGATAATTTATCATCTCGTTTTTAGGAGACATCTTAAATTGATGGATGACTTCGAGTTGAATGTCTTGACAATTATCCTTGTCATTCACCATAGAGATTGCCAATTTGCCATATTTTGGGGAGCCTGGCGATTTATGGAGGCCCTATATTTCATTTTTCAGAGTGCATTATAGTGTATAGTGGATTTGGAAACATTAACATTTATGTTGTGGAGAGCATTAAACTCCATTCAAACTCTAATAAGGATAATTATTTAAACTCCATTATGAGAAAAAAAATAATGCAACTTTTTCTGCTTGCATGAATTGCCTGTACATTTTTGTGTGGATACATATTAAAGAAATCATTAGAGTTTTGTCGATTAAAAATAATCTAAGATAAATTTTGTTCAAATGGTCATACAATGTATACCCCTCTATTCATGCATAGGCCTATAGAGATTTACATAGGCCTCCAGACTGCAACTTATGCACAGTACTTTATACATGTAATCTGTGGAAAACTAATTGTATACCTGCATTTCTACTCATGGAGGTACAGGTACCAGTACCTTAAAAGTTAATACCCTCTTTAGCATTACAAAACTTTGGCACCTGTTTGCACCAAACCAT
Organism: Lytechinus variegatus; assembly: GCF_018143015.1. Classification (NCBI taxonomy): domain Eukaryota; kingdom Metazoa; phylum Echinodermata; class Echinoidea; order Temnopleuroida; family Toxopneustidae; genus Lytechinus; species Lytechinus variegatus. The sequence continues at coordinate 91,461,698 of NC_054740.1, read as the reverse complement.
ACCTCGTCTACATATTGATTGCGTTTACATCTCTCATCCATCTTTGTATATATTTTGGGACCTCTTTTCACCCCCTCATGACTATTGTTACTCTTCTATTCTCTACTTTTCAGAGCGGAAATCCTCATTGTTTGATTAGCCTGCCCCCCTTGGGTGACCTTCAATATAAGAATAGATACATTCTGCATTAAGCTTATTTTATTGTTGACTGGATCTGTCTGTTATCTTAGATTTTGTAAAGCAATGATAAATGTGAGCATTCTAGAAATTAGCTGAATCTAATCTGCAAGAGAATTCTGTTGAACATTTCACACTCTTTGAGATTGTAACAAAAATAAGAATACCGGTATGTCTATAACATTTTACATGTAACAGTTCTTGTATAGCTCATGTCACATTTTGAATGTCTCTATGCACTTCCAAAGGACTTGGATTGTATTACCCTGGCTTGAGCTTGGCAGGCCTTACAGTGCACAAGCATTTTAAGGAATTCATTCCTGTCAGGTAGCTGTACCCATTTACTTCACCTGGGTTGAGAGCAACACAATATGGATCATTATCTTGCTGAATAAAAATTATGCCATGGCTGATATTTGATTTTACGACCCTGCTTCAAAGCCACTATGCTCGATGTTTGGCAACATGTACATATTGATATTGTAGTAGGCCTACATATACACGCAACTTCTCTTCTATCCTATCTTTTGGTTGGTGCCCAATTCAACATCTCCAAATCACTTGAGTTTGGAAAATAATTTCCAAGAATTTTTCATTGAGAGTGCTCACAACATTCTGATTTCAATACCAAATTGTCTACATTAATGATTTTATGTGAGAGTCATGTAAAAAAAAAAATCTTTGGCAAGCATTTGGTCATTGGCTTTCATAGAAGGTCTTTTTTTCTTAGATGAGACCGAGTTAGAATGGATTGATCGTAGGTGATTGAAGCCTCCAGGTTTGTCTGTGTCAGAGAATACACCCTCAGGTATTTGTAGAGTAGCTGTCACTCATTCACTGTCAACTCAACTCCTCAGGTAATAATGGCCTGTTCAGATATTCTGAAACTTATGGCTTGGGTATGTTCAGATACGCCAAAATGGATTCTGTTCAATCCTTGTTTTCAGGTTACATGAATTTGGGGTATATCATTCACAATATTGAACTTGCATGTGACCAAATTTCAGATCAATTAAAGCCTAATCAGGTATTCAATTGCAATATCAAGAAACCAAGGAAATGCAGAGGAAGAGGATTTTCTATTTCTACAAAATGACCCCGAGATTCTTCCCCATGCTGAGGTTTATGCAGTTTAAGCTGTTCTGATTATGATTTATAATTAATTAGACAGGATGTAACTTGAGGATGAGGGTTGAACCAATTGAGTACATGTGAGACATGAGGTGCCTTGGACAATCAAGAAAAGCAATGAAAAAATGAAAAACTCACAATGTACAAAAAGTTCATTTCAACCCACCTTTGAACTTTATTAGTCGCTATGCTTCACACAGTCTTTGAATTTTGTTTCTATTTGTTTTTCCACATCATGTTTATAGAGCTGTAATGTTTAATCAAGCGGGCAAATGTGACTGCAGGACAACACCAACAAGTTGTAGGAATGCGTGTCAAATGTTGGCAAACTATTGACACTCCTGTTTAATCCCACACATGCATGACCCTGCAGCAATAAAGGTGAATCGTTAAGGTGGTGTACTCAGAAAGTGCAGGCAAACCGCACACACAAAAAAATCAGAGTGATTTTACATTTTTTATGTTTCAATCTATTTTGTAAATGTGTTGAAGCAGGGAGCTACATGTATTTCCTGGCTGAATACGCATTAGGCCCTATATTTCTGATATTTGCAGTTTATTTTCACACAAGCAGGTGTGTTATTCTGTATGTTTATTGCAATCATTTAAAAAAGCAAATGTAAATTTTTCTTTCAATGTATTTTGTTCTTGAACAAACATGTAGTGTAGTTCTTGCCCCCGAACTTCTTATAGTATCTTTATGCAATCTTAAGTTCTATCTCTTCCAATGGTTATTGCACCTTTTTAAAATGTTTCTGTTACTTTTAAAATTCAGACAGCCAAAGACATTTGGAAATTCCATGTAAATTCTTATCTTGAATATAAACCAACAACTCTTGCTACATACCATTTCATAACTTCCAACATGAGACTTATGAATAATTAACTGCAAAGTTATGAGGGGGCCAAACATGGTATATGGGGCAAATTTTGCAAAAGATTTTAACATTATATAAACTGTTATCATATTTCATCCTTTTTCCTTTCCTTTTTTCTTTTATCTCCCCCCCCTCCCACCCATTTGATCGTGGAGGTTAAGTCACCACCCCAATTTATACACAAGTGATGGCAAACTATCCATTTAGATGAATAACATTATTAGATAGTACAATACATCCACATGAAGGTTCCTTAAATGTCCTATTGATTTTATACCACATACTAGTGCAAGGAAACCCCCATAAAGATTATCAGAATAGGTTCTTTAAAAACATTCCTTGTCATACTGTCTACAGATACCTTTCATCACTCAAGCTATACATACCTTTGTCTTTCTCAATACCCTGTAGGCTTGAGCAGACATTTCAGGTTATTGAACCCCTTGAATCCCTCAGAACGGTAGTATGATGAGAGACATTCATTATTTTGGTTTCTATTTTTCTTTTCTATTCATTTTTTTCATCATTATTATTTATTTCTTTTTTTTATTATTTTAATTTTTTTTTTTTTGGGGGGGGGAGGGCGGCTCATTGGCGGTGGAAGGCAAAAAATTTAGGGGAGGTCCACCCAAAATTTTGGAATGGACACAGGTAAGAAATTAGACAAGCAAAAAAAAGTTATCAACCAAAATTTTAGGGGGGGGGGGTCCACCTGAATTTAGGGGGATGCAGAAAACAAAATTGACAAGGAAAAAAAAAAGGTTCTCAACCTCAACACCCCTCCCCCCTCCCGCTTCCGCCACCTACATGTATGGGGCTGCTTATATAGTGACACAACATTTTTTCCTGCAAATAAATTGCTCTGGTCTTAATATCTCATAGGGCATAGCCTAGGGTTAGAGAAAAAAATTGTAATAGAGTTTTTGGTTCAGAATAATGTAAAGGTAAGGATTGGGGTTTATTTAGCTTTGATATGGAGGTTGGATTTTATGTTTGGCTATAAAATGTGGAGAGAAAGTCTCTTCTGAAGACCTATAATGCCAGGATGCTATGATATCACCTTGCAGACTTGCTATTCAGCTAAATCGGCATGACATGTAATCATTCACTGGGGACCTACATGTAGTTGACAAAGAGCAGGAACTCTAGAGACATCTTAGCTTTATTGCATACGTGAGCTGACGTAGCAGTGGAATAATAACTTCACTTCATGAAGAAAGTTAAGAGTCTTAAAACTTTTTTTTCATGAACTGAACTTTACCCTGCTGCAAGAGTGAACAAAATGATAGAGTACTGTCTGTCTACTTCTGTGTAGGTTCTTTTACACCAACTCAAATAACAAAAATCTTGGTATTTTGCCAGAGTAAAAGCAATGGCAAAATACTTTCTGTGGAAAGTTGGAACATATTCTCAAAATTCAAGATTGTATTGATTTTTGCAGTATGAATGCAAATTACAAGGACTCTTGATGTAACATGTAGAACTGTACGGGAGCACTGGTGTCTATTCAGGCATATCTGAATCTGCGAAATGGATTATTGGATATTTTGAGGTCAAATTAGAAGTTCTTGTAATTTATGTGTATTTTTGTTATCAGGCAGGTGTTAATACACCTTATGTTCTCACTTTCCTCCCACACTGGACTCCTTGAACTTGATTCAGAAGTTTGGATGAAGGGAAGGTCAGAAGGAAAGAGATGAAGATGGAGGGGTAGTAGAAGGATGACAGAGGGAGTACACAAATCCTTTAGACAGGTTACCCCATCCACACATTACCTCTCCCTCAATATTAGAGGATTGTAAGAGGAAGAAATACGAGAATGATGGAAAGAACTGAAAATGAGGGGATGGTAGGAAAATTATGATGGGTCTAGTGATGGAAGGTATGACAGTTCTGAGATTCCTCCTACATGTCAACTCTTTGACATAGAAAACCAAGAAGTGGGCTGAGTATGAGGAAGGATACAGATGGAATAGACTGATGATTGAGAAGGGGTCTTGATTGAACAAGTCACACTCACTATTACTTTATTCTATTGCCTTCATGCTCATGAGTAGGCCTACATGTACATGTAACATGTATTCTTAAATGAAAATATAGACCTAATACTTTTATTTTGGAAAAAACGCAAAGTCTGTAAATTGGTACAAAGGGCCTTAGTCACAAGGGTGCAATATATGGCTCAATACTAGAATATTACATTCGAAAGTCATGAGTGCAGATCAGTGGAAAAATTGTAATCTTGAACTAAAATGCAAAAAGGAGATTGTTCCTATTGATAGATATTAAGGGATCTTCTGCTGTTTGTCAATAGAAATAAGACCACTGGAAAAATTGTAATCTTGAACTACAAGTAACATACCAATAGGAGATAATTCCTCTTGATAAACTATGATCCTCTGCTGTTTGCCAATGCTTCATCAATAGTATCAAGCATATTCCTATCCTGGTTTATCTCCAGTGTCTGGCCAAGACTTGACCTTGGAATGCATCGTATAGATAGAGTTCATATCTTAACATGCAGAAGGACATCAATCTTGCATCATGTTCATATTCCAAGGTCCTTTTGCTTTTAACATGCACATTTTATCTGAGATATCAAGTTCTAGAGCAAAAGGGTACAAGGAGTCTGTGGGAGGAGGCTGCTAATTTAAGTTTTGCTCCTCGGAAGGGTAATATAATTTCCAAGGGAAGAGGATGTTTGCAATGGGAGGTAGTCCATATGCCAAGAAGGGGTGCGCTATTGCCCCCCAGGGATGGTGGTATAGAGGTGTCTTCAGGGTCATAGACCTGCAAGATAGAGATGATCTGGAAGGATGAAACCTCTTTGACTTTAAACAATTTTAGGTCAGACTCTAATATTAACATTGAATGTCAAAGAAAACTTTTTTGTGTACCAGCAAATAGGGTGTGTTCTAAATATTTTGGTTTTGATTAGACTTGGAGTGAGACTACAGGTTCACCCTGAAAAAGTGTAGAGTTCGCTCTCTTAAACCAGGAAAAACATGACTGTATATATAAACTGTATTTACTGGTATTATCTGAGTTAGTACATTTATAAATTTCAACAATTTACTTTCAAATAAAAAAATTGTATTTGCTAATAAAGGAATAAAGGAAAACACAATTGTTGAATGCAGATGGTGAAATATTTTTTTGATAATTTGTATTTCCCATCATATTGACTTTGGGGTAGGAGTATTTCAAATGAATCAGAGAGATTAGAATGAACCTGATGAGTGGGTTGAAGTTTAATGTTCATGGAGGTGGTATTTTAAAGTAAGTGAATTATAAGTATGGAATATCATTATTAAATTTTAAGGCATACATGTACCAACCCATTCTCATAAAACTGCTTTAGATCTGCTTGATAAAAAACATTTTTCAATATTGCTAGATTAATTGTATTAATAGTAAACATGAATTCCTTTTGAAAATGTATGTTGAATCCTCAAAGCTGAATGTTTTTCACAATGAAGTGTGTTTCAGTGAGAAGACATTGTATCTCTCAAAGTTGATCCATTCTGAATGTTTACCCTATTCAACAAGCACGTCACCATGATGAACTGGCTGAGAAGCGCTAATGTGGGGCCAAATGAAGTGAAATTGGACGTGTTAGAGTCGGATGCACTCTATGCATAAAGGCACGGGATGAAAAGGGGGGGAGCTGGGTAGGAAGATACACATAAGATGTGCTGAAATGGAGCTTGGATGCAAATGTGTAATGGATGCAGGGGAGTGGGATGGAGAGGAGAGTATGAAGAGGAGGATGAGAGTACAGGGAAATGAACAGGTGGTGTTTTAAGACTGGTCTTGATTTATGCGATCTTAAAATCGGTTTTGACCTTCAGATACCTGATAAAAGATGAGGGGAGGCTTGTACAATGTACTACTTGGACATTGGAGGGTGGAATGTAGAAATGGTAAGATGGGGAATAGACAGGGCTAGATGATTGTATAGTGAAGAGATACATTGTAAGAGATAACTGGTGTTGAGGTTCAGGAAGAGAGAGAGATAGAGGGAAAGTAAGAAAAAGAGAGAAGAGGGAAAGGCGGAAGATAGAGAGGAAATATTTTAATGTTTTACATATTTACTGAAAGGGGTTACATTTCAAACAATATTTATAATTGAAACATAATATTAGACATAGTGTAAGAGTCAAGACTTCTTGATGGCAAACTAAATGAACTCCCCCGACATGCATGATATAGAAGAGAAAGGATTAATAAAAATTGCTTCCAATTGCCCAATTTTTTAATGTAATTATACATGTAGAATGTCAAATTAGACAGACTTACCCATATTAAACTGTAAATATTTTGTGGTTAATCTTGTGATGTGTTGATATTTTAGTATCTATACATCTTTTTCAATAACAATCACAATCATTAGATAATTTCTAGTTTAATATACGTAGTATGTAGGCCTATTTAGCAACACTGCTCTATTTTTAGTGATTGCTTCAGAGGCTTGTAGGTCACTGGCATGAGCATATGTTATGGATGAGGGCCTATTATTACCGTTTCTATTATTACATGGTTGACCACTATTAATCTAACGCTGAAACTGCTGTAACATATGGTTGAAATATTGCTAACATGCTACTTGCAGTGGTATCCCGTCTCTAATCGCATTAATACATAATGACATCACAAACTGCTATAAAAGTGACCACTGGGAATATATTGCAATGTAACTTTAATCAATATGTCATTTACTGCTCACACTGTTTAGTGGTCATTGGGGTGTATTTCTAGAAATCAATAATTCACAAAGAGGATACGAGTTGTAGTATTTTGTGTGCAAGCCGAATGAGACTTTGTATGAAATATTCATTGGACCAGGCCTACACTTTATACTGCAAATGAAAATATATGACCCACACATGCCTACCGTATCTTGATCTTTCTCGAAAATAACAAGCATTATCAGTATATTTAGGAGTCATGGTAAACAATTAGCACAGTCAAATCATGCCCACACCCCTCATATTGTTTTGTAGTCTACATCTTTTCTTCAGTTTTCCATGTACTTGTTCAACGAAATGGTATGACACATTCAAATTTTGAGTTGATGATAATGAGAGTTGCAATCATTCACACTATTTCCGCTTAAAGTGATGAAGTGCCCTTGAATAAAGGTATTGTGCATTCAATTTGTCCTCAATATAAGTAACACAAAGTCCATACATCGTTTTCTATCTACCCCATTTAACTGAAGTATCTTTACAAACATAACAGAATGAAGTGTATGCATAGCACAACTCCTGAAGGAGAACTAAGATTTCTTTTGATATTTGCTGTAACCATTAACATTGGTGTATGGTTGACACAGCAGCTGATAATGGTTTTGAGCATTGGATTAAAGTCTATATGTCTCGATGGAAGAGCATGATGTGATGTTAGTGTTACATTCCATTGTCCTCTTCACATTGGAAAGTAATACTGAATTTTCTTTTAAGTCTGAACTTTTTTACTTTTCAAACTGTTGAAAAAAGGAAATTTGTATTCTTGCATTCACCCATTGATATTTATTATTTCATTCATTTATTAAGATTTCTTTCAAGACTTTGTTTTTTGCTTGCCAAATTTTTATAGAGTGCAAACCAATGTAACATTTGTGTTGAAGACCTGTTTTGGGGGGCAAATTTTTTTTTGGTTGGAAACAACCTACGATTTGTGGTAGAGACCTTTTTTATGTCAACATTTCATTCAGCTTGAAACCAACCTTTCAAAAATCATGTGTACGCTACTGATGAAATAATGTACAGGTGTTGTGGCTCAATGGATTAGTCTCAGAACTTGGAACCACAAGGTCCGGGGTTCAAATCCCACCGCAGCACTTGTGTCCTTTGGCAAGCAGTTTATCTACATTTGTCACTCTCCATCTAGGTATAGTTAATGGGTACCCGGTAGGAAGGAATTCCTTGAATGCTCTATCGTCCGATCAGGATAGCCATGCTAAAGTCAGGGTAATAGTATATAGCCAGGATGATGCAGCACTAAAAACATTTGTATTAAGTGCTATATATTGCATATTATTACTCCTAAGATGACAGATAAGAAAGATCTATTTGTTTTCTAGTTATTTTTTGTTTGTTTAATTCATACATTTATTCCAGTAACTTTTATGTATTTTTTGTTTTTCCAGTTAAATGATTATTATGCAGGTTTGGGGGTTTATTTATTTGGCCAACAAATGCTGAGTTTTGTGTTCCTTTGTACATGAATTATTAAGTTTTCATTTTATTTTCCCTTGATTACAGGAAAGATGACAAAAAGGAGGATAAGAAAGATGACAAGAAGGATGATAAGAACAAAGATAAAGATAAAGAGAAGAAGAACAAGAAGGAAAAGAAAAAGTACAAGACTAAATTAGAGGTAAGTTTGAAATGATGAAAGCTCCATTTCTTTTCTGAATTAAACCTTATTTGTCTTTTCATCCTACTAGGTCAAAATTAAAAAAAAAGGGAATGAATTATATTCAAAGTTTTGGTAAAACAATGATTGAAGCAGTATCTGCTTGATGAGATTCTGTCCAGTATGCATTCGTATGCAGGCTCATCAATGAAGCAGTGGTGTAATAAGTGATATAGCTCCCTCTACAGGACATACATGTATATGACTATTCAATCACTCTTTCATACTGTCTTGGAGCCGAAGATAAGTTGTTTTTCAACATACCTCTATAAAGAATGGGGAAATATACATTACTGCATTTTGAGTGGATGTAAAAAAAACACACACACGCAAAAACTAATGTACCATTTCCCATATATGTTTTGATAAAATCATTGCAACCTTCCCTCGAGATGGAGTCATTTGAAATCAGCCCAGAACCATTAGGAGTAATGAGGTGATGTGATGGATTCAGAACCGTTGTTTCAAACACAACAGGTTTTTTTTTTTGCCTATTTAGGGTATCACAAGAAATGATAGTTCTAAAAATCTAATGCTGCTCATTAAAAAATAACATGGAAGGAACATTTTATGGTATTGGCCCCATACACAGAAAGCAAGAGAAAGAGAGAGAGAGGGGGGGGGGGGCTCGAACAACACATGAAAAGAGTCACATAGATATACTGTACAAAGTGTACATTCAGAAATATTAGTACATTAATTTTTACAGATTTTGCAGCAAGATCGGCCAGAGTGAATTTAGAAAAATACTCAAATTTATGAGCATTTTTTGAACCAGGGTTCAATAGCCAGTATACTTTTTTAAGGAGACTCTATAATTTGACCTACAGAGGGCAACATTTAAGCAAGAGAGCTTCAATGCTGCATCATGCACATGCATTGCAAGATTCTTTAATACATGTTTTTAAAGTCACAGATCGGTATTTTAATTATGATGTTGCTTGAAATATAAATTGCTTAATTGCTGTTTGATCTATGAGTGCTTAGGTCTATCAGACATGTCTGATGCTTTCTTGAGAGATACTGATGTTTGTATAATATCAAGCCTTAGTTTTCAAGAAGACGTCTTGTTGATCGCCCAGGTGGGTCGATTGAACCCTTACACTTTTGCACTTTGGATGGCCGTAATACCCCCTGGTCTCTACCCGGCATTTGGCCCCATACTCCATTTTGCCTTTCTTTTGTCCGCCCAAAGAAAAGTTGCACTGAATGTCACAACAGCTCATGAATCAAAGCATTGATGAATTACGTGGCTGTACATGTAGAGCTAGAATATGAGCAGAAAATACAATTTTGTTGCCTGAAACGTTAATTAAAACCAGCAACAAATGGAGAAGGAAGTGACTCTGTGATTGTGGAGTGTGCAGGGCGAATGCAAGAACGGCAAATATGTTTTGAAGCCACCGAGCGTAAAAAATTAATCCTGTGAAAATGAAAGCATTTTCCGTAGATAGGGACAGAAGAGATTGATCAGATTATTATCTCTGATGAGAGGAGTGATGAGCTAGAAGATAAACCACAATATCGCCAACATGACTCCATGGCAGCCAACTAAGCAGACATTGTGATCACCTCATCATCACCAGGCATCATGAAATTTGGATTAAATTACAAAGATTCTTTGTCGCCAAATGGGAAAGTACATAGGCTCCAGAAGTATGCCTACTTTTTGTATGGTTTGTCAAGCAATTCTGCTTTGCTTCATGAACGTACATGTGCTTTATATGAACTTATACATGGGGACTGTGCAGAGTCAAAATTGCTTGCAGGAAATTGAAAAAATAATGAGTTTGCACAACAAAGAAGGGAATTCAAATGTGTGAGCTTTCCAGAGGTCAGTTTCTGTTGATACGATGAAATGTTAAGTTTCAAGTGTTTCTCTTCGTTCATTGTTCATTAATGGAATTATTTTTTTAAAATGGGATTTGAAAGAAAGATATACGAGAGAACAATAAACAGCATCTATAGGTGGTTTCAAACCGCCTCGATCACAAGAATCCCCGTTAAATTACGAGAACTTTTTAAGGCTAAAAAATACCCGTTAATTATTCCTGCATTCACACCGCCCCGAAACACATCCTTCGGGATAAGTTCCCGAAGTTACGAGCATGCGCAGTGTGGTCTGATAAGCAGGCAAGGCGGGAGATTCAAAATCACTAGCCCAGCAGCCACCCACGCCGCCGCGCCCAACGACACGCTGGGATAAAAGTTCCTGTAATTTGCTTTCACATCGCCAAAATACCTGCGACCTTGGAAAAATCCCCACGAAAGTTCTCGTAATTTCGCCAAGTACCTACTATTTAGCGGGTATTTTCTTTCGGGGAAATTACGCGTAGTTTGCTTTCACATTACCAAAATACCTGGTATTTTCTGATCGGGGTAAATTTCCCGATCATAGAATACCTGGAACTGGCGAACTTTGAGGAGGTCTGAAACCGCCTAATGTGAGAGCTATGTGAGAGCTATATGTGTGCTTGTTCATGCAACCAAGAGGATGTTTCATAAATTAGAGCCAAGTTATCTATGAACTTTCTACAGATGTTAGTAACACTGAATAACACAATCACCATTGCAATCAGTCATCATTATCATCATCATCATCATCATCGTCATATCACTTTTATCATCACCATCAATATTTTCTACCACCATTGATATAATCATGGTAATTTCCATTATATTCATGTTTGTAATAAGTATGATTTCTGTGTTATTTTGATATAATTGCCCTCGTTCTGTAAACTGTCAGTCATGCTACAATCCATCTTGAAGACCAGATTATAACTCCAAGGTCGATATCCTTCTCCATGAATAATCTTTGAATCTTCCCCATTGCTATGGCCAACAACATCTTAACACCTCACCCAATCTCATGGCCAATTGTCTCCATATTACTTTCCTGTGCAGGGGGAGTAAAGCACACAGAGTGATGCCTTGTAACAGGGTTGTGCATCACTCTTGCATGATGATGTGGTCCGTGTGGACGGGTAGTGGGAACCACAGTGCCACTCCATCTACAAATCTCCCTGTTGACTCTTGGGTGACAATATACTTGGGGAATACTAATGCTTCGCCAAATAACTCTCGGATACATCTTGTTTTGAGTACAATCACCTCCCAAGCCCCAAGCTAAATGTAAAGTCATGAAGGGTATATAATCATTTGCATTTGTGTGGATTAAGGAGGGCCCTTCATGTCCAGTTGATAAGCTATTTTGGTCAAAGATGGTAATTGAGGAAGGAACTTGAAAAAATAACAGCTCCTCTCCTTGCCACAAACTTGACTCTGATTTATATAAACATCTTGATAATATTATGCATCACTATCAATTGCAAAATATTATATTTTTAGAAGAGCAAAATTTCACCATGTAGGGCTTTGCCTGAATGATTTGCATTTTCTACAGATATTGTAATTTGAGAAGTGATGCAAATGCAAAGAACATCTGTTTAATGATTATGAAATGCATTTCTATAAAACTAAAGGGTGAAACATTATAATTAGGAAAAAACATTGGTGATTTGCATGACAATGTTGTAATGAGTGAAGATTTTTATGAAGCATGAGCTGTAACCAAACTCATAACTGGCACTGTAAACAAACATCTTGAGTTAGCGAGCTGAGAAGCAATTATAGGAGGTGGAGGGTACCCTATCGCTCATATCCACACACACTCATTGCAGGGCGTTGACATCTCTTTGGAGAGATAAATCTTACCTACATGCAGGCATCGTAGTGTGGGACTGAAAAAAATGCAAATGCAGTAAAAGGATGGTGTCCTTAAAGAGAAATTTAAATGTGACTAGAAGAAATATACTAGTAAACTTATGTAATTTTGATCGATAATAATCTGATGGTATGAAACAGTGGAAAAACAAGGATTTGATGAAGGCAAGCAGTAGGCAACAATACATGTGAATTAATTTCAGATAAGAGAAATTAGTTCACAAAATATTACAAATTTAGGAAATGCATTTGATTTTTCTAAATGAAATAATTTTTGGAATATTAAATCATTTAACACCTCAAATACAGATATCTTTATATGGAAAACACTACTGAGTATTCTTTTCCAGTCATATTTGATGGAAGGGGGATTTCAATGAAAGCATTTTTTTTGTATATGAATAGAACAATGTCAATTAAATATGGGAACTAACAGAGGTATTTCAGTATGAAATTGAAGCTCAATTTATACAAGAAACTTAGCTGACTTTGCATCACACATGGAGCAAAAACCTTTGAATACCCTTTGCTACCCCCTTTCTCTATGTCATGCTCTTCAGCGTAACGAATCGCTTGATGTTTACGCCGTACAGTCACACGCGACAAGGAACCTGCAGGACGCGGCAGCGTGGCGCCACTGACTGACGACTCCTCTGACAGCTTGCGGAAAGTTTAAGGCCTGCAAATTGAGGAGAATTCAGCCTAGAAAGGAAGGGAAGTGGAAAAAGAGAAGAGACACAGATTTGCATTTTTTTGTAGTGGTTGCGTGAGATCGGAGACTACTGGGAAAACTTGATAGTGCAAGAGGTTATCTGTACGTCTCTTCTCTGATAGTGATGCATTTTGCAATACCCTAACGGTATACCAATGCACTTTAACTGCTGTATTTTGTAGTAGAAAAGTTGGTTTGCTTTGCAAAGTCTGTTTCTTTTTAACTTACTTCTGAAATATTTCTAAGTATCATTTTGGGGGAAAATTATATCATTTTGGTTCTCCAAATTATTTTCAATTTTATCATGCTTGAACCTATGCTTAGATAGAATGTTTGATGCTAGAATATTCATCATGCAAAGTATCTTTTTAATAACATTTAATTGGACTCTGATTTTTGGAATTTCAAAATTAATTTAATGAAAAGTACATATTTGGATGCAATATCAGAATTGAGGAAACTTTCTTTCATGTCAGACTAGTACAAATCTGATCATGAAATTAAATTGATTTGTAAATTGTTAAGACTTTCTCTCTTCTGTCTAATGATATGATCACAGTATGACGGCATTCAAGATCTTTGCTTTGTTTTGAAGTCCTTTTGGACTGACTATTCATATTGGGATGCTACATTATGAAGTTATGGTAATAAAATATTTAATATGTATAATCAGGTTCTATCCATCTTTAAAAGTAATTCACAAAAATAGTCTGTTATTTGTAAATAAGAACATTTTAAATGCAAACAAATATTTTCCTGGTTGTTTCATGAATTTAATCTGTATACTTCTCCATTGCACTTTTGTAAATCTGAGAAAAACTAACACTTGAATCAGGTCAGGAAGAACAAGAATGAAGCAAGAAGTGAATGGATGTAAACTCATGAATAGATGGTGGGAGAGAGAATGAAGATGTGGGGATGAAGTTAAAAATTCTGTTGCCATGGAAACATGAAACAAGCATGATGAGAGGGACATCTGCATCAAGTGCTAAATTGGAGAGTAGAGGAGTGGGTGACAGAGTGGGAGAGGGCGGGAGAGGAAAATGAGGAATAGAAAAGAAGAAGTGGTTTTAGAGTTGGCATCACTCTGTGGTTAAAAGATTTTTCTAGTGTTACTTTCAGATATTTATGAAGGCCATGTGGAAAGATCTTGAGGAGAGGCAGTGATAGGTTGGTTGATTTAGTAATAACTTTCTTTACTATCAAGGGAGCTTATTGAAATGAATTTCATAAAAAAACATATACCACAAAACAATATAGCTTTTTGACAGACAAAATGATGATAGGCATAATATTGGGTATTACACAACCTCATTATTAAAAAAAGTGGCAGGTAGACTAAACAGTTATTATACAGAATGCGATTGGACTGACCATGTGGGATGGCCTGAATGGATATAAAACAAATTGGGTATAGACCAAATGACAGTCTACTATCTATCCGGCCATTCACCTCCCTAAACCTGGTTGTACTTTTTCCAAGTGATAACAACAATCTTGTTATCTGATTTGATTAAAACCAGGCACCAAATTATCTATCCACGCTATCCTTCTTCCTCCCTTCCTAACATAATATAATCCTATCCCCATTTCTCATCTTCTGCAATCGTCAAAATTAATTTGGCTTAGGTGGGATTACAAGTAAAAATTGACCTGAATCGGAATTCTGTGCTTTGTAAAAAAAAATGGGAGATGGGCTTCCATTGTCTTCGGTTATTCATTGTTTTGGATTGGATGTATGATGGTGAGTTTGTATGGTTGTTAATTAATTGAAAGGAAATAAACTGGGAGTGTAACAGGTTGTTCATAATAGGTTACCCGCAATATGAAATCTAACAATAAACTTGCATTTCTACAGCACCTGTGAATAGAACACAATAATTGAAATGGATTTCAATGGCCTTCCATGCTTCGGAGCAGGCAATAAGCACTTGATCTAGAGTTTATTGACTCTATCCAATATCTATAGATGGCTATTGCATTCAATCAAATTTTGATAAATTTCTCTCCGAGCAGAGAAAAAAACATATTTTTTTTTACATTTTCATGATTATTCATAGTTCAATGATTATCTTGAATTTCTAGATTTCTATTTTTGTTAAGTCTTTGTTTTTACAGATTCTAAGTGAGGGTTCTACAATATTTGATAAAAAAGCTATTCATTGCTTTAGTTATCAGAATCAGACACTAAATATCAAAGTGGACTGACGAAAGGGAGCCATACTCAATGTGAGTCAAACTGAATGAACCTTTGTTTGCAGTTTTTACACATGTTTCCTCTCCATTTTAAAGATGCTAGATTGTGAAGCCAAAGCAAATCAAATTAAATGTTTTTCCTATACATTTTAACACATCTTCCCATTGCAATTGCAATTCTTCCCAAAGATCTACATCTTATGACAAACTTTTACAAAAATATGTTACATTGGCAGCAACCATAATCAATTCTCCCATGCAGGGCCCTAGTTTCAAACTGCCTGTCACTTGTGAGTTGCACATTACTTTCATTATTTCACCATACACTGTAGTTCCGTCACATTGTCATTCATCAGCTTTTTGCAAACTGGGTCTTCTGGTGTAATATATAATATTGAGCATGTAGTTTCATAATAATAATAATAATAGTAATGATGATGATAATAATAACGTCATATTTTACCCAGGGTAGCCACGTCAGTTCTGAAAACTGTTCTACCAGCGGGCCCTGCTTAACATGATGATGTTATTATTACCCTGGCTTTAGCATGGCAACGTTGATTGATTAGGCACTCAAGCATTCAAGCAATATCTTTCTACTGGGTACCCATTCACCTCACCTTGGTCGAGTGCAGCACAGTGTGGATTCATTTCTTGCTGAAGGAAAACATGCCATGGCTAGGATTCAAACCCACGACCCTCTGTTGAAAGGCAAGAGCCAGAACCACTAGACCATTATGCGCCCACCAGTGCTCTAGGAAACCATGTATTGGATAAATTACATGGCTTTGGAGAGCCAGAAGGGCCTTATAGGAGGTTGTGTATATTGCTATCTCATGAAGATGTGAATGCATAGTACTATATAGAAGTACAAGGATACAGGCAGAATACAGTACCCAGAGGGGTGTGTTTGGTAGTAGTTGGGGAGGGTAAGTATCCTGGGGGACGTTTCATCAAGTTGTCAGATCTAACAACTTTCCTGGATTTTCTGATTGGTTGAGAAGCACTGTTACTATAGTAACTGTCGGATAAAACGTCCGACAAGTCCTTTCATGAAGCGCTCCCCAGGATCTTATATTTTAATGTCTTGTCACCAATGTAAACAAGAGGGGGTGCAACAGGTGTTTGGTCATTATTGATGTCCCCCATCCACGAAATTTGATTGATTTTTTCCTTATATTGGTATATAATTTTGTCTGTATTTAAATCAAATTCAATTTTATTAGAAATACATACAGTAGATAGAAAAAGGGGTTGTAATTTTTCATTGATTTATTCTTGGTTTGTCTACATGGAATAAAAGAAATTTGAATTTGACTTTGGATTGGGAGGGGGTATAAATCAGTTTTGAATCCTATAGAATGAGCTGTGATATATCTGATTCCAGGAGACATGAGAGTGATGGGAGAGAGAAAAAACCTTTGACAACAGGCAGTGTAGGAAGAAATGAAAATTGAAACTAGAACTGCAATCGTTTCAGAACGATGTGCATGCATTGACGCCTCTGATTTAATAGAGGGCAAGAAACAGAAAGAGATAGAAAGAAAACTGTAGATGATATACATTCTCAAAATATTAGAGGGCGCTATTTCTTAAAGGAATGGTCACTGATGCGTAAAACACAGTTAGATTATGTGAAATGATACAATTGGCAAACCCTGAAAATATGAGACAAAAATAAATTCAAAGGAAGTTATGGCAATTCAACTACTTTAAGACTTTGCAATAGAGGGCGCTATTTCTAAAGTTATGGTCACTAATTATGGATAACATGTCTACCAAATTAGAATGAATTTTGATGAGGAACGGTGGCAGGGGAGGACTAACAAATATTACATGTAAATCAAATTGGATATTAGCACATTTTGCTGTCCATAGGAAGTTACATTCTCGAGTAAAATTTTTTAGACCATATTGGCGGCCCATACGTGGTTGTTGAAAATGTGTGCATTGTGAGCAGTATACCATGTGTTCAGATTGACTTATCTTGAAATTTTCTGTTGTAACCTATGTCGTATTTGGTATCACTGGAAAGAGTATTCCAATGCGGTGACATTGATACCACTTTTATTTGTGTGGAAGCAATAGACCGGAAGTAAATGCCATATAAAGAAAGACATTAAAAATGAAGGTTTTGCACAATAATTTTAAGCTACCGTCAGCAATTTGTTAGTTTCTGTTACAAAACATTAACGAACTGTTTAAGTGTATATCAATACTCATATCTGCCAAGTTAAAAAGAATAAGCTTCAATAATAAGGAAATAAGAGCAAGTTGAAGTTGTGCTGGCAGTAAAGTGCATTTTTGGGTATTTTGCTGATTTTCGGGAGCATTTTTGAGATATTTCGTCAGTTGTAAGGTATATATTTTTTGAAATGGCATGAAAGGGCATATCTTAAAGACCCTAAATCCAAGAAAGGGTACGGGTTTGGCCATGCATGACGCAATGAGGGGCATTCAAAGGTAAGCGTTTTTGAAACTTTAGAGGGCGCTATTTCAATGACGGAAGATCAATGATGCGTGAAAACTTAGTAGCATGTATGTTATGATACCGTGATCAATTTCTAAAAGAATGAGCGCAAAATGAATAAAAACACAAAAGTTACGGCCATTTTACGACTTTTAGACATTACATTTCAATAAATATGAAGTTTTTGAAGGAAGGCTATTTCGGATTTGAATTTAAGGCATGAAGATGGCATTTTGAAGGTCAAGTTATACGTCGCAGATGATGGAGCAACTCTTGGACTATCTATAGCAATTTGTTAGAAGTCTGTAGCATGCAGGATAACTGAGATATGAAAGAATGAAGAATGGTATGCAAATGGACTTGAAATTGACAAAATGGCGCCTGGATGGTCATGCATGAGTGATTTTGGAAAATGGAAGACGAGAGGCACAACTAGGGATGCTGGACAACATGTCTACCAAATTTGGATGAATTTGGATGAGGGACGGAGTCAGGGTAGAGCTAACAAAACCATGTGTTAAACAAATGGGATTTTGGTGGAAGAAGAAGAAGAAGAAGAAGAAGAAGATTACGGAATAGGAATATGGAACAAGAACAATGCATTGTCGCCATTGGGCGTCAATGCAACAAGGAAGATGGAAGCCCGTCCAGCTTTGTTACCTCGGCTTGAATAGTATGAGTCTATATTATCCCAGGGACATGGTGGCCTATTTGTCAACGGTCCAGGCAATTCTCTGCTTTTCTTTGATTAAGTCTTGTTAATCCTACACCATGACGTCAAGGGAGTGAACCCGCTGGCCAAGCAAGTTGGTAATATTGTCACAGCAATGCAGGGCAGACAGAAGAATTGATTAAAAAAAGGAAAAGGGAAGGAAGGGAAATAAGAGTGAGCATAGTCAAGAGATGGCAATGCATATACTAAATATATTCTCTTCTACAATTATATGGCAAAAGAAATAGCATCGTCCATACAATACCCAAACAGCCTTCACTCACCAGAAGGAAACAAATATTTTTGACAGGATAAAGTTTCATTTCATCTCTTGTTAAGATTCTTTCATATCAATCATATAAGTTTGGAAGTGAGAAGGGACTGACACATCTCGCCTCAGTCATCCCTCAAAGCCAGAGAGAAAATGAAAAGAAATGTCAGGAAAGTTCACGTCCTTTATTTTCTTCATCATCCTCAATGTCAATTTGAGTGTTTCTACCTCTGGCATTGTTCATTTCCAGGTACCCATCAATGTGTCAGAAGCAATCTTGATGCAGATATGAAATCCAAAACCAACAATGATTTGAGAAAGGCTTCCAAGAGTACAAAAATATCAAAGTTAAAATGATGACTATTGATGTTTATACTGTTTACAAAATGTTTGTAAATTTTCACTTATTGCTTCAAGAGGAATTTCAAAATTACTTTTGTTTACTTAATGAAGTGGTTCAATAAATAAGAATCCCTCCCCATAAATCCTACTTTGTTGAGGTAATAGAAGTAGTCCTATTATCCATTATTGATTTTTAATTTGCTGTTTAATTGTGCAATTTTTTAAAGTTGTGGAGGTAGTTGGCAAATGATTTGCATACTTATTGGCTACCTTTAATTTTTTTTATTACTTCTTTGGGATATTAACTTGAGTGTATACATTTGTTTTTGTATTTTGTTTTAGTTATTTATTACTCATATATTTCTCTCAACCTGTACCAAAGTATACATGTCAGTTTTAAGAAAAGTAAATGCTTACGTATTGATTTGACCCTTATCCTTTACAATTCAGATGTAATACACCGAGGGTTTGGTTGGGAGCAAATCCATAAGTAGATTTTTAAGTGTAAAATTTTCTACATTTAGATTGGGTTGTAATCACAGTTCTATGAAAATAGAACTCATCTAAACATTTTTCATACTCCAATCACAATATGATATTAAAGACAAAACAGTCATTTCCTGCTTGATGGTAAAATGTGCATCCTGTGAACATTGACATCAGTGCATTACCAAAATGTTACCTGACATATCAGTAGGATACGTGATTATGCATGATTTTCTACTCCGGCTAAGAAGATTACACAGAGTAGTATCAAAATATAAAGTCAAAATATTCATCTGATTGGTAGGAGTCAATTCAAACAATTTTTCATCTTTCCACAATCAATTTGATTTTTGCCTCGTGAGCTTTCACCTATTTGTTTCTGCAGGCTTCTTCAGACTAGCGCTGACTCAACGTAGATGGGGTAGCATTGGCAGGGCGGAAGTTCGTGAGAATGGATTGAACGTAGTATAAAGTTTTGTATTGTCTAGTGATATAGTAGTATCTCTGTTCATAGAATTTGGATGGTTCTTCTGGATATGAATGGCCTCCCTGATCCATCTCGTGTATTTATTGTCATCTCTAACTAGGATCCAGCTCTTGTTCCTCTTTGGGGCTTAGTAAAAATATGTCGCTTTTAACTAATCACTTTCTTCCTTGTTTAAGCAGAGGTGTAAAGGAGGTGAAGGAGATCTTTGAGAGATAATGGAAGCATTCTTAACTAGGTCAAGTTCATTGCCATGGTTACCTGTGATTTAGGTCTGATGTGATTCCATTCGTTTGGAGGCTATAAACCTGCACAGGTTTAGTTTAAGATGTTTCCTTAGGAATGAAGATCAAGAGAAAGGATGTCATGGAGATGGAGAAAGAGAGCAACAAGGAAAAAAGAAATTTTCCGTGGCTCTAGAAGATATAGTTTACCTTTGATTGGGACTGAAGGGTTTTGCTTTGAGATGATAGGAACATTCTAGGTCAAGATTGTCTAGGACAGGAAGATCCATGGGCTGGGGTCTTTTTCTGTTGGTCTTGAGGCCATATCACCCGTGCAGTTTTAGCTTATTGACTCTGCAGGAAGGGTTTGGCGGAAAACAGGAATTGATGGTATGACATGAAGAAGAAAAGGAGAGAGATAAAAAGACAAGTAAAATAAACGTTTTTAAACAAGTGATAAGAGAGATCATGCTAAAATAACAAAAATGAGTAGAGTAATATGAAAGATTATCAGAGTAATAAGTAGTTCACAAAGTGATGTGTTGTAGGGCCTATGTATTAAAAAATACAAAAGAATAATGAGAAATGAAATTTGAAGGGGAGTGATAGAGTTATAGATTTAAGGATCTGATGGCCAGGTGATAATATAGCTTTAAAAGGCTTAAAGGTGTCGTTCTGATGAATTAAATGCCATATAAATGTGAAATATTATCATTATTAGGTCAATGACTAATAAATATATATTAGAGAAGAGATTTGAGAGAGTGAGAACAGGGGCAGGTAGAGTTAAATGATGAAAAGGAGTATATATTATGAAAAAAGCTTTTGGTTTACCCTATTGTGCTAGACCTATTCATTTTTTATACACTAGATTTGTTATTTGCCGAAGAGCATGATTTGTAAACTTACTATTTAAACATTATTTCATGCTATCAATAATGATTATGTATATTGTAGGATAGGGGCTCCACGTCCCACTAGCATTTATTGCTATTTCGGTGGAGTCTTTTTACCTATGTAATTTATGACAATTTACCCTGTGTCAATGTATTTTGACATTATTTGGTAATAAATTCAGTTCAGTTTAAATATTATTGTATCGTTTTGGTATCTTGGTGAGATATGAACTCATTATTCAATTAAAGCAAAAATAGAGCTTGACATTTCTATTTATTCTTTTTAAAATAAAAGAGTGGTAGAAAGTATAATCAGTGAGTTTGTGCTGATGGTTATATTGTATTTTTATTTATTCTTTAAAAACTTACATGTATTGTAAAGTGACCTTGATAAGCTTCACCCTTGCAGACAGCTAACCCTTTAAAATGGATATAGAAATCAAGTTCACCTTGCACGATGCCCCATAATGCCTCCGATGGGATCCCTGCCCTCTGTCCCACCTGGCGCCTGATGAAAGCAGATATGCCGAAATGTCAACCGGCCTTGTCCATGGCCTCTCTAAGACACCTCTTAACGAGGCGTCTAGAGTCTGCGGCCAAACACCAAGGTCTTTCATTTCTGTGCGTCCGCCAGCCCACTTAAGACAGCCCCCGTCCTCGACCACAGCGTCTAGCTTTACACGTGTGAGGGCGAGACACAATGTCGCCATCGTGTGCCAAGGCCTATTGACGGGACTGACTGTAGAAGAAGTGTTAAGAGAGGAGAAGTAATCGTAAACACATTGTAAACAAGCATCTGTGTGTTTAACATTTCAGCTGATGCTTGAGTGAAAGTGAGAGAGATTGCGATAGAGAAACAAACAGAGAGATGTAATGATGTAGAAAGAGAGAGGGACAGAGATGGAAAGACAGGTAGAGAGAGAGGGGTAGAGGGAAAACTGGAGATTGAATACCATGGAGATATGATTGTGACTTGGATGGATTTATTCAAAGTGACTAGATGATGGAAAAGGGGGAGGAGGGAAATTCCCTTTCTTCTCCATGGGGTAGAGAGTACGCAAGCCTGATGAAAGTATTTTGAACTCTTTTTTAAGATACACTACATAATACAAGCAAACTTGATTAATAAACGTTTGTGTAGAAATCAAAGCATTTGGACAAAGGGCTGTATGGATAAAGAAAACTGAATTGAATATATTCATTGAAACTACTTAACCACCTCTATTACTCTAATGAGCAAATCTTTTTTGTTTTAGCTCATACTTTTTACAATTCTCCCTTTTGAGTCTGTTGTTTTCGTAACTCAAAATTTAAAAATAGGTTTTGATGGAACAAACATTTTATATTTGTATTTTTGAATTGTTTAGGAAAGCGACCAAAAGGAACTCAAAATTTCAAGCAGTAATTGTGCATCTGCAATTATCTCAACTTTGTAAAGGATGAAACTATTTTATCCTGTTACATGTACATGTATATTTCCACATGTACATGTATATTTCCATTCATGAAAAAGAGTGTTTATCATCTGGTATGTTTGTTTGAATGGAGTTGATGAGAGAAGACTGGGTAGAAATGTTAATAAAGACTGTTTAGGATAGATTGTAGAATGTTTGGATTATGTGAATTGAAATGTCATGACAGAATGGGATTAAGAGGATCAGTATTATTTACCATGCAAGATGATACACTTGGGTATGGGAGGGAAAGTTAAGTATGGGTGTATGAGATAAGAATGAGAGAAGAAAAGAGATGTAGAGAGATAGAGCGAATTTGGTACGGCATTCGGTCTTCTGAGCATTTACAATTAAAATAATGCCGGGCCTAGCCTGGGCTCAGCCTGGCTTACTTTCAGTGTAAACAGGGTTGACAAGATTGATTCGACAAGGAATCAAGGGGGGGGGGGGTGGAGGGTCATGGAAGAGAAATGGGAAATGAATGAAATACAGTATATGTTGGGATATAGATAGATAGATCAATAGGTAATATTCTCTCGCCTTCAATAATCTATCTTACCTGTCCAATATCAAGAAAACATGTATAGAATCCAGAAAAAATGAAGTATTTAAGTTATAGCTAGAGATATTGTTTGTTAGCAGTAATTAATAAATGAATTATGATGTATGTCTCTGTATGAATTTCCAACTTGTAGAAACTTTGTACAAAAGAATTTCTGGTACCAAAAATAGTATTATGTGTGAGAAAGAAATTCTTATTACATTTACAGGAAAAAAAAACAACACCCAAGATGTTTGCAGTATGTGTGAAAACTGACTTCATTAGAATATTAAAAAATTAGGAATGATTCAAATAGGGGGGGGGTTACATATGTATGTGTTTCATGCTTCTAGTTTATTTGTGCATTTTATAATTGAAGAGTGCTCTTTTATTGCATATTTTGTGCCTGTATCTTTAAAATTCATTGTACGAAGCGATGTTTCTTTGATATCAAATGACGATTCTTGGTTTCACGTTTCTGATCCTTGTAGACTTGGAGAGCCATGAGAAACAATATCGTGCAGCGGCGACGGCTGCAGCCTGCATTGACCCCTGAAGGCAGTCTGTGGTCATGTTCATACCAGGAGTATAATCACGTCCAAAATTGTATTCCCGGTCGTGCAGTTGAATATGCCTTGCAGGAGTTATTTAGATTAATTTTTTGTCATTATTATATATGAACTGGTAAAGTATTGTAAACTGGTATAGTTAAGCTAATGGCAAATTTCATTGAATTAGTTTTAAAAACGGATGCCAGTTTTCAGGCAAAAGCCTGAATTCAGGCTCTGGCAATTTATTTTCAGGCCATAGTTTTAGCATTTTTGTGTACAAAATATTGTATTCAAGGGGATTTTCAGGCCCTCTGATCAATTCCAACTAGCATCCCTATAAAAATCACTATGTGTAAGATTTATGTGTTACAGGGTTTTCATGGGCATTAAATTGTATTTGGAAGTGTATTGAATGCTCCTTCATAGGTTTCCTGGATTCCATGAGGTTATCCTCAGGTAAGGTATCTGGTGTATGGTTGAAGGGGTTTTTAATTAGATAGAAAAATCTTCATGGATGTGTTCACATGATCATTCCATCAGGTTTACTCTGTTCTTTTCAATTATTGTCAACAGACAAGTTAAAAAAATGTCATATTTCTTTTTTGGTTAAAGGTAAATGCTAGTTTTGGTAACGATATCAAAATGAGTTCATACAGAATCCTTTGAAATGACCACCAAAGTGTCTGTATAAATAAAATGCATGTGCTAAAGGATTCTGGAAGAAATTGTGTAATTGCTGAGAAATCAGCAAATAAGCACAGGATTCGGGTAGAGCGTCGGGCCCGACACTCTAAGCAATAATTATACGTTGTCCCACGTGCGCTTATCTGTGTTGGGGATCTTCGGTGTGAACATTTTTCAGCGTAGATTTCAAGATTTCACAAAGTTCAGTTAATGTAACTACCAGATCTAGATCCTCGATGATATACTGACAATTAAGCCTTGTTTTACAGACTTTCTCATGAAATCAGTGTTTACTGCAACTACTGGAATTTCTCTTTAAACCCATTTATCTTTTCTATAATAATAATAATAATGAAAATAATATGTATTTATATCGCACCATTTATCTAGAAATAATCTATTCCGAGGTGCATTGTTATTGTTATTACCCCAGCCTTAGCTAGAGCTTCCTTTCAGCACTCAGTGCATTTCAAGGAATTAGTCCTGCTGGGTACCCATTCATCTCACGTGGGTTGAGTACAGCACAATGTGGGTAAATTTCTTGCTGTGGGAAAACACTCCATGGCTGGGATTTGAACGCACATTCCTCTGATTGAGAGAGTTGTAACCATGGACCACGACGCCCCCATCTATCTTCTCTACATGGATTTTTAGTTAACAATTCCCTGTTCAACTTACCTGTCAATAGTGCAGTGGAATTTTTTAAAATTTTAATACATTCCTTAGCCTCTCTTTATCTTTTTTCTCATTTTCTTTTGTAGATTTTAAACCTTTATTTAAATGTTGAATAGTCATGCTTTTGTCTATATACTATTTCATTACATTGTCTTCATTTTGCTCTGAATAATGCCTTTGCTTACATGTTAGGACTGTCTTTTATCTATTTGCCTGTCAAAATCAATCTTTCTTTAGTGTCATTATTTCACAATTCAACTTTTGTTATTTCTATTTATACTTCTTTTAAAATCCTTTCTTTCTTGCCTCATCTCCCTATCAGATACGCCCACTTCTCCTGTCTCCGTAATTCATCTTGACATCTGACCATAATAGTGTTTTTCAACCAGATATAAGGCCCTTGCACTTTTGAATGTTCCTTTACTTGTCCAAATGAATTTCTTATTGTCACTTTTCACTCGGGTTTTTGAGCAGTGTGACAAGAATTCACATTGTAATCCCATACATCAGATATAATTCCATCATATGCTTCTTATATTCTTCTTGTATATGTCTCGGTATCAGATCAATGCTTTAGTCCCAATTGTAACTTTTCTTGTCAGGAGAGAGACAGCATACTTCCTGCCAAACATTCTTCCCCCCTTAATCTCCCCCCCCCCCCCGCTCTCTCTCTCTTTACTTTTTTTCCATAAAAAATTTACATTTCTTTTCTCTCACATATCTTTCCCTAGATATTTTTTTTGCTTCTGGAGCTGTACCTGTTCAGTAATATGTTTTCAGTGTTTGTGAATTGAATTTTTCGTCTTAATGATGGCGTGTATATTTTATATGTGCACTTACTAGAGATTTAATTACAGTACATATAGGTTAAGTTTGTCATAAAATAGACAGGTGATATTTTAACTGAACAAAATTTTCAGCTTATTTACTGCAGGATATCAGATGTTTGTTACTTGAGAGTAGAATTGATACAAGCAGAAACTCTATCTTTGTTTATATCACTTTATATTTCAACACTGTTCTCATAAGCTTAATTTCCCCGGGGTAAAAGTTCTGAACCTGTAGTGATTTACTAAATATTTTTCCTCTTCAGCTTTTTCTTTCTGTCTGTCTGTCTGTCTGTCTCTCTCTCTGTAACTCCCTCTCTGTCTCTCTCTCTCTCCTTTCCTCTCTTTTTAATCAGTTTTTCATCACATCTACAATGTACCAACACGAAGCTCCATTGATTCTTCTTGTCACAACGCTCAAACACACACGGTGATGATATAAATAGGTCTCCTTTCTCACTGAATCTCACTCTCTCTCTGCAATCCGGTCGAGCTAGAGCACGGCTCACATCCTCCGTGCCTGGCTACATCCGTTTAACTTCCCTCCTCTCTCTCTCTTTCCTCTTCTCTTTATTCTTCCTCCAAATGTATATGCTCTCGACCGGCAGAGGATGCCCAGTGTTAAACGCCATGTTATCGTGGGCCTGGAAAAGTAAATATTGTACACATGGAGCCTGATATTGTAAAAACTTTGAATGGAGGATTGCATTGGCATACCTGTGGAATACTATAGCTATCAAATATTTGTTATTGGATGTTTGATCGATACTATTCATGAATCCGGTCTCACTTTCATCAACGAGTACTTTAAATGATTGAATTGTGTACAATATCTTGACCTTGAATGGAAAACCATATATGTGGATAATCTACAAGGATTGTTATATTGGAATCTTACTTTCTATCGTGATTGGTTCAGAAGTAAATTTGGTCTACTATGGCACTGAGGCGTACCTTTAAGGTAAGTAAATTTCTAACTCGATCATATATGTGGTCCTGAATTTCTATTTCTTGGTTTTAATTCGACGAACAAGAGTAATAGATTTCCTTGCCGTCATTTTCATGAAAATGGCAAAAATGAAGGGTCAACAATTTGCTGTTCATCAGTTGCGAACGATACTAGATACTTTTTACAGGTCATTGTAAGGACCAGGAGGACAGAAGAAACGTTTTTTGTATACTCTTTTCTTTGAAGTACGTACCCTATGGTTGTAGATTATTTGCTTCAAACTGCAAGTATTTTACAATAATGTCTTGGTAAGATATGAAGTAAGTACTTCTTCAGTACTGAAAAGAAAATAGTGAGGCTTATGGTAATAGAGAAAAAAATAAGAGAGAGAGAGCAAGAAAGAGGAAGAGAGACAGTGACAGAGTGAGAAAGAGAGAGGGAGATTTTGGATTTTGCATAATGATGGTCAATTAACAATTACTGTAAGAAAGGTTTTATTGGGAGCTAGTTTTGTGAATGGCTAGTTGATTCTAATACTAGTTATGGACAATTAATATACAACAGAATGTATGCATTTACAGGTAGATCCTTAGTTTGAAGTCCATTGACACTTCTCCGCCTCTCCATCACCTCCTATCGTAAAACATAAATATTGTATCGGACAACCTCTTTAATAGCTGATCAGAAAGGTCAAATGCATCCTTTAATCCATCAATAATTGATGTCTTACCTTTTGAGCTTGACTAATGGCATGTTTGCGTACCTGACATCAAAGATGCTTGCTGCCAAGCGAGCGTTTAGAGAGTTAGACACTGGTGGCATTAGGGATCAATTGAAGGAAAATGTTTCTCCTTGCAGTAGATCAGCTGGCAGGGTTTCAAGGTCATTAAGTTGAGATTTGTCAAGAGTGAAGGAGACAGGATTTAATGGAAGATCACATGGGGGATGGTAGGTTGGGTAAAGATTGGACTAAGTGGTAAAAGGGGAGAGAAATTGGAGGAATGTTGGAGGGGGAAAGGGGTTGAATAGAGAGAAGAGAGATAAGGAAGGGAGGGGGCAGTATTCTTAATAGGTTGAGGGGAGAGGACCAAGTTCTGTTTATCCAGGAGTAACAAACACTATTCTATGTCCTGATGTGAGAATATTAGTTTTTTTTCAGAAAAACTTAGCTCAGTACTCTATCTGGGAGGAAAGTCCCAATGTTTGATATTAAGGTGAATAGTTTTGACAACATTTCTGATGCAATTGACATCCCATATTTATCATAAACGTTTGTCTTTAAAATTAAATGATTGTTCTCCACAAAATGATAAGACAAACAAAGTGTATTTCATGCTCATGTTGCTTGATTGAAGAGGTTCCCATGATAAAAAAATGTTTTTTGTCATCAACTTTACTTCTATTTGAATGATGCCATGGTTCAGATTAGCTTGAATGTTTCAGATCGTCAGGCCGTGTTGTATTGTGTATATTTGTACATAAGAAATCTTGAATCCTAAAACTGTTCCTAAGTTCTCTAATCTAGCTCACATAATTATATCCCCTAACTTCTAATTATGAGTAAAGAGTGAAGACACATATTTCAACAAATTTATGATATCTATATAAGATATGAAGTAACTGAAATTAGATTTCAAAAAAAGGAATGATTTTCCAAGTAAAAGAGAGTGAGAGGATGGAGAGCAAGGGGGAGAAGGGAGAGAGAAAGAAAGAATGAATGAAAGAGAGAGGGGGTCAGAAGATAAAGAACAGTAAAGTCCTTTAAAAGACAAGTCCACCCCAACAAAAAGTTGATTTGAAAAAAGGAGAAAAATCCAACAAACAAAACACTAAAAATTTCATCAAAATCGGATGCAAAATAAGAGAGTTATGACATTTTAAATTTGTGGTTAATAAAAAAAAACAGTTATATGCACATCCTTGTCAGTATGCAAATGAGGAGACTGATGACATCACCCACTCACTATTTCTTTTGTATTTTATTATATGAAATATTCTCATTTTCTCCTCCTTGTCAAGTGAAACAAAGTTTTATTTCTCCCTGAACATGTGGAATTACCATTTAACAGTTTATGGTAAAGTTATATATAAGTTGATCCTTATTGTCAAATGTGTAAAAATTGAAATGTTGTATTATTCAAACAATTAAAAAAACAAGAAATAGTGAGTGATGGACATCATGGAGTCTCTCATTTGCATATCGCTGAGTTGTGCATTTAACTGTTTTGTGAAAAATAAGCGAAACTTGAAAATATTACTTTCTTATTTTACATCGCTTCAAATCAACAATTTTCTTGAGTGGACTTGACCTTTAAAGGAAGCTGTGCAGAGGCTGTTCAAAAGAATTTGTTTTTAGATGCAACTGTTAATGAGAATCTTGAATGGAGGTATTGTAATCAATTTTGTGTAGTACTTCACACACCATAATGAGGTATTGTCATGCAGTAATAAATCATTTCCCCTTCCATAATTTGGTTCCAAAATCAAATCAGCAACTCTTCATGCCGAGCGATTGTTAAGGAATCCACAGCAGCACTCTATGCTGCTGCAATGTAGGAGACAGAAGTCTTGCTGGATGTTTACAGATTGAATTAGTGGTCAATTTCAGGGGGATTGCTGCCCCCTTCAGCGTGTTGCAAAGTTTGATACCGTAGCTTGCAGGCTCTTTCCTCTGTTTCTCTTTTAAACACTGCAGAACTAATTTCTTGCGTAAGTAGGCACATCAATCATGCGTTGTATAGTTCGTATTCAGGCTGATAAACCCCTTTTCTGAGTTTTCTGCTATTTCTAAAAACAATTTCATCTTTTCTGTTCTGTCTGATAGGCTCTGTTTTTCATCTTTGATCCTTGGAAGCAATTCATTTGTCATTGAATATAAACAATTCATATAACTGCAAAGAGCAACTGAAAAAGGAAATATTTTAGTATTTTATGCTAAATATTTGTCTTAGCTCTGTCACTTATATTCCGTTAGTATAGAGACATACCTACTTGATTATAAATCCAAGTATTAAAAAGGGGAAAATCATCCTTTGATGATTTTTTTTATTTTATATATATATATATATATATATATATATATATATATAAATGTGTAAAGTTATACATGTACAACAGTTTTTGGCAACTCTTTTTTATTTAAATATTGTAAGGAAATGGATGAAGAGAACAATGGTAGGCGTAGCTTAAATCAAGGTTCCCCAGAGCTATCTACCCTTTTTAGGTAGATAGCTCTGGGGAACCTTGATTTAAGCTACGCCTACCATTGTTCTCTTCATCCATTTCCTTATATATATATATATATATATATATATATACATATATACATATATATACATACATATTTCAAAGAAAAAAAAAGATGGAGAAAATAGTCAATATGACTTGAAAGATAAAAGAGTATTGATTTTTGCAACAATTTCAAAATTATTCAGATGTCCTTGTTTGAACTCAACTATTAAAGGTTAAAACTAATACATCATCCTGTTGAAATGCTTTATCCCATCTTATTACTTCACTCATGTGTAGAAATCCAATTCCTTTGTGTCACTGGGCAGTGAAATTCTTATTGATTTTTGACCAGTGTAAAAATTAAAACTCAGAGAGGAATGACCTCTTTCCAACCAAGAGACCGAAAGGATGGATGCACCTATCCTCTTTAAATTCCTTCACAATTTCTACGTAATGAGCTGAATTTGACCCAATTGTGAAGCGGAAGAAACAACGCGGCTTATCCCCTTTATACATCAATGATGTTAAACTTTAATTAAAGAATTAGAATTGTGTATGAGCTTATAATGCTCGGCCCTGTGCTGCACTTTTATCGGTTGGGGATGATGCTGTACTGTAGCAAACTTGCTTATAGTGGTTTTTTTATTGAGTTGAATTGAAGGTCATGGATTCATTATTTCTTGGGTTTAGGATGAATGTGTGCTTAGTTTTGATGAATAAAATTATGTTTTTTAAGTGTCATGTTTATGGCATTGATATTGTGATATAGGTGATGATGACTACAATGATGATAGTGATGGAGAGGGGTATGATGATAATCTATTATTTACCCAGTGTAGCTACTTTTGGTTCATCTTCTCTACCAGCGGGCCCCTGCATAACATAATGTTGTTATTACCCTTCCCCAATCTAAATGCTGAGCGCCTAACAAGAAGGCAGAAGGTCCCCTTTTTAAGTTACATATATATAGCACTTCATAACGTTGGTTTCTGTTAGCGTTTTACATTGTAATTCTCATTACCCTGGTCATGTAAAATTCATCACTGTTCCACTCATATAGTGCACCATCTCCAACTCCATAGGGAGCCCCCTATTGCCAGGCAACCGTTTACGGTGCACATGTGCCAATCAAATCAAATCCTACCAGGTACCAATTTAACACCTGGGTAGAGAGTGACAAATGTGGATAAGTGCTTTGCCAAAGGACGCTGGGTGGGATTTGAACCCCCGATCCTTGGTTTAAGAGTCAAGTTTGACTGAACCACTACACCACAACACCTCCACATGAAGTCTCACCTCCACATATAAAGTGGTATGACTCAACCAGGAATTGAACCCAAGACCTCCCATTCATGAGGCAGGCTCCATACCACTGAGCCACCATGATGATAATGAAGAAGAAAATGATGGTGGTGATACTGGTGATGGTGAAGATGATGTAGGAGAAGAAGATAATGATGAAGATGATGATGATGGTTGTTTTATTTAAGTTATGAACAATATTCCCTATTAGGATTACAAGGATTTTTATCTTGTAGGATGAAATAATAGATACCAGCTGATAGATGATACATTTTCTTTTACAGTGTTCAATTGAATTGATTAAATTTGAAATGTGATAATTGAGCTTTAAGGCATTGGTCACTAACTGTGTTGTGATAGAAGTGCATTCTATACAGCATGGCTTTTGAAATAGATTCAAATGATCAACTAACGATTGCATGAGATTATAATGTTTCCAGGTGCGTTCTTCAGAATGAATTGATAAGTATCGACGATGGTTGTTTGTAAACTGGCCAGGTACGTTCAGCTCAACAAGGACATCCAGCAATTAATCTAACGGTCGTGGAAAGGAGCTGACATTTACCGTTGTGGAGATAAAGGATTTATTGGGTGGAAGGAAATTGAATAAAAATCCAAAATGATAACGGCCATCGCTCAATTTAGGAGAGCTTTTTCGTTTGTTTGAGTATTAGGAAGAACTATGGGAGTTTGTGAGAAGGTGGGGGGGGGGGGATATGGAATGAAGGGTGACAAATGGTGCTATAAATAAATGGTTTGTATCTAGATAATATAAGTACATTGATTTTAAGCTGTTGAAAGACAGGAGACATGTATACAAAATAGAATTATAATAATTTTGTGAAGAAATCACAACACAATAATGAACAATATTCGGCCTAATTGTAGTTGGAAAAGATAAGGTAATCTAATTACATGGACAGTTTTCATACCTGTTTGAGTGTATTGTACTATAATTTTTTTTACAAAGGATAATGTCAAATCATTTTTATATTTACAGATTGTTTATACTGGTTTGCCTTCAACATTGTTGTAAAAGAAAGGAGGCTTCAAAGTGAACTATTAGCTCCTCCTGAGGATTTCAAACAAATTTGCCCTGCGTGGTGATGCTAGATTTCACAGTAACCCCCTTTCCCCTATATACCACTTTGGCAAATACACCTGCCAGTTGCTAGCCTACCCTTCAGAGAGGAAACTAGGTTTTGTTCAGAATCATGCATTAGTCTATGTGTTTTTACAGATATTCATTCACTTGAGACTGTAAAACCAAGGTTTAGGTTGCAATTAAATGTAGATTAAGAGGTTTCAAAGATTTGTTTAATGCCATTGTGCTTGTGGAAAGCCTAATAGAATAAAGAACATAATTCATTTCAATTGCTTTTCATACTGATGCTTTAAATGAAGATGCTATCTTGTTTTATAATGCGTCTGTCATAATTTTTTTATATTTACATTGAGCAACCAATACCACATTCCCAAAGGAATACTTAGGAGTTAAATTTCTAAATATGATAAAATTCTCTTTTCCCTACTGAGCGATGTTGGCCATTAGCTGGATGTGATTGAACGAGATTGACTTTACTCTGTTTGATGATAAAAAAAGATGACTAAAAACTAGCCATAGATTCAGAAGTATGCATTTTCAAGGATAAAATAGTAAACTATATTATTCGAATTGTCTAGATTTTTAATGGATGATTATTGAAAACCTAGATATTTTGTAATTATTCACCAGCTATCATTATAGTTTTCAAGACCTATATGAAAGGGTATTTGTAATATCTTAGAGATTCCTGGACAAATTAATACTTGTGAAGTAAGATTTGTCTGATAGATTGATCTGAAAATTTTAAATTAACATTAGCCATCTTGTTTCTTCATAAACCCTTCTGCTTTTGAAAATGAATGCCATCAGCAATTTTAATTTTGCATGTAGCTCCACCCCAGTCCTTACACCATACTGTGGGCATACCTTATAGTGTAGCTCTTTTTATTATAGTTTAGGAATGCAACCTAATATCAAAGTTTTGTGACCTGCGGATCTTCCTAGAAGCTAAGCTGCAATTGATATCCTCTCTTCTTATGGTTCCTTTTCGTGTAAGATTTATTAAATTCTGAATTCTAACTCTATCCATTCTATCTTCATAGCTCATCTAAAACCAAAGGGGGAATACATCGCCCCCTCCAGCTATAGCCCTGCAATAGAGCTGGGGTCTTGCCTATCAATTATAAAGCCCGGCGGGCTTGAAATTACATCGAATCAAAATTTGTTGTGGTTATCGATGAAAGGAACACTGCAAATCAATTGATGCCTCAAGGGAAGAACCTGCTATTATTACCAAGATATATTGGTTTCTTTCTCTAGATCACATTTCAGGTTGCAAGCACGGTTATGATGAGGTGTACTTGTATTGAATTTGATAAATTCCAATGGAACGGGATGTTTAAAAATGATAGAAAAAATTAATGAAGATATATTATAGATTTTTATTGTTTTGATTTGAAATTATCATATTTATAATAGGATACAAGACTGGATTTAGCACAGATTCTTTTCATGCTTTTTTTCCGTAAATCTTGATGCTTTCAAAAAATTTATAAGCCATAGAATATTGAAATTTTGTATTTTGTTAATAATATTCCAACAAGAGTTCTGAAACTCAATTACTAGGCATACTACATAGGCTTTCGCATCCTACTGGGTACCCATTTAACACCTGGGTGGAGAGTGGCAATGCGTGGATTGATGCCTTTGCCTTTGTATATGATATAATAATCTTCAAAACACATGCTGAGAAAATATTGTATCTAAGATGTGAATGAATGCCTGTAGTAAATATTGGAACGAGTGTGTCCGTGGAAAGGTAATGAAATGTCAAAATAAATTCCTTTGCTAATGAACAATTACACTGAACCAAATATGACAAGTGCTCAGAGACTGGTATAAATGCAATCATGAAGAATTGATTTGATATCAGATTTTATCGTCATGCTGACGCAACAATATTTCCTCATACTTTCCGCTCGCAGCTCCGATAAACACAACCTTATAAAAGTGATAAAGAGGACGGTTTCCTTGTTGCTATGGGGTTACCATAAAGAGGATGCTCTCTCCGCTTGGATAAGGTCCTCTGATCTTGTTAGAGAATCATCCGATTAGTAAATTTTGCTCCCTTTTCTTTGAGATCTTCCGCTACCAATATCCAGTCTGTTAAATTCATCCCTGACCAAGGTGTAATGCCTCCTTGCTGTTGTCAAATTGAATTTACATCCCATCCCAGGATTCCCAGCTATTTATGAGATTATCTCAAAGGTTTGTGTTTGGATGCAGAGAGTTGAAGATAGTTTTTATATCTTTGTAACAAGGTTTTTAAAAGTTCATTTAGTTCAATAACTTCAATTCAGAGAAAATGTTTTCATTAGTTGATGGAACCTTCAAGATATTGTTCAATTTTCATAGCCATAATTATCATGATTTATGTGTGTACGGATTTAAACATCCTCTTCAAATCTCGCTGGAGAATGATGCAAATAAATGTGATCACATGTACAAGGGCAGATAATGTTTATTGAAAATAAATTATGAATGCTGAAAGCTGTTATTATACATGTATGACATTTAATAGGTCAATGACTTTGATTATTTCTTTTCACCCTTTATGGATAGCAGGTTTTTTTTAATTAATTAGAATTCATAACCAACTCTTTAAAGAATGAAAATAACCTATCTTAAAGGAAAAAAAAACTTATTTGATCAGTTAATTTGAAAAGAAAGCTCTATTTTATTGAACTATTGATAAAAAGCAAAAGATATTAATCCTAAAATAAAACCATTCAGAGAATGCCTTCATTTTTTAAATTTAGAATTATACAGGTTTTTCCTTTGATGAAAATATGAAGCAATGACCTCATGACCTTTATGATATTTGATCTTGGTGGACTCTCCTTCGCCAATGTCCTGAATGGTTTCAATTTATATGCATTCAACATAATTGTTTCATTTTTTAATACATATTCATTTGCAATGTGCCCATACTTCTAATATTAGAATAAAAACCAGTTTTTGATATAACCTAAAGATTTAAAAGATCTGTTGAGATAAATACATCTGGAAAAATCTAAACATAATAGAAAATGATCTGTTATCACTTTGGGTTTCCTTTGATATAATGTTCATACATTTAGGTGAAGGTTAATTCATGGAGCTATTACAGTAATAGCTCTATGGTTAATTGAAGATTGATTAACGATGAAATGAAATTATAAATTAATATTGCTGACGTTTGAGTGATGCTATACTTATACGTAGGAAAGCTTCTCTCATATGACTTCACAAATCAAATAATCAAAATTCTAACAACTCTTTCATTCTTTGATGGACTTTCCTCAAACCTTTGGCAATATTCTTTATCATTTTTTCTGCTATTTTTACAATAAAATTTTTGTCAGGACGACCTTCCCCTTTAACTCGTAACTTTTTAAAATCTAATATATCAGTATATGTTTGCTTTAGAATAGTGGTTTATGAATTTCATTAAGTGACCTAGGGTAGTTTTCTGAAAGCAAAATGTCATCTTAGGTGCTTGTAATGTTAGCCATTTGCAGTCAGTTAATTTCATGACGAATTGGAATTGGGATAATTTTATATGGTTACCTTGCCTTTCCACAGCCTCCTGGCAATGCATTTTGTAATAACTATATCGGTGTCATGTATGTTGTAAGGGTCTGTTATGAATAAACATATTTTCTTGCCAATTAACATACTTTTACTTTTGTATGAAAAAAAGAAGCATTTCCAGAAAATACCTACAGCGTTATAGTGATAATTGATAGTAAATTGTCCTATAATTGACTGATTTGCTCTTTGGGAAATTGTGTATCTAGAGCAAACTAATACGAAGAAACTTCTCATTATTTTCCTGTTACCATCAGCTGGCGGTCAGAATATCATGTGACTTCATCAGATGCTATTCTTGCTATAGGCAACAGATCTTGTCAAACAGCATAGACCTGTCATGATATGTGGGATATGCTAAATGCGACTGAAGGATCTAGTCATTCTAACTAAATGGGGTTGATTTACAAATCAAGACAGGTAAATTGGCAACTTTGAATCGGAAGGAGGATAAATAAATGCTTGATCATGTAACCTAGCATCGTCGGTTTGTTTGATCTTCAGGTCCTCGGCAATTGATGGCTTGTGACTCAAGACTGATCCGTAAATTCATCTTGTTTACAACATTTTGTGCGTGACTAAAGTAAGATAGTTATTGCATAGGTGGTTGTAGTATTGGACAGACTGAAGTTGAACACTCTGTCCTGGAAGGTGTGTGGAAAGGGGTGGTAACATCCCAGAATATCTCTCAAAAGTAATTTAGATTGAAAAATATAACTTTTGCAGTGAAAATTTTCATTTGCAATCTGAAATTTTTCAATTGATCCATTTAGATGTAGTTTTACCAGCCTTTATTGTATACTTTATTTTATGGGTTTAATTTTATGTGGAATAAAATGATTTCAAGAGGGTCATATTAGAATCCCCAGTTGCCATCTAAGACCTTTGAATCTGTTTCAAATTGTATAAGATCTCAAGATTCCTTGGTCAACCCCTCCATGAAACTGATGGAAGGTTTTCCTAACAGAAGTATCATTTTCATCAAAGGTCAAGTCCACCTCAGAAAAATGTTGATTTGAATCAATAGAGAAAAATCAGACAAGCACAATGCTGAAAATTTCATCAAAATCGGATGTAAAATAAGAAAGTTATGACATTTCAAAGTTTCGCTTATTTTTAACAAAATAGTTGTATGAACGAGCCAGTTACATCCAAATGAGAGAGTCGATGATGTCACTCACTCACTATTTCTTTTGTTTTTTTAATTGAATAAATTATACAATATTTCAATTTTTACGAATTTGATGATTAGGACCTCCTTGCCTGAAGCACAAAATGTTGAAATAATGGAATTCCACATGTTCAGGGAGGAATGATACTTCATTTCACATGACAATGACGAGAAAATAAAAATATTTGATATTTCATATAATAAAATACAAAAGAAATAGTGAGTGAGTGATGTCATCAGTTCCTCATTTGCATACCGACCGAGATATGCATATAACTGTTTTGTGAAATGAAGCAAAACTTTACAATGCCATAACTTTCTTATTTTACATTCGATTTTGATGAAATTTTCAGTGTTATGCTTGTTGAATTTTTCTCCTTTTATTCAAATTTCAAATTCAAGTTTCGTTGGGGTGGACTTGTCCTTTTAAGGTACTAGGAAACATTTTGTTCAGTTTTAAACCTAAGGAAATGTAATATTTCTGCAGCCAATCTGTTAAATAGAATAACATTTATTTTTGCCGATTTCTTCCCAACTCTTGTGCAGCACTGAACTCCAGAGTCTTAGGAGAGAAATTCACTTTTGTGGTAAAAAATTGTAATATAGAAATACCAAGGAAACCAAGAAACAGTGACACGGAAAAAGACAGATTTATTCAACAAGGGGGGATGATATAATGGAGGTATTAAAAAGCAATGCCAACATAATCATTGTTAAGGGTTGCTCAAGGTACTTGACTGTCATCTACAAAAAAATACAAGTAAAACATAAAAGATGATGCTAATAAAGAGGAAGAAGCTTTAACCTTATAAAAGATGAATATTAACAATGTCGGTGATATTCTATTTTGTTATTAAAAAAACTGCTTTAAATGAAGTCTTGAGTTATTTCCATAATCACAATTTAATAACTATAAATCTTCTTCTGTCTACCATTAATAAGATGAGCAAGGGTAATCTTATGCCATACCCGTATGTTAGATGTTGAAATACTATCAGGGTTAGATGTGAACTTATTAATGTGTGCAGGTAGACATATAAAACAATCTTATCAATTTGTCTGTGCACAGCGAAAACTGTGGTGTTAATCGTTGTACATAGACAACCACACCAGTTATTTCACTCTGGTGTTAAATTGACAGTGTTAGTTTAACACCTATATGTGTTATTACAACACCTTTGTTTGTTACATTTACCATATTTCATGTCATGTTGAATCTCTAGTGTGTAATTTTAACACCTCAGAGTGTGGTCCTCTTTTTGCAGTGTGGTATTGATTAATGCTTTAAAATGTGTAGTTTCTTACATAGTTAGCATAATTCTTTGCTTTCAAGTGCAGGGATACATGTATTGGTAGGAAACACTGATGAAAGTCCTCAATATTGCCTACATACAATAAATGTCCGTGTTGAGTGTACTTGTATCATAAAGGCCTGGGATTATTTTTCCCCTTGTGAATTATGAAGTCAATTTCATGATACATCTGGATGATTGACAGCTATAGAAATGGAGATTATGAGGTACAAATGACAACATTTGAGAAATATTGACGCAAATGAGTAGAATTGACAAAGTAGCATTTTAGACATCCTGTATATTTATTCTTCACCTTATATGCCATTCCTGGTTCATTACACCTCCTTAATTCCTGCTGTTTATATCGATTCCCCCATCAAACTTCAAATATAATTAAATTGTCAGCCCTCCCAGGCCAGCCTTCGACTCCTCACGCACGATTTGTGACTTTGTTGCAAATCCAGCGTAAACTTATTTTCATTATCGCTTTAGTGTTTGGTTTGCTTGTGTATCTCAAACGTTATTACTCCTGATATTTCCTGCCTGGAGATATTATGCTTCTGTCACTCAAGAAGACACATCACAGCTTTTAAGCACAGAACTAGCTTTCTGTCATTAAGTTTCAGAAATATATTTTAGTTGCAAATATTTTAATCAATGATATTGCCTGAAGATGTGTATTCAAGATATCCATTACCTGTATAGGAAATACCATGGAAATGATCCCTCTGTTTCTAAGGTTCATCCATTTACAATCAGTTCTCTCATTGGAGAGCTTTTGTTTTTATAACAGTAAAGGAAGAACACCAGTTACTGCATGACTTTCCAACTATAATAGGTATATTTAGTTTTACTGTATTTTTTATGATGCAGTTGTTATCATTTAAACAGGTTTAATGTCAATTCAAAGCACAGTATGTTTATGACCAGAAAGTTACTTTGACAAATCCTTCTGCACATTTAGAAAATTTTCACAGCTGAATGTGAAGAGAATGTTTTTTGTACATACCCTCCAGTATTTTCTATCATGACACATCTCTTGATTTTTTTTAATTGAAAAAAAAATTGCTCGGCACGTGACATTTGGAGATTTGTCAGTAGTTCTTGGAAGAAAAGTTTGTTATAACCTGTTTCTTTCTGTACTATTCTGCATTTCCATTAGAATTTGTGTTTCACCATTAATACCTGAGCCAAAGATTACCTTTAAGGTCGAAGAAAGAATGAGACACTCAAGCAGAAGGTGTCAAAAATCATTCATCTTTTGGAATTTGGGTCAGCCTCTTTTTAAGGTTTCATCACACATGGAATGCAAGGTGTGGGACTGCTCTGGATGCCGGTCAAATTTATGAAGAGAAATTGTCAGTCAGCAAGCTTTTCACACCTGCATTTATCTCACATGAAGTGATAAGAGCCAAGAAGAAATTAAAGGAAAGATTTTAACTTGTCTCTAGATATATGAATTTATTTTAGTTGAAGGTGTAAGAGCTTAAGAAGTAAAGAAGTAAATGAATATTTTTTTACATTAGACACAGATGGAGTTTTATTTTCTTTATGATACACTCTATTATGTTCTTATCATCTCAATCCATTACTCTTGATCCTATTTCAATCCTAAGTTACCTAACTCGTGAGCTTTTGAAGCTTCCTTTAAGAACTGAAGACACTTTCCTATTACCCTGTGTGTTGTTACATTCTAGTTCCATTAAGGGAGCTAAATATACTCATTAAATTTTCATCAAAATGCAAGTACCTATTTGATAGAGACGCACTTCAAATTTGTAGTAAGGAAAAGAGGTAGATCAAAAACTCAATTGTTGGAAAGCACTTTACTTTGAAAGCTGCATAATTATAGGTGCTTGTTTCATGCTATAGTATAGACTTCTCTATTCTTGTTTGATTGTTTGGATGATAATGAAGAACAGAAAAAGTATGAGAGTAAATTGAAGGGATTCATAGTCAATTGGTTTGAATTACAGAATACAGGGCATAAATTTCAACAAATTATCATTTGATATATAGGCTTTATTGAACTCTTTCATGATATGCAAGATTAATTTTACCTGGTGTAACTTTTTCGCCATGGAAACAGTAAGAAGTTTCTTCTGTATGCTTTTATATGTCTGCTTTAATCCTTTATTGTTCTTGGTGAAACATTGCCTCAATGCAGAAATGATTGAACATTGATGTATTCTGTAATTGGTATACTACTGCTTTCAAGTGTGTGCGACCAGTGTTATTTCAATTTTCAAACAATATGGATAAGGAATCCAGTGTGTATAGAAAACATCCACAGTCTATTATTAAAATAACCTGGGATTACAATGATTCTTATTCCAATCGGGAATATTAAACAACAAATCATTACTGAACAATAATCAGAAGGATATGAGGGGCTCATAACGCAGGTTGGGCTTCTAATGGCAAAGCAAAGGAAAATCAATCACCCTGGGATTCCCATTTTGTTCATAGTGCGCAAGTAATAGTGAAAGATAAACTGATCCAAGGAGGGGGGGGGGGGGGCAAATC
This sequence comes from Lytechinus variegatus, assembly GCF_018143015.1. Taxonomy (NCBI): domain Eukaryota; kingdom Metazoa; phylum Echinodermata; class Echinoidea; order Temnopleuroida; family Toxopneustidae; genus Lytechinus; species Lytechinus variegatus. The sequence goes on along the minus strand of NC_054740.1, from coordinate 91,420,692 downwards.
AACAGAGATGCTTTCAAAGTGAAGATTCCTGCTGAAAGACCAGGTCACAGGTGTTCTTCAAATCTTTGTCCTTTTTTAGGAGTTCATTAATGGCTGCAACCTGAGTGTGTGAAGATAGTGTTCCTGGTGTTTGCGACACCAGCTTAAATCGGTCAAAGTATGAAGAACGATTTGAAGAGAGAGACAATAACGTAGTTTAATACAGGCACACATAGCTTGACAGACAAAATAGTAGAAAAAATATTGCAAGGAAATTATATGAGATACAGGTAAAAACAGAGGTAAAGACAGGTACCAGTAAAGCCTTATAAGGGGTCCTTTTCCGAAACTTGATTTGTTTTTTTTTTAGTCTTTTTCGTAAAGCCTACTTTATCCTTTTGAAATCCCTCCCCCATCCAGTGCATGTCCCTTTTCTAATTAATTTCTTGATTACATGAATGCTTGTGCCCTAAACGTGAATAGTGTGATGGATATAAAGAAAATGTCCTTTATTTTGGCGAAATTTTCTGATTTTACATCAAAATTTATTTTAATTGGGTGCTTTTTTGTCTTGTTTATATAAGCCCTAATAAGCATGGGCTGAAAATTGTATGATAATGATATACTCTCTGTTAGTAGCTTTGTGATATTACCCAATAATCTGTATTGTAAGTACTTAGAGGGCTGTTAAATAAAAAGAGAAAATACAGAGAAACAAATTTCAACTTTACGTGTAAATAGAGGTTGAAAAATGCAAAATGTAAGTTTCTAACTGCTGAAAACGCACCCATTTCAATGTCTATTACATTTATGTTATATTGGAATGCCAGATGATTGATACTCAAGTAGAATTTGGATTGCTGATCCATTTCCAAAGCTTTAGAAGGGCTTTAAGCCTGCCTGATGATGCAAGGCATGGCACAGTGTATTTTAATTAATCCCCAAAGAGCTAAAAAATTATCATAAATGTAAGAATATTTTCAAGACAACTTTGCAGATTGTGTCTATCAGGGGTGTGATATCTCCTGTTGGTTTAAGTTGAATTGATAAGTTATTTCACTCAAGTGATAAGCACTTAAAGGAACTCTATGCCGTGTCAACAGGAGTTGAGAGAAAGCAGAAAAACTACACTACATAGTGCTGTGTCAACAATATAAAATATCAATGTCACCATGCCATAGGAAATGGCTCAAGCGATACAAGCACAACAAATGCTCCAAGAAATTGAGACATTTTATTGAAGCTGGAAGCCATGCCTCCTTTTTCACAAGCAAATCTTACAACCAGTGTGTACTCATCGTGCATTGTAGTTGGTTATCAGGAATCTGATATGACAAATCGAAGGCCGATATTGATTGCTACGGTGCATATATTCTCACATTCCATGGTTGTCATGCTTGTAAGAGCAGGATAACTTTCACACTTTCGTCACTTGCCTTCTTTGGCTTTTATAACTTGGAAACAAGGTTTCAATCATTTTCAGTTCAAACCACCATTGCGCTCAACCAATTTCATGGTTGCTGTAACAAAAAAATAGTGCTTTTCAAACGTAAACAATTCATGTGTGTAAATCAATGGAAATAAATGAATTTGGATATTTGCTAATAAAAAGTTAAAATGTTATTAAAGATTACCAACTACATTGGAATGATAAAGTCTTTTGTTTGTTATGGTGACAACTTGTGAGTTGTTAAAATATATTTGTGAATTTTGGGGGGGATACTCCAAAATAAAAGAATAAACTACTTAATAGAAACATCTTTTCCTGTTAGTTATTTTTTTTAAGTTTCCACTTTCTATTCATGTTAGAAAAAAAAAAAAACGATTGCGTGGTGATTAAAAAAAAAAACTCACTATTTCACATTACTTTGTTCCCCAATTTCAGTAAGAATGTATTTTATGGATCAAAAGTGTGATTTTTAAACTATATCGTTAGAGAGATACAGCTTGTCAGATGATATTTATTTTCTGATTTTTTTTTCCTAGCAACTATAGAAAAAGAAGATTCATTTTTGTAAACTGTTGATCTTCTTATCTCTTATATTATGGACATTACATGCTCTTATGAATGTGTGGTGATGAAATTAAACCATTTAAGACTATTTAAATTTCAAAATTTTGCATTCTTCACCATCAAACTGCCATACCTCTAATCCCTCATTGAGCTGAAATGACATTCAGTGCTTTATTACATGTCATATATAGCTCAAATTGATGGTATTAAAAAGTAAATTGGGACTGTAATTAGATTGTATTTGACGTAAATTTGCCACACTACTTGTGGCAAATCTCTGTGCAAATGTCAGCTGAGAATTATTGTGCAGTGTACAGTGTTTAGTTGCTGGGGGATTTTAGAGAGCATCGAGGGGGAAACCAGGGTGACGATGAAAAGCGCGCTCTTGTGACGCTGGAAAATAGGTTGTTCATACTTGAAGGCTGATTAATTCCCATCCTTGTAAATTAATCAGTGCAATTTTGTATCAGTGGCAAGGGAGGCTCCAAAGTTCATTCTCTCTCATCACAGGAGATAACGCTTGTGAAATTCCCTACAAAGATCATGAAATATGATTTAAATTTTCATGGTAATACGAAGTTTGAATTTTATTGAAACCTGACAAATCTTTCAAGAAGCTAAGCTGTGTAATATTCAAATCAAGTGGTCTCTTAAATTCATTTTAAAAATTTCATTATTGATAAATATATAGTTGTCACTAAAACCAGAAATTTGTTACCTTCATAACTGCTCATTTTAATGAGAATAGTTTTAATGGAATTCTCCCTGTTTCAACTCCCTGATTTTCAACTTCCTGATTCATTTTCAACTTCCTGATTTGCTAATGTATATTTTTTTTTACTGTCATTGATTATTATTTTGATATGCTAATGTATATATAACGTTTAAATTAAATTTAGAGTCATACTGACTACTAGTAATAGAAAAAAAATCTTGCATCATTGAATCTTTTGTTCTTACAGCCGTAATTCCCTTTTATTTTTAAACAAATGAAATGGCGGAATATCAGTCTTATATGTTTTTACCCCGTGAAAATATAAGTCTCTGAATAAAGAAAATTTCAAGATTAAATGTAATATTTTACTCTTACTGTAAAATCAAAAGAACTAATCATTTGTGATCTGTAAAAGCTGCTTTATAACTTTCTGAATTATAAAAGGAACAAACTATTTTCTCTGACCTGAAACTGAATGAGACTTGGAAATTATTTCTCTTTTTTTAATAGCTCCCTCTTGTTGCCAAGTTTGTCAATCTTTAAAGTTGTCATCAAGACTTGGCTTAAGTTGTAATTCAGAGTATTACAATAGCTAAAATTACATGTAAAAGGAGAAATTATTGATATTAATTGATATCATAATTGAAGTTTTTATTTTTATTTGCTGATTGGTCAATCCATAATGATGATTGTGTGCTTATATTTCTGCAAGTAAAAGTTGAACTCTGTTTATTTTCCTTTCTCTTTCTCTTTTGTAGGTAAGTTCTGATGGAGGCCTAATATGAAATCACTTTGCTGCATTGAGCCTCTTAAAATGTTAAGAAAGGTAATCAGGTAAAAGTTTTACTTATCATATCCAAATAAGGTAAGTGGTGATATTAATTTAGAGAATGGTGACAACAAGGTATTAGAACTACGTGTAAATGTATGATGCTTTGTTCTTGACAGGCAATCACCAGTTCACCACCCCCTCAAATTATTGCCCCTTGCCTAGATAGTCGATAGTCTCAGAGTTAAGTTAATATTGATGTTGCTGACACTATCTATTCATGCTCTGTTGAAAATCATATACTCCCTAAGGATAGAATAACCAGGCCATGTCACGGGGTTGTGTCTGATAGGTCTAAGGTTTGGGGCCACCACACCTGCACCTCATTTGTACAGCTTTGTCACAATTCCTGGCTATTCTCATCTCTTGTCTCACTCCCTCTTTTATTTTTTGAGAAAATTTTTATGCTGAACCCTTGCTACTTGGAAAATGAAATCAATGAGAATATATCATTGCTTGTTACACAGTTAGTCATGTCACAAAGAAAAGAATTAGTTTTGTTAAAACAAGCTTGATCAGTCATCTGCAAGTGATTTCGAATTCTAGATCGAACAATCTGCCCCTTTTCGTCATAGACTTAGTGTATGATATTGTCCCAATGTTAATTCTTTCAAAAATAATGGTATTTCGTGTTTTTGTCAAGTATATTATGAAGTTTTATGCTGTAAATTGCATAAATTTCAAATAAATCCAGATCAACTCTAGCATGGGGTAAATCAAATTCTGGATTTGAGTTAATGTGAAGGATTTTTTGTTCACTCTTGAAGGATTCAGAATCAAATCTGTTTGGTTTAAATAAATCTTTAAGATTCAGATAAAATCTCATATCTGATTTAGGCCTTTCCTTTACTACAGTCATTGTGTAAAATTTAAATCCATACAATTTTAGTGGTATACGTTTTATTCTTGAAGCAGATACCCAATTTGCATGTCTCAGAAGATAGAGTTAGTTCTGTGATAGGGATGTATTTGGGATAATGTGAATATTTGGATCAAGGTCAGGGTAGGTCGGAGGTTACATTTAAATATTTACTTTATGTGCACTTTTTACATTATGACATAATTGTTGGAACAAATCTCATGGAACCATTCAAGTAATCCAAAATGTTGTTAAGGCAAAATGTCCAAAACATGATGTAGGTTAGTTACGAATTATAATCCTATGATACTTGATTTTTTAAGTGACCTTATACATGTGCTGATTTTGTAGTAGTAACTTCAGCTTACTGAATCATAAGGGATGGCTATTCCTGAAATTTGAAATAATTTATCTTTGTCAGTAAAAATAACTAGGACAATGTTTCTAATTTGGATTGAGGGATATTAAAGTATTGGCAAAGAGGAAGAAGAAGATCAAATGATTCTGAATTAAGTAGCAATGAGAGGATTTGAAGGATCAGTTGTTTCCTTAATGTTCTGGTCATACTGTCTCCATCATTTCCACATTCTCAGTGGACGTTTATAGACATTCCTTCTATGGAGCTTCTAGAGTGATTTCTTTTGCCATATTGGTGTCAGTTTTACAATTTATTTTGTATCATTGATTCATGATTTTTTTTTTGGTTAAATCATTTTAAAGATGTATAAAACATAATCATATACCAATGAGTGAAACAACTTAGATACAAGATGTTGAACAACTGTAAATTTCTGCTTGACCATGCATCATTGTTACCGGGTTATGGTTGTACCTGTATGCATGTATCTCAATTATAGATTTATTGGTTACAGGTCTGGAGAATAACTATATATGAATAAGGAATATTATTACAAGAGCAACAGATATTCATGAACTAACGCAGTATCTCAATTCTTCTCAGTTAAATATGTAAATCTTAGATATTCTAGTTCATGTATTAATGACTTCGAAACCTTGTCAATATCAGATTGCACGTGGACATGTCATGTTAAAAATGGTGTAATTTCTAATAACCTTGTCTTATTTTAATCAATTATTAAGTTCCTCTTCCTGCATGCCCCAGAAACCTCTTTTCATTTCCTTTCACAACCTAATAGGTGTAAACCCTCTGAAGATACATTTTTTTAGAAGATAGAAATCAGGGTGGGGGCATAAGGCTGCTTGAGAATTAAGCTCAGGTCGAATAGTGAGAGAATTTTGCTTTCAAAATTCTAAAATACCGTTCTCCTTAAATACTAATGATTAGTGATATTTTTGCAAGATGCATGAGACTAGCTTGTACATCATTATCATTTTTAGAAGATTGTTTTTAGTGGGCCTTTTCTGTAACCTATGGATACATTCACACAATTTTGGGTTGATCAAGTTCATTTGCAGATTTTCCAAATAGTTCAAATTCATCTCAACTAGATGTCAATATGGCAAAATAGTAGTAACAATTAATCTCAAGATGAGATTGATTTTTTGTTCACTTTTTTTAGTATTGATTTCATCTGTTATAATTTCTCAAAATATGGACCCTAATTTTCATTTAAGTTTTTTCAAGAGAGTTTAGATATGATTGATGGCATCTGTATATTGTTATGGGTGATATTTTTTGTGAAGTTGAGTTTAAGATCTAATGTCAAACTGGTGTATGATGTCATAGTAAGGGACAATCAAGTAATATGTTTTAATAATAGAAGAAAGATGATGACTAAAATCATGGCAAGCTGTGACTCTGCTGGATAATTTTTGTCATTCTTAGACTCAAGATGTAACACATGAATAAAACTGAGTATTAAAAATAGATATTAAGGATTTGGGAGGGAAGGAGGATGACCCATACAGGAACAGATATATGGGGGCTAGGAAACCTAAGATGTCAAGCTGTGGTTGGATGAGTAAGGTGATTTGATAAGTATTTGTTGGGAATTAGTGAATCTCCCGTTGATCTTGTATCATTATTACTTGATTGTTTAGTTCTGGATTCACACTTTTAACCAAGATGAGGATATAGACAGTCTTTGTAGATCTTATAATCAGGCCGTTCACACCTAGGAGAACCCCTTTACCCCTGTAACTATAGGACAGCGCATGACTCTGGCACCTGTCCAACGGTCCCAGACCAGTTAGATTTCCTGTCAGGCCAGTAACTTTTCAGAAATAGCCAGATTAACTGGTCATGTCGGACCAGTAAAACATATATCAAACTGATACAACTGATAATTTTTTATCTCTTTTCCAATTTACAAAAATGGCTGTAGCATCCAATATAAATGGCTCTTATTAATTATGTTTTTTTTTGGGGGGATGGCAATAAGCAATACAAGACAGCAAAGTAAATTCAAGTCTTTTTTAATGTTTTTCTCTACTTTTTAGGAGTAGTAAATTTTATGTTCGGACCAGTAAAAAAATGGAAAAACTGGGTACGCACTGGTACAAGATGATCAGGTCGGACCAGAAGAAAAAAGGGTTAGTTTGTAGCCCTGTTAATATTAGGAGACTATGGGTGCGTTTATTCGACACTTTTTTACCCTAGAATCATGATTAGAATCATGATTCAAATCACGATTCTGCAGAATCACGATTGCGTTTAGTCGAAATTGAATATAATCATGATTAGAATCACAAACATGAAACACGAAAAAAGGGGCGTTTGGAAAGACGTTTCTGTAGAATCACGAACGAAAAAGCTCGTATAAACGATATCGTGATTTGAATCATGATTCTATGACGTCATTGTGTCGTGCTTCTTCCGGGTTCGACTCAAAGGCGCGTGCTGTGTTTCGTGCAGGTTAATTTTCGTGTAGCAGTATTGCCAGCATTTAGGAATTATCATTCTGTGTATTGTACCCCCGGGGGTTGTACTGTAGCGTCATTTGTATATTTCATTGTTTTCATCAATCATTAATTTTCTTCAAGTTCCAAAGGCACAAATTGGACTGATCGACGATGAATTAACTCAGGGCTCTGCTTGTGCTTTGGGCTCAGCCTGAAGCACAAGCATCCCTTACCGGGATTCACAGAAATAAGACGATCCCTTTCAGTGGCGCTTGCGAGGGAGGGATTTCAACGGAGATGTGGCACCGCCTGTCGAGACAAAATTAACAGAATTCGTGCCCAGTACAGGACCATCATAGACAAGAAAAATCGATCGGGAGGTGGGAGGGAGGATAATGACCCCTTCTGGTTCCCGATCAAAAACAATATGAGGTACAATACACGGAATTCTGGAAGTAAAAGATTTATTTTTCGGAAGCCGAGTAAGCGTTGCACTTGCACAAACGTTTGCTCGTTAGCTCCGGCGGCAGCAAAAATCTAGCAGCCGACGTGAAGTTAGAAACACGTGTGAAAATGTTGACCTATACTTCCTGGGTCAAACTGCGCACTGTGATGCGCACTGGATCGGCCCGAATTCAGGGAAAAACAGCGTTAGAAAGATGGTCGTATAAACGCTGATTCTGTCGGATCGTGATTCATGCTGCTGTTTTGAATCATGATTCAAATTGTGATTCAAATCATGATTCTGGGTCGAGGTCGCATAAACGCAGCCTATGTTACTTTGGTAATATTGAGAATCCAGCTCAATGTTCCATACATGAACTGTCCAGATGATGTTTGCTTCATTGGAAGTTTCTCATTGGTGTCAGACCTGCAACATCCGCTAATCATTTGAATTGTTAACACAACCAGAAATATTGAATGAAATGTGCACTGAGATTGCATGAATATTCTCAATGTTTAAAATGCCCCAAAACCTAATTAACAACAGCAAAATGTCTGGTGTGTCCTTATCGATGTTGTTTTACAAATTTTATACATTTCCCTGAAAAAAGTATATTTCCAGATATTAACGGTTTAATAGATCTTGAAGTTCTTTTCACTGAATGGATGAAGATGTAATACTACCTTGAAAATTAATCACTGTTGAAAGGAAAGCTTGACCGACTGACCGATATTTACAGGTTTATATGACTCAAGTGAGAGCGAGGATGGAAGGAAAGTCAAGCTCTTGATTGTCGTTTGTGAGTTGGTTTCCTGAGAGGGCTTGGGGCTGGTGCCTCAGGGCGTCTCTGTCATGATGCATGATGGGACATGAAGATTGAGCAAAGGACAGACAGATATGAAGGGGAAAATTTGATGTAAAATATAGAAGTCAAGGTCACAAGATGTTCAAATATTGGTAAAATGTCAGTTTAGCATCAGAAGGACCAAAGTCAAAGGGTGCAACAGTACAGTAACTACCTTCTGTCTCTTAAAACATGATGTACAATGGAATTTGAAGATGAACAATTACTTCATGAAAGAGAATTCTGTTGCAGAGAGACAGAAAGACAAACAAACAGACCGATCTGTCTTTGGTGACCAGACAATGACATTTTGAATGGATTAAGTTGTCAAGGATATCTGATGTTATATGATACAAAATAGAGGATATATGGCTTACTTTCTGTTATGATTGGTGCTAGTTTAAAATGGATGACGTACTCTGAATTACTTGAAATAAATCTAGAGTGGCCATAAGATAGTGACCAATCAAACCCTAGATTGATTTTTAATCCTAAATATTGATTTCAAAATCTCAAAGGATTTGAATTCAAGGTTCGATCTAAAACAGTTTTCACAGCTGAGCTGGATTCGTTTTAATTTTAAATTCGTGAAATTTAGTGTGTAGCCATTGAATTAGGTAGGGTATCAAACTATCAGCTTTCCTTGCTTGATTTTGAGAGAAATCCTTATTGTTTTTTTCTTAGCAATTCCCACATCATTATTTACAAAACAAAAAGAGATGATTTTTTCAGGGGTCCAAAAAAGCAAAATGTTAGAAGCCAAGCTTCATCCTTATTTCATTGGTGAACACTGTTTGTTTGGAAGGGGAGGGGGGGGGGTACAATTCCCCACTCAACCATGTAAAATGCAATAAGATGAAATAGAATTTTAGTTTTCACTGTGTTATTGTTGATTACCGATTTAAAAAGTGATTTAGAATAATCCTATGAATTTTAGGGCATATTCTTGTTACAAGAAAACTGAGCGCATTAGTCTTTTTTTTCACATTAACTGTCACATTCCCAGGGTCCTTGATTTCCCTGTGTAATATCCTACCAGGGACTTCCCCTCAACTAGACTCTCATGAAAGGTGAACGTCCACTCTGGCTAATCACATCGGAATTAAAATGTTTCTGTTGCTATGGAAACAATTAGTGTATCTCACCTCCACAGAAGTTTTATCCATCCCCAAAGAGTCTACATGAAAATCATCTTCATGTGGCATGTGATAAGTCATCTACTTAAAGGTGTTAAATTGGGTGTGAACTTGCAGACTTGTCATTTCTCAAGACAATATGGTTTGGGATTAAACCTGGACGTAGGCCTATCATCATGATTGATTGTTGATAAAGGTTTAAGTCCAACGAAACATGGTCAAACATATATTTTTATGTAAATTTGATAGTTTCAGAAGTACACACTTTTAAAATACATTTATCAATGGCGAAATGATAAGTGAGTATGACATGAATAAAAGGAGGTTTAACTTTTGATTTGAATGGCCTTTAACTAAATAAAGAGAGAGACTCGACGATGAACCTGTATTTTTTTCTGTAGTTGGATTTATTTTCAATTATCAGGGTTTTCTCCTCAAATCATTGGCCTACATTTCCAGAACCAGAACCTAAGTGCACATACACAAAATAATAATTTGATGTAACTGATTGCATATTTTTATTGAACATAAAGTTTTGAAAGAACATGTATCTTAAAAATAGAGATGACATCGCATATTCCAATAATATTGTAGTAAGGAGATCAGATGTCTGTCTGTCTCAAAGCTTGGCAGGTAATGATGGCCGACAGGTACTTGTCGTAGCGCTAAGTGTTTAACACATCCTGAACTAATTAACCAGGTTAAAATTATATTGGACTCTGAACATATAGTGATTCATAAGTGTGAAGTATGCCAACCCTTCACCCACATCTGCTCTGAACTCCTTGTAGCTTTTTATACAGATTATAAAGAAAAATTCATTCAGAGACTAACTTTTGTTATCTCATAAATACCTCAACTCTAAGGCCCCTATAGCTTAGGTTGTGCATCGTTTTGATATGCACAAATTGACTTTATCTGATTTTATGAGATGAAAGATCTATTAGTCACTGATTTGAAATGGGATAGTTTGGAAGATTCCTGTCACTTCTCAGAGATGTCCTTGCTCTAACTTGCAAATTAATTTGCTTTCTTTAAGTGTGGGTTGGTTTTTTGGCTGCATTTAAATATGTAGCATGAAGGTGAGGTAATGATCAGATTGTATGATTTACAGTAACTTGTCATGAGAGGAATATATTAAGCAAATTGTTGTATTACAAATGAGATGGGGAAAAGAAAATTAAAATACATTATATTTAATGATCTTATTCCTCGATGTGAACTTGTTGAAATTACCTACTGTTTAATTAATCATCATGATAGATTGTCATGTATGTCTGGATAAGAAAACACCCTTTCAAATGTTCATCTCTGACATCACTACAACTCCAACCTTCTTCTAGATGTCATAGAGCTGCTCTTGTCTATTTCTAGTTTCATTGACAAGACCCTTCACACAGGTGACCAACCAGCTGAGAATCGGTCCATGACGTCTGGACAGTGATGAGTAACAAATTACTATCCATCATCATCATTCATTCTAATGTGAGAAGGTCAAGCATGGGAGGTGGTTGACTGTCCAGTTATCTTAATAACCTGAACCTAAACTTGAGACAGGTCATCAGTAGTTGGTTTCAAACCGCCTCGATCACAAGAATCCCCGTTAAATTACGGGAACTGTTTTCGGCTAAAAAATACCCATTAATTATTCCTGCATTCACACCGCCCTGAAACATACCCTTCGGGATAAGTTCCTGAAGTTACGAGCATGCACATAGTATGGTCTGATGAGCAGGCAAGGCGCGAGATTAAAAATCACTAGCCCAGCAGCCACCCACAGCTCCCGCGCCCAACGACACGCTGGGCTAAAAGTTCCCGTAATTTGCTTTCACATCGCCAAAATACCTGCGACCTTGGAAAAATCCCCGCGAAAGTTCTCGTAATTTCGCCAAGTACCTACTATTTAGCGGGTATTTTTTGCTTTCTCATTACCAAAATACCTGGTATTTTCTGATCGGGGTAAATTTCCCGATCAGAGAATACCTGGAACTGACGAACTTCGAGGCGGTCTGAAACCACCTAATGTCTTTAGTAGAGGATATCACTTCTGTCATTCTCTCTGGGTCAAGTTTATGTTCACCTCTTAAAAACATGAATAACATGAGTCCTTGAAGATTGTACAGACTATTATTTAATGTATCATATTTAGACCAAGATTTCATGAAGGATTTTTTTACCAACATTTTCCCCTTCATGTACTGTATACCTTAATTAGTATTGCACACATGTACTCCAAAATAATATCGTTTATGAACAAGTGTGAATGAACAAGCATTCCTGCAAGCCATTAAATTATGGATTGGGTATTCAAGATTTCTTATAAATGTAAAACTGTCATGTTCATTTTCCCCCACTGACATACAAACCTGAACTTTGGATGATCACCACCTCACTGTCCCTAGTCATGGTGTGGTACTAAGTGGTGACTGATAAATGACATGCAGGTCTCCTGCCGTTGTTCAATTGAGCCATTGTCAAGGATTGTCCTGGATGTACTAATTTAGCTTCCCAGGGAAACCGTGCAAACAATGGAACATCACTAATTCCATAATCGGATTTAATAATTCCTTTCTGAGTCAAGGTTGAAGTTTTGATGTGACAGGGTATAAGAGCGAGATTTGGATCTGTCTAGATGAAAAAAATATATTCTTTTTATCTGATTCAATGGTACACTCTAGTTTATTTTTGGTTTGTTTCTTCATGACAATTTCTTGGCAGAACAATGAATGGTATGATTCATGAATCATGAATCAAGTAAGGTTTATGATGGAATGAGAAGATGAGCTTTGACTAGAGTTAAAGTCGGAGCGTTGTGGCCCAGTGGATTAGTCTTCTGACTTTGAAACAGAGGGTCGTGGGTTCGAATCCCAGCCATGGCGTAATTTCCTTCAGCAAGAAACTCTTTCACATTGTGCTGCACTCAACCCAGGTGAGGTGAATGGGTACCCAGTAGGAAGAAATTCCTTGAATGCTTGAGCGCCTGGGCAGCTCAGCTAATTTATAATAGCAGGGCCTGCTGGTAGATCAGTTTTCGAAACTGAAGTGGCTACCCTGGGAAAATATACCTATGTTATTTTTATTATTATAGTTAGTATCAAGATCTAGTCTGTTCTTTGGATCATTGATCAATCCTGTATTTTTGCAGTTGACTATCAACTAGGAATTAAGGATAGAAAAGAGAGGAATTAATTTTCCTATGTTTTACAATTATAAACGGGTCCATAGGTTCGCTAATAATTCAAACTAAACACACTGAACATGATATGTGATAATGGTTTTACCTGAGATTCGTACATTATTTTGCATTAAGGGGCAAATTAAATATGTATTTAAGTGTGTGGACCTCAGAGTAAAAAAAAAGATCAGCTTAATTAAATAAATTGAAGATGGGAAAATTGTTTCAAGCATATCCCAGCTATTTAAATGAAAAACAATCTTCAGGGTGGATCTTTCCTTAAAATAAAACCACCAGTTTTAAGGTATATGTCAGAATCAATGCATTGTGACAAACCCTCGGCTCTGTGAGCAAGGAGGAGTAGTGAACAAGTGGTTGGAGTCACATGATCATAGCAAAGAAACAGCTGGGAATGAGGACATCCACACTGGGCTATGGTGCGTTGTGACTTGAGAACTAAATGAAGGAGTGGAAAAGAGGGAAGTGTGGTCTTGATTCTGTTTCTGCTGAGGGAAAGTAGTTCAGGGGGATGTCGGTGCTACAGGGGTCACAATTTGGACTAAGAATTTGTTTGAAGTTTTGAGGATAGGCAAGATGGATTATTTGGTTATCACTTTTGGAAGTAAAAGCTTTTGTACACAACCATTTGTTCTATGAATTATTTATGGATGGTTTTTATAATTTGGATTGAGTGCTGATCAGTGAAGGTTTGACCATTGGTTAGGTACACAAGAAATCTACATGTTTACGTCATATCTGATGGGATGGATAATGTTATTATACTTCAGCTGAAGATGCGCTGAGTCAGAGTCTTGTGTTGCCATGGATTCAACTCATGCTTCTGCCAAAATCATGGATATTTGAGATGATTACCACATTCGAATGCAAAGTTCATACCGGCAAGGAAATCACTTGAAGCATTTCATGGATGAGGAGTGTAATAAACTATTACTACAATCAGTGTTTGACAAGAGTAATTTGTGAGTAATTATCATACATCAGCAGACAAGTTGGCAACATAGTGCATAAGATTAGATTCAGGTGTAAACCTCACATGAGCATGATGATGATTACATATTAGAGACCGTGTCATCATTCTGTTGTGCGAAACAGAGTTCAGTGCCAAACTGCAAAAAACTTACAGCTTTAATTACATGGAGTTTAGATTTTAGAAACCATTTTAGTATGGTTCAGGGAATGAGTTCTTTGTAGTATCCAGTTGGGCTGTCCATACTAATCCATCATTTTTAGGGTTCAAGTTGTTGAACTTCTGTCAACAGAATTCGCCAGTGGCAATGAGTGAAGGTTCATGGAGGCTGCAATAATAAAGTTGCATGATGTTAATTCTACTACATTATAGAAATGTATTGGTTACAACTAATACAAGTCTCTGTATTGGATAAATTGGAAAATTTCAAAACCATAGACTTAAGTGTATTGTCTGTAAGATCCTATATTAGAAGTCACAGAAATAGCATGAGCAGCTCAGAAAACCTTGTGGAAGACAACTAATAGATGGACAAGATAATTTCATCCAGAAAAAGGAGATTCATTTGGATGTGATGAACAGATTGTGTATGTGGATTCAAATCATGCTTCGGTCATCTCGTTAAGATATATTGCTCTTTGAAGACATAACAATTGCCATATAACATATGAATGATTAGCTTGAAGATATCCATTTAGTGAACATAATGCTTTGTCAGTGATGTTAGAAGGAGGAAATGATCTTACTTTTGACTTGAAGATGTTCCTACTTGTTTATCTTTGTCCTTAGAACTTGGAAGTCATTTAGTTTTGGAGAAGGAACTTTCGGAAGAAATATTAAGAATTCATGTCAATGACACTCTTTCTCTAGGAGCTGGATAGTAATGAAATAAATATGATGAAAATGTAGAAATTTCTACAGACTGACTTAGAGACTACCCTATGGTATCTTTGATGAAACAGTAGACCAAACAATCTTCGAATTCATACTTCAGCTCTGACTTAGAATGGCTTCAAACAACATTGGCATCATGAACCTTGCTACAGGGAATAAGATGAAAACAGGATGGGTTTGGGTGAGTGTATCTGGTTTATGTTTCCCCCCAACATGTATTTTATGATTATGTAATACTGAGGTTGTTGGCCAGTAAATGCCCATGACAGTATTATGATCAGGTTTCCGAAGATGCACCTATGTTACTAGTATTGTATTGAGTCATGATAAGCTAATTACTGCCCTATTAAGTGTTAAAGTAATTGGACTCCATAGAGACTGAAGCTATTATCCAAACAGTATGTGGCCATTATTCTGCTTAATTTAATGTAATTTGTACGATATGTTTTCAATTAAACAAATTTCAAATTACAGACTTCTGCTTCATTTTGGTAAAATCTGTGCGATTAGCTTTCTTGCTCTGTTGATTTGTTCTTTTCCTGTTTCTTTGCGGCTCTTATTCTTCCATTATCCATTTTTATCAATTTCATATATTTATCTAAATATTTCATTTTTTTCATTCATGTGTATTCATTTCTATGTCATTATTTTTTTCTGCTGCATACTTCCAATTTCATCTTATGTATCATATCCGTCCTTAATTTTTATCTATCATTTTACTTTCCTTTTAACTCTCCGCATCTTTCCTCTTCCAATTATCCAATCGGCTGTGATCATCTTTTCTTTTCTCTTTATATAGAACAGTGATTAAGACTTCTTTTTTTCAATTCAATATACTTTCTTCAATACTTTGCCCTTTTAAAGGAGATGAATTACCACCCATGTTTTCTCACATGCTCTTTCGTGTTTTCTTTCATTCCTTTCATCTTGTGATTCACCAACATGTCAAATGAACCAATTAAACCTATTAAAGTAGCCTCTCTCCCGCCATCGTTCAACAAATTAAGCAGCAATTTGATTAGATGGGTGTAATGTTATAAGCTTTGGTAGGTACCCTGAACGGTGAGCTTAATATAGTATGTTTAATCAGATGGTCTTATGCTAAATCATGGCCTAAACGAGGAGGGCAGGAAGCCTAAGGAGTTGAAAATAGCTTCGACTGTGTAAAGGCGTTGGTGTTGCCCACTGATTGCATTGAGATGGCGATGGCCAGTTTCTGATTTTCAGGTGTGGCAAGGCTAGTGGCCACCCAGAATGACGTATCGGGAAATTATGCATAGCAAGTTTTTTTGTTTCTCCAAGTTAAATACTTGCATGTATAGACCCGAAACTTTGTCCATAAAAGATGGGCAGACATGTTCCATGAGAACATTCTCCTGGGGACAGCAAGAAAATAATTGCCACATCATCAAGTTTTGGTGATCCTTTGCAGAACTTCACTTTAATACAAGAAACATGAAAGTAGTATAGAGAAAGGTTTCCTTTGGTTTCCTTTGCCAAGTTATTAAGGAAGCACCTGGAATCCCTGACATGAATCAAATTAAATCAGTTAATGTTTCTTGTCTTATCATGGAGAGCTGAAAAACTTTGTCATGATTATCATCATGTTGCACTTCAGTCACATCCCAATCCAATCTGTTAAGTCTTGGAGTTTCAAGATGTTGATTTATTCATGTATCTTTGTGAATTGTCTTTGACATGCTTCTCAAGTTAAAAGAAAAAATGAAAACGAGACGAGAAAAGAAAAAGAAATTGATAAATAATAAAGAAAGCATCAATTTAACCTTGTTTTAGGGAACAAATGTGGAGGAAATTCTTGTATTTTTTCCTGAAAACTAGAATGACAGAGACCTTCTCTTAATACAGTCATAAAACTAGTTTAATGGAAACCAGTTTAGTGGAACCGAGTTTATCGTGTAATGGGAACGTTCAAAGTAGCGTTGGAAGTAATCTTAAGTGGTATTCCCAACCAGTTTAGAAAACCACCAGGCAATGTGGTTTTCAAGACTGCTTTGCCTCTCCATACTGGTTTAGACATAGGTGAGAACACACCCATTCTTCGGGAAACGATCTTCACACTGTCATGTTGGGCATGCTATTCCACAAGCTGTGTGCAGAATATCTACTTGTGGCCCAACTGAGACCGTCCCCCTAGCACATGACTGCTTTACGTGAAGTGGTTCTGAAAACCAGTTCAGGAGATGATGAGAATGCAATATTACAAAGCAATCTTCTAAACTGTTTTCCTAATTTTTGTTTATTGGAAACCAGTTCAAGAAGTATACCGAGAATGGGGGTCAGACTCTGAAGGATAATATGAATAGAGGACTGATGAATCTAACTGTACAATTAGAATCAATCTCATTGCCACCAGAGTAACGAGTCACTCTCTAATCACTATATAATTGAATGAGACATGGTGAAGACACACCTGTTGAGTGCTAGCTGAGACAGAGGGTTAGTGAACTTTAATGTGATATGTACAGATCCACATCCACACATCTTATTTGCTTATCTTTCAATTAAATTAAATTCAAATTCATTTCCACATCTGATTAAAAACACAAGTACTAATTCATATGCAGATAGATATATATAATAATAAAACATTAAAATGAAACATTCAGTTCGGAATCATAATGTGGTGGGAATTGACAAAGGCCACAGGCCTATCATGGTTATTCCCAAAGGTAATAAAATTTACATAGGAATTTTCTTAAATATGTACATATTAACATGTTCAAAATATAAAACAAAGCAATAGAAAAAGAAATAGACACTTGCACATGGCATTCAGAAATATAAAAGACAACCAGACACCCGGAACCCCCCCCACCCCCACAATACTAAGTTTGATGGGGGTATAGGAATTAGTGTATGGTTGGTCAGTCAGTTGCATATCTTGTGCATCGAACTACTTCCTCTGTTTTTTACCCAATTCTGATGAAACTTGGAACACATGTTGGTATTGGGGTGAGGATGTTCAAGACACATTTTTTTTGCGTGTTTCGTAAATTATGTTGCCATGGTAACAACATGTATGTCAAAAATTAGGCAAAAATCTTGCAGTTGGAACTAATTCAGTTTTTAACAAATTCTCATGATATTTTGCTCATACGGTAAAGATGGGCAAGACCTATTTGTTTCCATGTGTTGGAAACTGTTGCCATGGTAACAGTGTAGGCTAGGGTATTAATCACCTACAGTGTTCATTTTATTTTGAATGAAAATATATAAAAAAATTCATGTATCAAAATTAATATGATTTTTAGACCAGTAATTTGTTTTTTTTTATTTCTCTTGAGGTTTAATATATGATTCAAGTCTTACTAAATGAAAGAATTTGTATGAAGCCTTTTGATAAAGCTCCATCTATGATTTATGTCTTTGAATCTCCAAGTCAAATCCTCAGAAAAAATAAAATAAATTTTGTACTCATCCCATGTAAAGGAACATTTATGAATCACATTTCCTCCTGGTGTACAATATTTTGTCTTTTTGCCAAAGTGGTACTAACATGTTTCCTTTAATGAGATACAAGAACATGACAAAAAGTGAGTAGTGAAATGAAAAAATATAGCACTTAGTTTCGAAAGGGTTTCTATGGATTTAAATCTTCAAATTTTGGTTAATTTGGTTTGCTCATACAATTTATTTCACTAAAAAGGTACATGTGAAACAACTTGTACAGTGAATTTCTGTTAAGACAGATAACAAATTATATATATCAGTCAATTTCTTACCTAAATGCAAGAAAGTGATAAATTATTTAAATTACTCTTTATTGAGAAAGAACTCTTTATTGACCTAATGTTATAAATTTTGTTCTGCAAAATGTTATAAATTTTGTTCTGCAACCCTTCCAGACCTAATGTTATAAATTTTGTTCTGCAACCCTTCCAGAAAAAAAATGTGATAATGAACAAATCAAATAACATTTCTTGGAAAAACATACAGTCAACTTCAAATTTCAAGCCTTTGTTTTAATTAAGATTTACTTGAAAGGTTCTTGGCACCCCTTTTTTCTGCTTACATAGTATACTAGTAGAATGTTGAGTGAATTGCAGATTTGGGGTTTTAGGGTTGAGCATAGTGTTTTGACTGGAAGTAATTAATTCATTAAAGCGAAGGATCATTAGCAGCAGTTAGACAAGAACACATGGTAGAAAATTGACAAGTAAATAAAATAAAAAGTAGAGCCTGTGACAGCAAGACAATCCTGTGTAACATTAGGAAATGAGACTAATCCCCTTTGGATTAAGAGGGACCATCTGACGGGATAAGATACTCATAAATAACGTCTGAGTGTCTTAATCTCCATATGACATGAGGTAATTGTTCTAAGATGATTATGATTTACTTACATTAATGATCATCCTATAAGACATTGAGCTTTTTATCATTTTAAAAACAACAGTATCAGATTTATTCATATCTTCCCAAAGTTGTAATTTTCTTTATTTCTCCTGTTTATGCAGCTGTATGGAATATTTAATCACAGCTATAAAGTAATTATATATGAAAAAATAGATTACAATATGTTGATTTTCTGAAAAAATATGTATTGCTCAGACTTTATCAGCAATATGTTCTGTACAGCTACATTATACACAGGTTGAAACAATATTTGGAAAGGACGATTTGTTGAGGGTTTATGCAGATCTGAAGCTCAATATCAATCTCGTTAATCAAGTTGTCCCTTGTACATCTGTATACAGGGCAGTCTGGTATGGCCTAAGGGTAACCTAGATTGCTTTATTGAATGCCAGTGTACTGTGTCATGATGAACATGAATAGTTAAAGTGGCTGTTACACCGATCACAGGACACTCTGAATGAATGAATGAATGAAGGAATGAATGAAGAATGAAGAAATGAATGAATGAATGAATGGATGAATGAATGAGTGAGTGAATGAATGATTCAATGAATGAATGAAATTTATGAATAAATGAATGACAGATAGAAATAGACAGAGAGTGAGTGATGTAGGAAAAAAAGAGAGAGAAGATGGTAAGAAGTAACAGAAAGATCAAAAACAAGTTTGATTTGAGATAAATTACAAAGTGATTTAAAGGAGCAAGAAAGTTATATTTGGAGAACTTTAAACAAGTATTTGGATTTTAGATTTACTGTACTCATACAGTATTTGAACAAATTTGTTATTTCTTGTCATACATTTTATAATTTTTCATTTCTTTCAATTTTTTTTTTTTTTTTGGGGGGGGCTTCTCAAAAATGGAACCCTTTCTTGAAACATTTTTCCTTCATGGACAGTTTGAACTCAGGAACAGAAATAAATGTTTCCAAACACAGACCTGAGGGCTGTTGCATAAAACTTTTTACCTGAGAAAACTCTGGTAAAAACTGAAAACTAAGGTTAGTCTGATTTCTGCCATTGACTTTAACACGGGGCAAAAACTCCGCTAAAAACAACCTGAGTTTTCTCAGGTAAAAAGTTTTAGGCAATGGGCCCCTGGAAGGTCTTTATTGACCTCCATAAAAAATGCATCATAACAAAAAATGTTATGTGCAGTTTGATAACATCAAAAGAAACATAATTTGGAATGCATACCTGACATATCAACACATACAATCCTGAAATTCTTGTTTCAACCTAAGGACCTTCCCATATACACCCTCATAATTGAATGGAGACATTGAGGTTTCCCAGACGTTATTCTTTTCATGAGATATTAAATGTAGTTTGGGTAAATCCCTAGGTATTGTATTTACTACCCAACCCTAGACATACATGCTGCTGAGTGACACATAACTCCACGTTCCTCCAAGGCAGAATTCTTTTCAAACCTGGGCCATTTCATACTTAAATTTCAAACATAACTCCTGATTTTAGCAAGTTTAATTATATTAATTTAACTTTAACAGAAAAAATGAATTGTTTTTTCATCATAGTTAATGTCAGTCCGTGAATTCTCTTACAGTCCTTTTTTCACCTCCATGGTCTCCTATAGTGTCTTCTAGATAGGGCAGTGGTAGGGGGGGGGGGGGATGCAGTGCTTCTGATGGAAAGTTACTCTTTTTTTAGATTTGTCATAATAACGAAAAATGACAATGACTTATTTTTTTTTAACATTGAGTATTGGTATTCATTTGTAGTTAGGATTTTATTCATATTTGAAATGTAAATGAAGTAAATTTCAGACCATTGATTCTTTTAAGATGTTCATATGAAAAGAGGGAATTTCGTTGAGCTACTATTTAAAATTTGCCCTTCTAGTCTAACACATAAACATTAAATCATAAAAAACACATCATATTTTACAGTAATTTCTTGATTCAGTTAGCCTACATCAATGTCTTATCAGTGTCTATTTGAATAATAATAATAAGAGTACTGTTGACGTTCATAAACCCCCTAAATATTGATGTTTATGATCCCTTTTTTCTTTGAAACATTTCCGTCAAAATGAATTTTAGATTATGAGTTTTCCCATTGTTTCAACATTGTATTGATTGGGTTGTAATTGTACTATACAGTGGATAATCTTTCAGATATGAACAGGTCATGCACTTGTCAGAAGCGCATTAGATTCTATTGTGAATATCTGTAAAGGCCAATGCCATGTAACAGCTCTATTGCCAAGGGGCAAAGTTTCTATCAAATTGCTATCAAATTGCTTTCAATGTAAACTTAAGCTGCTATTTCTACTATTTACTTTTGCATGCCTGCCTGGTAAGGCGAGTTGGGTACATTCGGCTTCTTTTCCAGCTCAAGTTCCATCACAAACTTTCTTCATGGTCCAGGCCTCAAAGCACTTGTGATAAACAACTTCACTTGAGGACTGTGCACAGTTTAGTTCGGTCTTTGGATCTTTTTAGAATATGTCAACTGATAAACTTGTGTTACCCAAAGTACTACTATATTGGAAGTGTTATCATCAGTTAATAATAGACCATTCATGCAAACTTTTCTCTGAGATCAGAATTGAAGACTTTGTGGTGTGAATTGTTCGACATGCTTTTCCAACACCTGAAATACATTTAATCTCGCTTGCTATTCACAGTGAGTATGGGTTATGAATGAAGCAGTCCAAGAACTGATGTCATTCTGACGATGTAACTTTCGAGTTTTTGTTCAATGTTTTCATCAAACTCCAACCATGGAGTATTCTGTGGCCTCAATTATTAAAGCTTTGTAATCGTGGTAATGGAAACACTTGCAGGGAATATGAGAATCATTTGTGAAATACTTAAAAACTTAAGATTTGGAGCATATACAATGATTACCCTTATCTGATGTGAACTTTTGGTTTAGACTTAATTGCCATATTTCTTAAATTTTGCTCAGAGGATTTGAAAAGAAAAAAAAAGCAGACTTCAGAATAGATGAGCAAGAATGAAACATGAACTTCAGCTACTTAGTTGAAATATGGGAAGTTTGAAATTTGATTTGCTTGCATGGAAGGATGTCATATTTTTAGTTTGGATGCCATTCTTGATTATTTGACAACATGTCTACAAGTCAGGTAAAGTATTATCTCACTTCAGAATTAAGTGGGGGAAATAATCATCGACAGGGTAACTTCTCTTCAACTATATATGTAGAACTTCAACTTTGAACCTTCCTCAAGAATTTTTTTTAGCTTTTACACTTTCTTCTTCAATGTTTCCACAGGTTTTGTGTTCTTTTATATAGTTTGCATATACGAACTTGGTGAAATACATACAGGCCTATATATATATAATTTTTATTTCAAGTTAGTATGGTATACCCAATAATACAAAACAAAATTATCCACTCCTTTTGGAAGAATCTAAACAAACTATTAAGACACAATCAGTTCACAACCACAAGATGATTATCGCAGATATATTAAACGGATAGGGAAAGCTTCATTTATTTCCTGGGCTATCTATAGCTATAGCCTGAATATTTATAGAGATGATGGAGATGCTTTCGGTTAAAAGTTCATTCTTTATAAGAAAATTATAATCCACTTGTTTGATGGGTTATATTGGCAGGATATTAGTAATCTAGAGGGATGGAAAAGAGGGGGTGGGGGTTAGGGAATATGATGAAGAAATAGTAAGGAAAAAGAGTGGGATGTCTTACATTGTATCAATTAATATTGTACATTAATAGATTATGGGATAATTAAAAACAAAAGATTCCATGTCTTCACTATATTTGAAGACCATTATTGGCGTAGGCAAAGTACACTATTTCTTGCCATCGCAAGCAAGGCCATGAATCGATTCAGGTTCTAATAAAACCATGAATATTCCATGTTAAAATCTTTACATCCATTACTGCTTGCATATCTTTGTCTATTTTTTACTGCAGGATGTATCATATATCCTTGAATGTTCCATAAGGTCAGATTAATAATTGAATTATGAAATGGACGGTAACGTGTGATGCTATCTGAAGGAACTTGGATATGTTAACACATAATCAATTAATGAGAGGAAGAATGGTCAATATTTCTTATTCAGCATTTGTAGCTATGTGGGTAGCTGTGACGTTGTGCTTATGAATTATTTCCTGTTACTGTATATTGAGTGCGGGAGATGAGGGTGGTGATGCGGGGGGGGGGGGGGGGGGGAGGAGAAGACATGATATTGATAGTTTGCTTTTGCTGCAATAGGCTCAACATGTAAGCCTATGTGGCCAGTGTTATCTTGTAGTGTGATATTCTTCAAGAGAACAAAAACTGGTTTTCTGAAAGGATAATTAAATTATTGCGATCTGATTATTGACTAGCCTGTAATAAGTATTTCTGATGTTTAGTGCATTGGTATTAAGAACATTATGCTATTTTATTTATAATAGTCACATATTAGAGTCATAATAATTTCAGTAATAATAATCACATTTTAGTATTTTTGCTGGTGGAAGTGTACAAATAGAATGCTCGCTGCAATCTAATTATACAAAAATATTTGCACGAATGTGCAGTCAAGGTCTTTCATCTTATTTATATGAATATGTATTTTTCCTAATTCCTGTGTGGAAATGGCATTTGATAATTTGTATTTTGCTATTTAATATTTGCAGGAGCAAATGGCTCACCAGATAGAGGAGCTGAACAGGCAGATCATAGAGGAGAGACAAAATACAAGAAGGTAAGAAAAGAGAAAATTAAAGAGAGGGAAAAAGAATAAAAAGGAAGGGAAATATACAGAGAAGAGAGAGGACACAAAGTTATAAAATGAAAAAAAAAAGTAAAATGATATGAAAATGTAAAGGAAGGAGAAGACCAGATAAGAAGAAAGAATAGAGGATAATATTGGAAAGGAGAAAAGAAAGGAAATATGAATAAAAAAATATAGAAGGGATGATAATGTATCATTGGATAAATGTCAAGAGAAAGATGAAAAGCAAAAAAAAGACAAGGTAAAGAATGTTGCATGAACTATAGGTGGATTTTTTTTGGCAAGAACAGAAAGAGATTATCATGTGAGATTAGGGTGAAAAAGTTTATGATTGTATCATTTAGAAGGTGGTGTCTCTATATAGAAATTAGAGAAAAAAGGGATTGATGTGACTGGTCCACACTACGAGATAGGTGTAATATAGGTCTTGGTCTGCTGTGTGATCAAGGCTTGGTCCTTATCTCCCAGTTAGTTAGTAACTACACACCTTCACTATCAAGTTTAATACACATGGATTAGTCTGAAAACTGCATGAGAACATTTTCAGAAATCAGAGAGATATCTTCAATTGATCAAGGGGGGGGGGGGGGGTGGTGTGCAAAAATAAAATCTGAGAGCTAAAACCATGTTTCAATTTTTTTGTATTAAAAATGAAACTAGGAATATTCAATTTTAGCTTATATGACAGAGTAGAAAAATGACTTATCCATGTGTACCTTGATTGTCTACACATCACATTGAAATGTTACCAGTAAAAGGACTTTCCTATAAATCCTTAAAAGAGCACACCTTGAGGATCTGTGATATACTGTATCCTTTCCTTAGTTCTTGATATCCTTGTTACCTTTGACGTGTTCAGATTCTTGTTCTACTTGAGTTGCTACATTCACCACCAGACCATGGTGGGTCTCAACCAACCATGACATCCCCCTCCCTGAATCGCTGAGAGATCCTAGATGCAGGATTCATCCATTGAGAGCTAGAAGGTCTTAGATTATGTACCAAACCATAGGAATTAGTGTCCTTTTGGCATTGAGTGGATGTTGATAGGTCAGGATATCTTTCCTTCATATCTCTTGTGTCCTTCCTTCATCACTCGTACCTTCATCATACACAACTTGAAGCAAAGTGACATTGACAAGGAATGAATACGGTTGTTGAATACCCGCTTTGTAAGATTCAGTATTGATGCTAATTATATGAATAACACCAAAATTCAACAAGCATTACTTGACATCACAGGATGCATTTATTCATTAATACATCTTCTGATCTGTATTTGATATCTTATAATGTTTATGGAATTAAGAGGGTTAATCAGATTAACACAGAAGAGAAGTCTGCCCGTTTTGTATAATTCATTTGTAGAATGTTTAATGATCTGTGAAAATGAATTCATTATTCCAGGGTTCCTACTTGCTTTGTGATACATAAATAGCCTTTTTACACAGGCTGAAATTTCCTTAACCCCGTATTAGGTGGGGCTAAATTGCCATTTAGCCCCACCTATAGTACGGGGTTAAGCTTAGCCCACTTTCTTTTTTACACAGCATTTTTGCAAAGTGGGCTAACCCCACCTATAGTACAGGATTATTTGGCCCTGCAAAAAAAGCAGGGTTATCCCACCAATTGCGGTGCTAAGAGCGATAGTACGGGGTTAAGATCGCTAGTGTAAAACGAAAGTGGGCTAAGCTTAACCCTGTACTATAGGTGGGGCTAAATGGCAATTTGGCCCCACCTATAGTACGGGGTTAAGGAAATTGTAGCGTGTTGGGGTGCGTTTATTTGACATTTTTTTACCCTAGAATCCTGATTAAAATCACTATTCTGCAGAATCACGATTGTGTTAAGTCGAAAGTGGAAATAAACGTCTTTCAAATCACAAACATGAAACGCGGAAAAAGGGGCGTTTTGAAAGACGTTTCTGTAGAATCATGAACGAAAAAGGTCGTATGAACGATATCGTGATTTGAATCATGATTCTATGACATCAATGTGTCGTGCTTCTTCCGGGTTCGACTCAAAGGCGCGCGCTGTGTTTCGTGCAGGTTAATTTTCGTGGAGCAGTATTGCCAGTGTAGTACTGGTATATGCCAATTTTCACGTGCATTTAGGAATTATCATTCTCTGTATTGTACCCCCGGGGTTGTACTGGAGCATCATTTGTATATTTCATTGTTTTCATCAATCTTGTCTTCAAGTTCCAAAGGCAACTATACTTCCTGTGTCAAACTGCGCACTGTGATGCGCACTAGATCGGCCCGAATTCAGGGAGAAACAGCGTTAGAAAGATGGTTGTATAAATGCTGATTCTGTCGGATCGTGATTCATGTTGCTGTTTTGAATCATGATTCAAATCGTGATTCAAATCATGATTCTGGGTTGAGGTTGCATAAACGCAGCCTTGAAAGTGTAAGAGTGAAGTACTTGTACTACGAATGATCGACAAAAACCACTAGTCCGGGGTTAGCGTGTTTCGTGTGTGAAAAGCAAGCATTCCTTATCCGGGGTTAGCAATAACAATTTGGCATGTGTGAAAACAAAAAAAAATAGTACGGGGTTAAGGATAGTACGGGGTTAGCGATAGTCCGGGGTTAAGAAAATCCTGTGTAAAAAGGGTAATAGATGCTAAATATCTTGTGACTTATTTGTGATTCATCTTAGAGCTCAACCAATGTTTTTTTTTTTTACTATTTTATGGTACACTTGAACATCAATTATTCTAGGTCTGTAAAATTTTTAAATTGGGGGAATTTGATGATATTGATTGATGATAGGCAGAAAGCAAAGAACATGAGTCAAAATATTTTCAGCTTACTATCTGCTTGTAAAGGTTGCGTGCATTGTGATATCCCTAAAGAGGGCAGCATGTTATTTATTTGCCAGGGGATTTCCCCCTTCTTTCCATGGATCTAGCTTCAATAGAGCCTGACCCTCTAAATATTTGGATGCAATTATCAATGTCCTTCCCATCATGCATAGGGCACGGGTTCCTTGATCCAATCAGTCAGGGGGGTCTTTCCTTTCATTTCACTTTCTCCCAAGAGTGTTCCAAACTGTTTTCTTAACCTAAAATCAGAAGATGTAAGAAAACAGTGACTGTTATTGCTTTTAGTGATGAACATGCTTTTTAAGTGATATTCAGTCAAAATGTTTCTTTATGGCTGATTTGAAGCAGTCCACACTTCATTGCTTTGCTGTTGGTAACGAAGTGCATGGGTTTCCTGGGTTGAATCATGGTATCCTATCACACATGTCATTTTCTTATTTTCTCTGTATGAATTTGCTAGATGACGCATCTCAGCAACAGGTTGTGGTGATGATTAAAACTGTCACTTTGGCTGGCATGAACGGCTGTCATAGTATTTGTGTAGTGAGTGTCATCTTAAGGGGAGTTTGACCCCATAAACTGTTTGGATGGAATTATGAAAGTCCTTCCTGCTTGCTTGCGGCTAGGTATCTCACACATCAACCCTTTCTATCTCTCTATCTCTACCCCTTCCTCTTCCCGAACCCTGTCCCCAATTCTCTTCCTTTGTTTCCTTCTGTAACTGACATCATATTTTGTCTTATACCCTTTTCATAAACTTATCCTCCAATTAGCCGCCTAAGAGTAATGCGGATAATTCAATAAAAATTACGTTCACAAACTCCGAAAATAAGCCGCATTATTTTTACGAGCGCCCGTCCTGAAAAAGGCGGATAATTGCCATGACAACTGGACACGCCCCCTCCGATGTGGTTGTGTTTGAAAAGTGTGAACCTTGTGACCGCACCATGGCAATTATCCGCATTATTTGGAAATGCGTTCATAAACTCGAAATCTTATCCCGATGCCGCTATTATGCGGATAATAGCAGCATAAGAGTAATGCGGATAACTCTTGTCCTCCTCCAATTTTACGACCAAATTATGCTATTAGCCGCCTAATTCATAGTAATTGGGTTTATGAAAGGGGTATTAGTGTTTGCTCACGTTTGAAAGTTATCTTGTGATAACTTTGTTTCATGAATTCCCTTAAAGCTTTGAAGTAATAAATCAAGGTTTATCTTGACATCACTGATGAATCTAAACCTACATATAAAATATTCTGTTTGTGGTAACTCCCGTAGGAACTCGGCAGGACAGCATTTTTTGCTGGTAAACGCCAAGCTGGTATATAACCAATTACCTTGGAAACATTTTACGTCTAGGTTAATCAGCCATAGAGGCTGACATAATAGATGACAGATATCACTCTTGGGCCTTTTTATCAAAGTGGAGACAATGGCAGAGTTGGGATTCGAACTCACAACCTTGCGATTATGAGTCCAATGCTCAAACCACTGGACCACACGACCCGTGATGATTTTGATGTCTGTCCATTTTCTCTCTTTCTTACTGAAGAGTCCAGATAGTCACTGTACATTATAAAAATGGGAAGAAAAAGAAATGTTCATATTTTTTGTTCAAAATATATTGTTTTCAATGGGAAATCACACTCTGCAAACTGTTCTTATGAAGGGAGGTTCTCCTTGCTTCCTAAAAGAATTTTTCTATTCAACCAGTAGGGCCAGTATCTTGTTGAACTTGCAAATTGGTTTCAAGTAAAGTGAGCCATCTACAGTCAAGATTCTTAGAGTCACAATCACAGCTTCCACTGTTTGAAGTCCAGTGTGTATTGTAGGACCTGGGTATGAATCACTCACAATTACATGATTACAATGATGATGTATTCGTGGAGACCTGAATATTGAATGACTAATGTTACTTGTTAAATAGAAGATGACATCTTAGACGACTATAGTTGATTACTCTCTTTTATTTGTATACTCTGACCAATAGTGATTTCTCACCCCACCCCCACACTCATTAAATGTTACAGTGAAATGAACCTATTTATGGTGCTGGTTATCTTATCATTTTCAAATTGAATGAAGGTCACTTTATTTTAAAAATATTTAATGACCTTACTTATACCAATGAAGTCCATGTTTTGAATTTCATTTTTAATGCTGGATAGTTGTTTAAAGTTTAGGTTTATTACCGTAAACGAATCGTCCACTGGCTTTTCTCTCTAGACATGAATGAATTTGATTACTTTCTTTTAACTACATTATAATTTATTATATTTGTGTAAATAACAATTAAAATATACAAAGTTCTATGTTCATAAACAGATTTGTTATTCAATATACATATACATTTAGGGAATGGTGAACAGAAACCTTTATTACCTGTAACAAATATCAATAATAGGCCTACTCAGCAACAGGGTGATAGATTCATATTTATGTTTTAAAGGTTCATTCATTCACAACACTGATAAAACACATATGAGTGAAATGTGACTCAGTGGAATACATTTCTTCTTTTTAACACCGCTCTGCTTTGAAAGAGCCATCAGGAAATTAGAATGGGGATGAAAATGGGATTAAATTGATGAAAAATAGGTCGGAATCAACAGAAATCTCCAGCTGTTTAGCTTCATGAATATGCAGAGACATGATTTCTTCTTCATGCTTGCGTTCAGGTGCACATGATGCACCTGTGTCAATAAAACATAGCTGGAAGATTTTAACCCATTTGATACTGAGTGCATTTTGGTAAATTTTAGAGAAGATACGTGTGGATAATGGAATAGGATTGAAAGGGTTAGAGATTTACAATTGCAGAGCAAGGTTTTTGTTGGAAAAGTAAAAAATAATGGATGTGGAGTAAGTTTTACTTTTTTGTTCATAACCTATTAATACAGATTTAGTTAAAAATAGAAACATAATATCATAACAGATTTGATTAGTTGTTTATACTGTACAAAATGTACCATATGGTTTTTTTCTGCATTCGTATTACCTTGTTATTCCTATTAGCTTTTTTAGATTATTATTTTCATAAAGGCATGATTAGCCCATGTTTTTTTTACCTAATATAGCAGCCCTCATCAGTATATCACCCCAAAAACCTTGCACCCACATGTGAATTCTTGCAGGCTTGTTAAAACACTCCTGCAGATAACTTGTGACGTAAGTCTCGTCAAAGATGTGCTTACATGGAATTCCACGTACATCTCATGGTAATTATCAATCAATGAAAGTATGTGCTATAGCATGTTAATGAGTAATTAAGGCAGGAGGCAATTTACCGTGCCGTCCTCATACTCCAACAAGGCGTGGGTATTTAATTTAGCAGACCGAGACACTGTACAGAGTGTATCAAAAGCTATTTACTGTAAATGTTTAGCGGTATGTGAGTTGGTGGTATGTCTTTCAAAAAGATGGCAATTTCTTCAACATTAATATCATTACATCATGACTAAATGATAACATAAGGGTGTTTACTGTGAAGGCAAACATTTGAGATGTTTGATATAGGCCTACAGGACTGTACTGAAAGGAGACAAAGGGGGCAGCTCTCCTTCATGCTCAGGGGTTTTGGAGCTCTGCACTTTTGTGCTAATAAATATAAGCAATCAAGCAATAATGGGGCATTAAGAGAGAAAATGGATGAGTGGATGGGGGATGGGTGTCATTGGGTGAGATAGAAAGGGAGGGTTGGAGAGAAAAGAGGAGATGGAGAGTAAGGATTAGAGGAAAGGGATGAAGTGAGAAGAAGAAGAGAGAGAAAGTTAGGTTAAAGTCTGTGTACAGTTTACTACATGAAACTTGGGAATGGACTTGAAGTGGACATGAAAGATAGAGGATTCCAAAGACCTGAAGGTTTTGATGGGATAGAGAGGAAATGAGCTGGTAGAAGGTGAAAGAAGAAGAGAGAAAAGGAGAGTTGTAGAGCAAAGGAGAAGACAAAAGGCATTGAATTCTAGCGCTCATTTAATCACGTTTATTTCCACGTCTTTGTGGCAAGGCGGAAACATGCCTTGTGTTTGCTCAGAATGAATTACGAATCTGCGCAAACTAATAAACGAAGCCTGGTATGGGACCAGGCTCTCTGCGCGGGGAGCATAACGTTTACTCGGTCCCATTATAAGAGGTAAAGTGTAAGCGTCTTAACAAAGGATGGTCACGTAGTGGGCCATGGATAGTTAGTTTCAATATCGACCTCCGCCATAGTGTATTGGTTCTCCAATACATCACAGACAATGGTGGAAGAATTACTGATGCCGTTCCTCTTGACGTTTTTAATGTGAAAATCAGAAATACATCAGTTATTACTCAATTTCTGCAATAGAACAAGGTGCAATGAACTGTTTGTGTCAATTTGCATTTCACAAGCACTAAATTCGATATTGTATTTTATTTAGTCTTTATTACAAAGCTTTCCTTCAGTTTTGAGAAAGTGCAATGTGTATTGGATAGAAATAAGCTAAGTGGCACGTGATCGGGAGGTGTGTCACCAACCCTTTTACCTATATAGGAGTAAGAAAAATGATATACTTTGAAATAATGAGCTGCTATAAAGGGTTTTTTACCTTGAAGAAATATTTGAGGAGTTAAAGACCCTTTATGCAGAGTATTGCAGAGTAAACTTCCTCCCCATGTACAAAGTTAGTTTACAATTTTAGTTACTTTTTATGTATTATTTATATTTTGTTATGTACAACAATGTCTGTTAAACTGCAGGTGGCCTTATTTTTATATGGGTTGAACAGGTCTTCCGTGCATTGTAAATGAATAAAACAAAGTTAATAAGATAATTATAATGAATAATGTTCACTTTTGAAAAAAATTTCCGTGATGTTACATTCATTATGGTTATTTCAAATACAATTGATCTTCTGTTTTACCTTCAAGCATTGATATAGCACGAGACTAAGTATTCTGTTACAAGGATTCACTGCAAATCTTCTTTTATTTCAGAAAATAAGAAAATTTTTTTTTAAAACAATTATGATAAATACCAACAGTTTCTTGTATTTTCTAATTAGGTGTAAATTGTGTTTTGTTATGTTTTTGTAAAATGATATGGGGGTCGAAAGTCACTTTTATAATTGTATGTTGAGTGATTTGTAAAAAAAGAGAGAAAAAGTAATGAAAAAAAAGAGGTGGGGCTGTAAACATGAATAATCTTTTAGAGGCTATTGTAAGCTGGTGTCCTACATATATGTCATCTTAATATTCGAGGAATATTTGATATAGACGGGAGGTATGAGTCATGTGGAATCATATAACCAGGTGAGAGGCATAACAGCCAAGAAGCTTAGCCAAAACTAATCTAATTGAGGGACAAAAATTCATATTCTATGTCTCCCCTGCTCCTCACAGTCTCCTCAACATGTTGTCTAGTCTCATCTTGTTCTTTCCATCTCTCCCTCTCTTTTGTCCTCTCTCTCTTACACCCCAACTTATTCAATTTCTATCACTATCTCGCTACCCTTCTTTTACTGTCTCTCACGTTTAGTTTCGCATGTACCCATCTCTCTCTCTCTCCCTCTCTCTTTCTATATACAATAAAGTCCTCTTCTGATGCTCATGGGTATTATAGTACTTCTCTCAGGTGTAGTAGAGATCAATAATTCCTTGAAATGTATATGGTTGGTTTATTTTTCCAGATATAAAAAATAATTTCAATGAAAGATTCAAAAGTCGTCAAAAGTTGAATCATAGTTTCTTTAAAAAAGCAACAGCATATTAGATTTAAAGATTTAATTTAAGAATTACCCCAGAGTATTTTGTGATATGCTTCTTGCATGCTGTGTAATTTACAATTATCTCATTGCCTGTTTACTGGAATTGGACAGGCTTTTTATCAAATCTATGGGAAGAAAATTATGTTAAAAGTCTAATTGAAATAACTCTCATCTTGCTTATAAAAAAGTTAAAAATTATCAATAATTAGAACGTAAGTCAATCAAACCAAATAATCTTGATTGGAATATCTGTGATGGTCAATATGATTACAAAGTATGATTACAAATTAATTAATTTGAATACATTCTTCATGATCTGACATTCTGAAGACTTAATGAGGACACACACAATTCACAGAAACATTGGTAGAAAAGCAATGACATTGCCATGAAGTTGATTTAAAAGAAGTCTGGTGCCACATAAATTTCATGAAAAACTGACCAATAGTATTTGTTGCCCTTGTAAATCTGCCTGATCATGATTATGTTATTGAGTGACCATTTTCTATAGATTTTCTAATATCTTGAGTGAAGAGTTATGAGGGATCAAGGCCTGGATAATACTATGGGAACTTGATCCTTTGTATACTGTTAAGATAAATGCCAGTTGTGGTAACAATCTCAAAATGACTTTTTACAGAATCTTATATAATGACCACCCAAGTGTCTGTTTGTATGAATAAAAAATATGTGCCAAAGGATTCTTGAAGAAATTGTGTCATTGCTGAGAAATAAGCAAAACAAGCGCATATTCGGTCACTTTTGTCTGGTCTTTATTCTAGCAATAATAATACACTGTCCCACGTGTGGCTATCTGTCTTGGCGATCTTCAGTGTGATCGTTTTCAGCTTAGATTTTATGATTTCACAAAGTTAAGTTTATGTAACTGTACCAGATCTAGATCCACGATGATATAGTAATACTTAACCTTGGTTTTACAGACTTTCCATGAAATCAGTGTTGTACTGCACCTACTTTCATTTAGCTTTAATTACGAAGGAGGGAATGGGAGGAAAAGGAATATTGATTGTTTTTTATGGGATTTCGTCAGATCTGATGATTAGATGATGGAAATAAACTGATTTTTTACCTGCTATTGGAAAGTAGGTCAGAATAATCAATACTGAGCGCAGGAGATATAATGCATTGGCTAATGGTCAATATCTAGAAACTGATGTAATATTCATAATCAAGATAAAATTGCTACTTACACCTTATAATGCATGATGCCTTAGGTGGTTAGATTCATAGATAAGATAGGTTGGGCCTATAATTCCACTTCCTATTATTTTTAATGTGGAAATTGAAGTTTGTTCTTTTATATAAATTACTGTTTGATCTAAAGGAGATGTTGATATACTTTACAATCTTAGAGTTTGTTGGGTAATATATTTTTAGGAAAAGAACAACTAAAAGTTATTATCAGTATGGAACCGGGGATACATGGAGTGATATATAACAAGGGAGGGAGGGGTTTATATAGATGGTTATGTTATCTAAAGGAGATGTAGACGTATTTCATGTATTGTGTTTCATTGAAGAAGCTATATTACAAGAATGAAGTTTTGTGAGTATATATTAAAAACAGGCAGTGTTTAAAGGTCTCTCTCTTTACCCATCTCGTACTTTCTCTCTCTCTCTTTATCTCTCTCTCTCTCTCACATGGTATTGATCCACTCAGACAGTGAGACACTCTTGCAATCCTAGCAGTCTACATGCAAACAAGCTTCACTCCCTCGACTCTTCTCACTGGCTCTCCCTCTCTGCACACCTTTTCATCGTCGTTGACGACGGCTGCTCCAGTCATTCTATCCAACCAAGGTGCTCTATTAACATGCGTGCTCTTACACGCGTACACTCATACCTGACATCCATTCATGAGGGAGCTTTGTTTTTCTCTGAATTGCCAGGCAAGCGCTCTGTTGTTTAGCCACGCTCAGTGTCTTCGTTGGTGTATTGTTTAGAGCAGCGGGCGCTCATTAACTGCTGCCTACCACGTGTATCTTATGCATGGTCTATAGAGAGAGACAGGGAGAGAGGTAATGTTAAAAACTTGATGCTGTGGCTGGCTTTCAGACTGCTGGCAGGCAGGAAGTCAAGTGAGGTTTGGCAGGAGGTTTTGAAACCGTTGATGAGCTCAGAGAAATGACTTTTTTGATGCTGTTTTGAAGGTTTTCTGTGCGAATCGAGCAGTTACTATCTGAATGGCTTGCATACATTAGAAACTGCTCTTTTGATATGCTTCGTAATATTTATGGGTATGAGGACATTGTCACAAAAGTTAATGGAAGATGATGTGTGCCTAGCTTGATCACAATAAAAGATATTGTTAAAGGTAAGGAATATTTTAATATGTATGAGATATTTCTGTTGCTGGATGGAATGAGGATTTGTGTTACTAGTAAATGATTGAATGGATTTCCTTGTTTTTCATTTCCAATACAAAGAACGTTTTTGTAAAGTCATTATATAACAATTTTATCACCCCTGCAGTCAAAACATTCAATTTTCTTGTGTATTTCTTATTTCACTTGTCAATATTTTGCTATTAGTCATCGTCTCAAATTTACATACCTTTGCAGAGTGTTTTCAAATATTGAAAACTATGCATCATTATGGGAGAGAAATAGAATAACATCTTCTATGTGATTTTGTTGTCTATTTGTGAGTTGAATCTAGTTTAAAAGTGCATCTTTTCAAGTAATAAGATATCTTGATCTTAATCAGGCTTTGAGCATGACACTCATTGATATCTGTACAGTCATGCTGAAAGGCTTGATTTACATGAAGCCGAGGCAAAATTTAATTTGAGTGATACTTAACAAATCAGCATCTTTCCCTTATAATATCAACATACGACCTTTACTCTCTTCCTACACCCCTAATGACTCAATCGACATACCGGTACACTCCCCATGTTCTATTTCCTAACAACCTTACCCCCCCTCATACCTCACATAATAATAATACTGATGCCCGCAGGTCTTGTAATATAGTGATGGAATTTATTGCTTTGTAGCTATGTAACCCTAGCCTTTGAACGTGTCCTGCTATGACCCAGTAAAGGGAGTAAGGGTTTCTTCACGATCTCCTTCGCCTCTCTATTCCGGCTCCGGCTCGCATCATCTACTCTTCTGATTTGATTCCGATTATGGGTAACGTAGTCTTTGCTTACCGGACACTTTCCTGGCTTCCCATACTGAAGCAGAGAGATATAGGCAACATCCTTTAGCTCCATATCGAAGGGAAATATCTTGTGAAGTTGCAAAATTCACACTTTTTGTGACCCCTTTCCTTGCTTGATTGGGGAAAGAGGAAAAAGGACTGGTTGGTTAGTTGGCCTTTTCTTTTTTGGTTCATAATGCTTACTACAGCCATCAATAGATACTTTATCAAAACATCTGGTCATTTAGCAAGATATGCTGTCACAGCATATTTGTCTGGAACTACTGAATTAGTGAATTAATTCAATATGATCTCACACTTTATTCAACATTTGATTTGTTTTACTGTGATCCTGATTTGACTGTTAGAATTTATGAGTAAAATTACATTCAAATTCAAAGGACTGGTTTCCTAAACTAGTTGGTCAGTCTGTGCGGAGCTTGATCAATCCAAGAGAGATTTATTATGTTTTCAATTCAGATTTTATTTTTCATTATAATGAGATCACACATTCCCTTGGCTTGAGGTCCACAGTGACTGGATGCCATCGAAAGGAAGATGATTTCATCAACAAATGATATATTCTGTACAATCTTAGAAAGAAATCTCCAATTCAGAAGAGATGCCCTGAAAACATTGCAGTCTCTGAAATATGAAATTGATGTTACACTGATACCCAATTGTGTAAAAAGAATAAAAGAATTGAATTGAAATAATAAAAGATAGAGAAGTCAAGGATAAGTTTAGGGAAGTTGGATGGAAGAAAACACCTTTAAAAAGGTTGTGATCTTGCATTATTATTGTGGTAACATTGTGGGTTTGAAAAATGCTGCTTACAAATCGGTCTCAGTAATTTCTTTGAGTTAAAAATCGTGATAAATTCATTTGCCTTTATTGACAGGACTGTTTCGGCGTAAAGCATTTCTAATTCTGAATTAAAGGAAAGGAAGCATTTTCATTTGCTGTCAATATTGCCTCAGTGAGTTAAACATCCTGTTGAACAACAAATTTCCAATGAATGTTGCATGAGTTTATCTTTCTTAGATAGTGAAGTAGTACTACCTTCATTCTCTCTCAGTAATAAGGGTTTGTAAGATAAAGTAGAGATGCTGTACATAGGGGTGATGTATCCAAATAGAATTATTCTCCCTTTCCGTAGCAGGTAACATGATTAATCCAGCCAATGCTTCGGCATCGTCTATGTCTTCAAGTCCCCTCAGGTATCTAGATGTCCGTTCTTGTAGATCTAGAAAGTGCTAAAGTATTTGATTGTTATAGTATGGCATTTTGCATTCCCCATAGGAAACAAACACCCAAGCTGTATGGATGATGATAATGGTGTTTAGATTGTTCTTTATTCATCTTTAATTTATTCCAAAGTCAACACCTTTCTTGATGTTGCTCCATCTATCTTGGTTGATATGAGTACTGTAAGTTAAAAATAAAACCTGTTATATTATGGATTTAGAGAATGTAAAACATTGACAATAAATAAAGACAAAACATCTGTGACATTAAAGAGGAGAAGAAAAAACAATTTTATAGAGATCACTTGAATATAGTAGTACTTTTTAATAAGAACATTGAAATAGGAAATGTTATTTCACCTGGCAGATTCATTTTTCCTACAAGCAGAAAAATTCAAATACTATTTTTGCGAGGAGGGGCCCTTTTTAGGTCATTGAAAAT
The DNA here is from genome assembly GCF_018143015.1 of Lytechinus variegatus. Taxonomy (NCBI): domain Eukaryota; kingdom Metazoa; phylum Echinodermata; class Echinoidea; order Temnopleuroida; family Toxopneustidae; genus Lytechinus; species Lytechinus variegatus. Next base: position 91,383,455 of record NC_054740.1, on the reverse strand, counting down.
ACTATGCAAATTGCTATTTTCATTTCCAATGAATTTAGGGCAAATTGCTACCCGATACTTTCCACTTCCTTGGTTTTCACAGATTGCTTTGGGCTAAATTTTGCTTTGAAATTTAGATTTCCCGCAAGACCCCAATCCTAGCCACAATTTCCATACATAAATCCTAGTGCTTATTTCTTTGCTGACTAAGCTGGAATCTTGAGTTGAAATGAAAGAAATTACTCTGCAAACTATCTAATTCATTTTGTGATTGGATTTTTTTTCAGCCCTACAGTTCAAGCTCAGATTCAATACAACTCAACTGTGTTTAAATGCAACAGGCAATGTATTTTGCTCTTTTTTAGAAAACAGTTTTTTTGTTTCATTTTCACAGATATGTTGAGACACTATTTTGATTCGGTTAGCATCTATAATTCAGAGTGGTGATAATAATGACTTAAATGAACTGTTTAATCATACTTGAAATTGATGTTTACACTTATATTTTTATATCATGTATTTATGACTGTGTTCATTTTCCATAAAAATATCTTCAGGACAGTGAAATAAAATCCATGTAACATCCATCCCGTTCTTGGATAATGCACGCAAGCACTATTGTATTGTATTGTATTAACTTAATATATTGTTTTCTAAAGTGAGATCAAGTGAAGAGAATCATGAAAAATACCAATAAATATATTCTGTACATTAAATTCTTCAGCATATAACAAATTTAATAAATAAATAATTTGACTCCCAAATCGAATATATGCATTACTCGATTATTATGAAATAAGAATGAAAACAGGCCCTATGTTCATCATCATTATGTACTAAGTATTCCTGTGATCTTTCATTTTGTTCTTGATACATGCACATGAATGCATTTTGTTGGTATCTTCTTGAGATGCAAAAACCTTTGCAATTACATGTACTCTTAATAGTTTTCACTCCCTTTCCATCTATGATTCACACTTCTCACAAAATGGGAGACATTCTGTACATTTCATGCTTCAATTATTCTTCAAATAAGTGACTTTCAGCTCTCATCATTCTTTCTTTTATTCATTGTCTTTCAACTCCCTGTCTCATCATTTCACTGCTTTATACCAAATACCCCGTCGATGAATCATGTTACTCTATGAACACATTCTCTTGAAGGTCCTGCTGCGATTGTTGCTTAGAAATGCAAGTCCCCGCTGTGTTCTAACACCACCATCCCCTAACATTCGTTTCATTAATTTCTTTCTGATTGGCTGAGAGAGACTGTTGGACTGATGCAGGAAAGGTGTAGGAATTAACAAAGCTCATTCACACACCTCAAAACGGCAATCCAAATTGCCTTTTGAATCTAGTTTATTCTTGCACCAGTTTACTATTAGTTCATGGATAAATTTAAGATCTACTTTGTCCTTTGATTGCTATATACATGATATAAGATGCTCTGTAGACATTCTATTAAACACAGAAGAAAGCAGATATTTGATATTATTTACAATCATGCGTTTTTGTGTTGAAATTGTAATCACAATAAGAAATCCAACATCTGTAAATTTCTTTTCATCCTTTTAGGTCATGTTATAAAGGGCATAATAAAATGGATGGAGTTTAACAAAGTTTGATGGTTAAAATATTTGTGTATGAACATGCTGTCTTGTTGGATAGAATGATTTGCTGCTGTGGATTACATTGAGATTATGCATGAGTTCATAATTCCTCCTTACTAGTCTCTCCATTTATGTTCATTCTTGGATGATCATCATCATGTCTGGGCTGACTCCTTAGCATTTCAATTGAAATAGTTTGAAAGAATTGTATGCCAATGAATATAACTTAATATATACAAGCATGCATTAAATATATACCTTACTGTTTCTTTTTAAACCAAATACATTGACATTTTATGAACATCTGAAGTTATATTCTTCCTCTAAACATAGTTTAGCAAAACTTAAATCATTTCAAAATTTCTTTTTAATCCTGTCTGTCTAGCATCGAATGGTAATTCTCATACACACATGTATGCATTATAATATATTATAGTTTCTTTTGTTTTAAACCTCATATCTGTTTGGGGCTATTCAGTCACTATTATTGCAATGCAGTTTATGTCTGGTTTACGGATTACATATTCAGACGTCTTTCTGTACTAGTATGAGAGTTAGTGCATATAGTTTGTACACAGGTGCGTGTAATGAAAGGGTGCTGTCAATCACTGGAATATTTAATGAACAGAAGCAGGTGTTGTGACATGTTCATCAAACATTCGTAATCAATCATTCATTAATTCAAACTTGTAGAAATACACTGAGAAAGACACGAAAGCAAAGGTATGTTGATGCTTTTAACCAATAAAAGCAAATATTTATGTCACAAAAATGAAAATATATGCCTATCAATGAAAATTACATCAGGGAAGCAGGTCATCATAATTTGAAAGTGGTCAGAAAAGATCAAAACAAGTTACAACATCCAAACCTGTCCTGAGGGTTTCTGGATGGTTAGGGAAGAGATTTTTAGCCAACAAATTGAATATTCAAGAATTTCTATTTTCAATGGCAATAATTTATCATTATGGCAAGTTATTTTAGAACCTAAATTGTATGTGTTGATGTTTTGATAAACCCACAAGAACATTGGAGTGGTTAGTAATATCATTTGTAATAGGTCCACGGAAATATACATGTAGAACTGATGAAATCAGAATGACAATTTTTAGAATCAGATACAGCACATGTATTGCTGTGTTTTCAAGGGACACACCCCATTCTAGCATTAAAGATGTCATTTTAGAAACAACCTCTCATGACTGTAATTTCAAGGGTAGAATCTTTAATTGTGAGACTTAATCTGAAGAGCACTGGAGCAGTCAAGCGAATGATTGCCGTATATTGGTTTTAAGCGAGGATGCGAGGAGATCTCCCCATGCCATCTATTGAAAGCTTGCATACATGCAGAAAGGCGACCTTGGCCATACAACTACATGTATTGCAACACATGAGGCCTCTCATGCAATGGGTGAATGTTTTGACTGGAAAATATATTACACATGAACACATTCAAGATGTAACTTCAAGATGAAAATATATTTTGATAAAAATAGACCCTCTTCTTTATCCCTGGAGGGTGATTATTTTTTAATTTTGAAAGTTGAGTGTAAAACTAGAAAACCAGTATTAATTTTGTATCAGTTTAGATGTTACAAAAATGTGAAAATGAAAACAACTAAATAATGAATGTGGATAGAAATAGAAAAATTAGTATAGGAGGAGAGAAAGAGATTGGGTGATAGGTGCATGCGGAGATGATTCTTTGTTCAATGTGAGTTCACTGGGAGGTAATAAGTGATTATCTCAGTGGAAAAACAATCATGATAAAACAGTCTGGTAGCTGTATCATCTTCTGATGGAGGTAGGAAACCAGTGAACCATGTGTTGTTTTATTACAAGCCATCTGCGTTGGTATTTCTCTTAAATTTCTCTTGCTTTCTCTGCCCCATTTGATTCCCTAAATAGAGTTGCATCCTTACATGTCAGGCATGCCTCAGGCAGGGTCAAATCTTCAAGAATCAGATTTTCACTTGCACAAGGAGTGCACTTTTAGCATTCTGATACAGGCAGAATTAACATGATATCTTATTTTTGTATTTGATTTGCAGGGAGGAATGGGGTTCATTTGCTGATGTGAATTTTCATATAGAATCTTGCATTGGGCAAATAAGATGATTCCTAGTGACAATATTTTTATTAATATATCAACACTTTGATAGTGGAAATGCAGTTCTCTCAATTCCTGCATACTCCTTATTTTTTGTTATTTTTATGCTGTGTAAGCTTGTTAATGTTAATCAATATTTCTTGCTTTCTTTCTAAGATATGAACTCACTGTCGTACACACGGTTTTGAATACTGACATAGATCTCTTTGAGTTTGGTTATTTACCAGATTGGGTTTTGCTGTATCTTAAATTAACTTAACAGCAAGTTAGCTATTTTTTTTATATCTTGTATCCAGATTTTGCATGTGGAAATTATATTAGATGATTTGCTTTTTTTTCAAAATATGGGAATTACAAGTTGCTTCTCTTGATGTTTTAGGATTTTCTTAAAAAGCTTTCTTGAATTTGTCCCGATAATCAAGTCTTGACTGTGATGATGTTTGAATGGTTCTCTCTAGATTGATATTATCTCCTAGCTAGCATGGGTCTTTGAGATACTTGTCTGTACTCTTGAGTCTGTCTTCTCAGAACAAAGGAATTGGTTGAGAGCTATGTGAGTCTAATATCAATGAGTCAATTAATCCTTATTGGCCTTTGTACTCTCAATCTAATCGTTGAAGATGGTAACGTTGCGCTAACTTGGCAGTGATGTACGAGCTTTGTCGCTGCCCGCGACTGCAACGAGCGGGAGAAGATCGTTCATTACTCACGACATGGTAATGGGGTAAGGGTTTGGCGTGAATCGAGAGAGGGATATTTGATCGCCGTAACTAATGTACACATTAGTGAATGTTCCAACAGACGATGCAATGTTGTCCACTTCTCAGGGGCTCCAGATAGTGTCTATGTTTATGGCTTGTTTAGGTATCAATGTTCAGTTTACACTCCATCAATTCATGATGGGAATGTCGAGATTGGGACATCATCCAGAGATCGTGGTGTTCTTGTTAAGAGAAAAGTGATTAGAGAGTTCTCACGTTTCTACTAAAACATGTAAAATATAGCTTTGAAGCTTTATCTCATGAAAAAAAAATGCCCACATTAACTTACAAATATGTAGGTTGTAATCATTTTTTTTATTCTACTGAATTTTTAGCCAGAAAGCATGTTTTTGATACTTCAAAATCATCTAAGCCTGATCCAAGCACCTACATAACCAGTTCATAATCTGCTGACATGAGATGAATTTTCTGATTCCTTGTTTCCAGTTGAGAAATGTTCAAGATCAAAATTTAAAATTTTCTGTAAAGTTCCTGAACCACAAGCTTGGCTTGAATTTCATCAAATGAACTACTGCATAGATGAAGGATTGCAAATGCTTGAGAGAGAAACCAGAGATTCGTAATTAAGGCAGGTATTACCATATTTGCCATCGGAGCACAAAGGAAAACCAATGTTATCTATCACCCCCCCCAAAAAAAAAATGAAACTATGATTGAACACGCTTTTTTGAATTGCCAGATCTACTTTTCACGTCCTACTTCACACCAATATGTAAAAGAACAAAGTCATGGAAATTCGCGATTTGATGTATGACCAGTGAGTGGCATTTAAGATTAATGACCTTGAGAATATGATACTAGAATGAAAACATTGGAAGCTTGGAATGGGAATGGATACCAGGGGTGACACAGTCTAAGGGTGATAAAAGGAACGACTAATTCGGCTATTGATTTCGTTCATGCACTGAATAGCATGATTCATTGTGGATTTGAATTATAGCATTCATGAATATATAAATGGGAGGATTCAGGGAAAGACATAAGATGAAGGATTAAGAATATTGGAGGGATACATTTCTATTGAGGTTGACAATGGAGAGAGAGGAAAGGAGATGGGGAGAGGGGAGGGAGACAAGGGTATTATATTGTTTAATAAGTTTTCCATATACATTTAAATGGAGGAAGGCAGAGGAGAAAAGGAGAGCTTAAAACCCTCAGAGATCTTTGAGCTAATTATAGAAAGATCAAGAGAGAGCGAATAGAAATGAAAGAGAAAGAAAATGTTGTCTAATGTGGAGTATCGTATCTCCATGCCATTAATCCAGCTATGGTCTGTTCAACAATGATAGTATCATTTTGCTGTAAACCATACCAAGGCAACTCATTACAATCAGCCATATTATGGGTCATTTCATGCATAGCTAAGTGAACATGATAATATTGACCTTGGTTCTGTATGTTATCAGATATGTGACATGGGGGAAAGCATTGGAGATTCGATCGCTGAGATAGAAGATTGTGTAATGGGTTTTGTGGATTCTATTTCTCTTCTTTATAGCCAGAAATGGTGTGAAAAAAATAATTTGAAATATTATATTCCTGTATAAATGGGAGTCTTTATACAGCTTTTGTGTCTGACTTTTATTTTCTTGTTACATCAAGGACATTTTATATGGCTTAGCATTAAGTTTAATGGTATCTTTGATAGTGCAAGACCTGGGTGATTCCTCTTGGTGTTTAATCTTGCCATTTTGAATCAAATTTCTCAGAAAATAACTGCTACATACAAGGTTTTAGTAGATTGTGTTATGTATTTCTAAGGTCTGATATTTTTTTTATCATATCCCTTTATTTCTTTAAATCCAGATTTGTTTTCAGTTCCAGCTATGGCTTTAGCCAAAAAGGACATTCCTCTGTTATTCTTTTTGTATTGAATCTACCTGTCGTACTAGTAACTGTGATCAGTAATACATACTATGCACCCTGTCTGATATACCATGGCTATTGCAGCTGTGTGTGCTTAGTTTATCCATGGAGGAATCAATAGCTATGCAATCAACTTGTGAGTGTGTCACTCCCTGGCCAATCCTTGTTGTGAAGATATGAGCTGGACTTGAAGTAATGGATCTGTGAATGATCACTTTCAACTTACAGAGGGAGAGAGAGAGAAAAAAAAGAAGGAAGGAGGGGGGGGGGGGGGTGAGGGAGGTAGAGAAGAGGAGGGGCTGGCTTGAGAAGGGAGTGAGAGAGGAGAGATGGAGAGGGGAAGAGAGTGGAGGAGGAGATGTTAGTGGGTGTGCATGGAAAAGATTCAGACAGAGCAAATGAAAGAGGAAGAGAGAGAGAGAGAGACCAGCTGATACCCTCTACTAGATGTACAAAGATAAATGCTGAATGTGACTGGTGGTGTTGAAGTAATTGAAGATGACTTTTGTTGCATATCTCAAGGCCATTCATGGTAGATAACTGAATAATGAATGATATGGAGGATAAAGCATTCCTATGATCTGTCTTGGAAGATGAATAGTTAATTCCATGTAATTATTCTGGTTTGAAATTGTGCATAATGAGTTGATCCGTTAAAGATGCAGCCAAAATTGGGCAGATGAACATCATTCCTTGCTTGATTCTGAAAAAGCAGTGCGACTCCCAAGCAAACAAAGTTACTCTCCGACCATTTTGCTGATTTAAACATCTTTAAACAGCATACCCCTATTCTTCTGTGTGTTATAATTAACATAACTACTTTGACTTTCTTCTAGAATTCAATCTCATGCTCAGAAAGCATGCTTTATCTTTAAAGAGAGAGGAAATATGATGGCAAACAGAATTCATCGGTGGTTGTACCACACCCCTCTAACCATCATCTCTAATACCTATCCATCAAAGAGTTGAGGTGTTTTAAAGCATTGCCCAGGAGGAAGAATTAAGGTTGGAAATGCATCTCATTCACTGCCTTGGGTATGGTAGCTCTTACATGGTCTGTTCACACTGTTACATCCAATCATTTTCATGATTATCACTTTGTGTATTTGAACTTGAATTGGAAGGTCTGTTTGCATAGCTGTTCCTGTTGTGAAGGTCATTGATTTCATGATTGTGTAGGTGTAAATGTTGTTTGTAACAGTAGTTGTTCATATCTGTGTATTTCTATAATGGGATTTGGAAATGGAACATTTCTAAAGTAGTATGTCCTGGGGGAAAAGACCGGATCCGAAATGAAAGTGTGATTGATAGATGGGTTTAATTTAAATAAAACTTTTGAAGAATGAAGATTCAAAGAAGCAACATACTTGATTCCTAAAGTAGACAGAAAGTGAAAAATTTCCATTTCTAAACCATGCTGCAAGGAACATACCTCCCAAGTGATCAAAATTTTCATGAATTGTTATGTATTTCATTTGAATGCGATGATTCTTAATCTGTTTTCAAACGTTAGATTGCTTCAAAGCTGAGATCATATAGCACATATAATTCAAAATAAAAACTAAAGAAGAAAATAATGGATGATCATGTCATCGGCAAGTGATATAATGGTAAAAACTTCAATTATTAGAGTGAAACTTCAAGTTGTTCTTTTGAATAAACACTTGAAAATATCAAGTACAGCTGTGGGGAATCATAATTCATTAATTTTCGTATTAGATATTGATTGGTGATTTTTTTTACCTGATTGCTAAGAAAGCATGAATGCTTGTAAGCAAGCAACCAGAGGACTGACGGCTTAAGGTCCCCTCCGAAGGACCTGGTCCTGAGGATTAATGCCTTACCAAAGGGCACTAGCGCACCAAGTGGGAATCGAACCCAGGTCACCGGAATACGAATCCCCCGCTCTACCGACTGAGCTATCGCGCTTCCCCCATCCCCCAGCATCTACACTTTTAACAAAACTACATTTCAAAAAAAAAGTTGAATCAATACTTGATTGGATGAAGTGCATCTTACTGATTTTTAGAAACAATATTTAGAAGGAAATATTTTTGTTTAGCACTTCACTTTCTTCTCACTGTTTTCATATGACACATCTTTAATCTAGTTGAAAGCAACCCCACAAACAAAATACGCCATACAGTTTCAGACAGCGATGCAAATGTAGATGGGGGAATTCAATACTCTCCTGTTGTGGAAGACATTTTCCCTTGTATAATATGTCACGGTTGAACAACAGCTTTTATGCTTTTCCATTAAGGTCTGAAGGATACGGATACTTACGCTTTCACGCAAGTGTGCCATAGAAATATTGAAGAGTCTTGTCTATTTACATAATATTTACTGCAGATCTTTTTCATGATGAAAGATGAAATGACATGGAGAGTTTACTCATTGAAAGTCAAGAGGATCTCAATTGTCATAGTTAATTATTTGATGGAGGATCGAGGGGGAAATGATGTGTAATTTGCCTAATGAGAGCTGGAAATCAGAGAAACATCGGTAGCTTGATGAAGATTGTTGTGATGGTATTATCGGAGGGAGGGTAATTAGCATAAAATCATACGATAAATCAATTCAAACTAAACTAAAAATTATTTGGTATGTTCTTTCACAACTCAGTTTATATTCCCCTTTTCACTTATTGTGTGAACTCAAGTTTAACATTAAAAAAAAAATGAAGAGATTGGAAATCAAATAGAAGACAGAATTTGCTTCCAGTTTTAATGTGAAATTGAAGTAGGAAGCTGTTTGATGTTTCCTTGATTGAGATGAGAGACAAAATCTTGTATTAGGGAAAGAAATAGTCCGGAGACAGACATTGAATTGACAAAGAAAAGGTAGTATGACAGGCTATCATAGAGAAAGAGTTAAAGAAGTGAAATAGATATGAAGAGTTCTAAAGAGAAAGTGAGGGGGGGGGAGAAGTCAGCAAAAAATAAGGAAAGAAGAAGATGTGGGCGGGAACTCTTTGAGGCATATCATTTCAAAGTCTAATTATAAACTTTGAAGATCCATGTCAGTCCTTTCAATTTTCTGGCTTTTAAAAGTAGAATTACTAGAATGAATGAATTGAATAGCAGTAAGTGGTATCCATAACATTAAGGGGAAGTGAAGGTCAGGGGGTAGACCCAGGGCTATAATATGATCCATCAAGGTCAAAATGAACAATTAGGAAAGATTTCATCCTGGTTGGAGAGGATTTGATATGGGGCTGAGATTTCTTAGTGATGGGGGCAGATGAATTATCAGAGGACACAGATTAATGTCAAGTTCACCATCATCAAACGGATGGTAATCTGAGAGGACCCTTCCCTACCCCTAGGAATGAAGGAGTAAGAAGAGGATGTCAAAATGATTTGTTTTGCCAATAGGGGGGAATATTCAATTTCACTATGACATGGCACATTTTCAGAGTTGAGCTGATAACTCTCTGATCTCACCATGATTTTGGTGGAAAGACTAATTTTACGGGCAGTTATGATGGAGATGTCATTCTATATTATCCTAAAAAAGGAGAAAAAATAAGGGAAATTGATCATTCCTGTTTTTGTGGAAGGAACATAAGTGATTAGAAATATGAGAATCAACCCCGTGAAAAGTCATGCACTCAGAGAAACCAATAGTCGAGGCAAAATATATATAGGATTGAGTTGCCTCAGAACCAGAGGGCCATGTCCATTATGGAAAAACACTTATGAATTGAAAAGAATGTATTCAAAAGGAATCATCATCCCATTTTGTGAATAAACATTTTAAGTTAATAGGTTATGGACAATATCGGGGGAATAACAGGACTTCTAAAATAATAGCAATGCATTGATTGAGACGAAAAAGAATTAGACATTAAGGTCATCAATGTAATTCATTAAAAATCTGTCAACACACAACAATTAGAAAAAAAAACCTAAATCAGGATGGCCTAAACCTCGAATAGAGTACTTTTATGTAATTTGTACCAACCGATGGGAATGATACAAAAGCATACAATTTTGAATATGGAAAGAATGGAATGAATGCAGACTAATATTAGACCTCATGCATGAACTTGACACCAGGGATAAATAATGTCAATAGAAATTCATGAGACTGACTGAGAAGCAGTGATGTCCCTCTTGCATTGGCTGAAAGGTTTGTAGGATTGCTGGCTTGGGATACCAATATTGGGAGCTAGGCTTCTCTCCTGTAGCATCATCAAGCTACCTTGTGAATCATACACTATTTGTTTTGAGGTGATGCTGCATACATAATGTGTGCTTTATGATTAGATTTCTGTGCCACTGAAGGTCTTACCTCCCAATGTTTATGATTATGAATTCAATTTCACAAGACAAGAAGATTATTTTTATTTCATTTTTTTAAATAAAAATATTCCAGGCAACTAGTAGTAACACATTGGTAGTATTCCATTATTACCAAGTGTATCCATACCTTTGGTATCATTTCCCTGACTAATAATAACATGCAACAAATGTTTCCAAGCCCTGCATATGATTAACCTGGCTTTAGCATGGCTATCATGATCAGGTGCTCAAGTGTTGAAGGAGTTTGTTTTCCGATGGGTACCAATAGGTGAAGGATAATGAATTGTAGATTGTCTTTCCAAAGGATGTGAATGTTGTGACAGGATGTGAACCCTGGACCTCATGATTCAAATCCAGAGACTTATCCACTCACCCACAACACTCTACCTGAAGCACCCCAAGTGATGAAATACTCATTTGCTTCACTTGGGTTGAGAGCGGCACAACAGGGATGAATTTCTTGCTGAGTGAAAATTTCTTCAAACATTAAGGAAAATGATTCAAGGGAACCCCAAAAGCTTTTAATTCCAATTAGAAGCTTCTGATTAAACAAATTCACATGAACTACGTTAAATAACTATAACACAAGATCCATTACAATCTTGATTGGAAACATATGCAGTTACATACAATGTGGCACTTCAGTGTACCACCATAAAACCTGTTACAGCTTACACACTTGTGATTAAGGACTCGGCTCTTGCTTATGTATGCAGAATGGCATGCATGCTTATGAATCATAATGGGTTAGATTCCTTCATATTCGTTGATGATGAGGAGGAAAAGAGGAGGAGAAAATTGTAATTTTAAGAGACAAGAATGACAGGTAAGGAACACCTGACATACCGAAGCGGTGATTTGAGTGTCAGTTTCACGCATCTTATAAATTTATAATTGCTGCGGTGGCTTTAGAAGGAGAGTGGTTTCCATGGTAATAGGCATGTATGGGTATTGTCTTGGTGGTGCCCAGGGTCATCTGGTATCTTCAAGGACAATGTAGGATAAGCAACATGGTGTTCAGTTTGGGAGTATGAATAGCCATGAATAATTCCTCCACTCGGTCGGGTCTGTAATAAATTTCCTGTTATGGTATGATATATATTTCAGGCCAGTTTTGTGAAAGAATATATACTCTTCATTTCATTTTGAATATTAGTTTCAGACCTTTAAAAAAAGGGATAGAGCACTGGTCATGCAAGCCAGGATCCTGGGTTCTAAACCCAATCTGAAACAATGTGATATTCTCACATTGTTATCTATGATTAAAGGAAAACAAATGAATTGATAATTTAAATGACAGATACACACAAAAAAACAGAGATAAGATCCACTCCCCATAAACACCCACACACACTCTTAGATAGAAATCCACATTACAAATGGGGAGGGGTCTTAGTAAAGATGCAGTTTTACCAAACCATTCAGTTTTTTGTCGTGTTTGTACAGTAATAATAGAACAATTCTCCTTTAAAAAAAGCTCCCACATTTAAAACATTTGTTTTGCCAAGACTTAATTTAATTCTCAGTCAGACGTGTGTGTGGGAAGAGTATTAGAGAAACAAACACATAAATCCATGTGGTTTGCCAGCCCATGTGATAAAATGTCACCAATGTCCCTAGATAACATGATCTGCCCAACTTGACCATGTTTGGTCAGGGTCTATCTGGCTTGCTTCAGGGTTGCAGTACATGCTATCATCACCCGAGAGACAGAAGGACTTACAATCTTACATTGGATTAATGCCCTTTAGCTCTGAATACTTGATATATGAGAGACATGATTGAATGAGACAAAGGGCTCTTAATGGCATGGATCTTCTGAGGACAGCTGTGGGAGAAATGTCAAAGTACATGCCTTTGAAAATTATTGGTTTTCTACAATTGTTGGAATGATAAAATTCTATGGAACAATTCCACATTTTTTTTCTGTTGAGTACAAGAATGGTGATTGGAGTATAAATGCTTAATTTTACTCTGATTTCCTTTCGTTTTGTTGAGTTTCTTAGTTTTCTGTCCTTGTGCCTAAATTTTCATTTTGTATTTTGCCAATCTCCCCCCAGATGTTAAGATATAGGTACCCAGTAGGATGTGCAAGCAAATGTATATTAAAGGACAAGTCCACCCCAACAAAAACTTGATTTGAATAAAAAGAGAAAAATTCAACAAGCATATCGCTGAAAATTTTATCAAAATCGGATGTAAAATAAAAAAATTATGGCATTTCAAAGTTTCGCTTATTTTCAACAAAATAGTTATATGAATGAGCCAGTTACATCCAAATGAGAGAGTTGATGACATCACTCACTCACTATTTCTTTTGTATTTTATTATATGAAATATGAAATATTGATATTTTCTCGTCATTGTCATGTGAAATGAAGTTTCATTCCTCCCTGAACACGTGGAATTCCATTTTTTTAACATTTTGTGCTTCAGGCAAGGAGGTCCTAATCGTCAAATTCGTAAAAATTGAAATATTGTATAATTCAAACAAAAAACAAGAGAAATAGTGAGTGAGTGACATCATCGACTCTCTCATTTGGATGTAACTGGCTCGTTATAACTATTTTGTTGAAAATAAGCGAAACTTTGAAATGTCATAACTTTCTTATTTTACATCCGATTTTGATGAAATTTTCAGCATTGTGCTTGTCTGATTTTTCGCTATTGATTCAAATCAACATTTTTCTGAGGTGGACTTGACCTTTAAGCTTGAAAGATTCTGCTTGAATGTTCCCCTGGAAGTGGAGTAAGTGTATTCTTTGTATGTGGGCAAACTGGAATCTGTCACACAATGTAAAGCACTTCCCATGTATTTAGTGCTTACTGATATATATATAAAATTATATATGTATGTATGAAAATGAATATATTTTCATGCAAGCCTTTTAGTATTGTTCAATGAATATGATTTACTTTGGGTAAAGGATCATTATATTCACTTGACAATATTACCCATTACTTTCCCACCCAACCCTTCTTGGATCCAACTCCAAACCATTGTCTTTACATACAGGAGCCATCTTGATGGACAAGATTTCTCCCTAAGGACACTGATTGCTTAAACATGTGTACATACAGCTGTGTGATGTTTGAAAAGGGACCTAGCATCTTTGTCACACAAGGGAATATGTATGCTTGTCAATCAAAGACATTAAAGTCTTTCATGATGATCTAAAGAAGATGTTGAACAACTGAGCATCAAACACTCCTTTGAATGCCTTTTCATTCTTCTCTCTCTCCCTTGCTCTGTTCTTGTTTATTCCACCCTCTCCCACACATACCACTTTTTTGTGGGGGGGGGGGGGTGAGAGATATTAGGAATTATTGAAATATGAAATTCAAGAATGAGTCATTGTGAATGTGGTGGTATTGTATTGTCAAAATGTCATTCCAGTCAATATTAAGACTCTGATGATGCGGAAAAGAATGCCAATTTCATTTTTAAAGTGAACGTTTGTTCATCTTATATGTGAAGGATGCCCTTGCTGCAAAGATGCAAGTTCACCTTCAGGTTTTAGTTGTCTTGATGTAATTTAGATTAACCACACTACCATACAGAATCATTATTTCTGTCTTTATTGTTGTCATAAGTAGTAGTTTGGAAAATTCATCAATTCAAAGGGTTAAAAAAAACACAACTAAGATCACCCTATGTGGCTAGCCAACATAATTTTATTGTTTGGAATATCAAACTTTTTTTTTGCTAGGAGACTGAAGAGTGCACCCAATGCCCTGTGCATAACATTATATCCTTTTGAATCAAAGTAAACAAGAAGACTTATAATGTTAAAAATTGGCTGCAAGTGCTACCCTTGAATGAAGCATTAAAAAACGAAAAACTTTATATTTAATGTGAATTGTTGGCAATTGTTTTGGAAGGTGTAACATTTCTTTGCTATCTATTTGAACAGTAGGTCATTGACTTTCTTGTGCCTGTAACTGTATTTTAATTGTATTGAAAATTCAAAGATTGATTAAATTTGTCTTCTGGACAGTTGTAGAATTTCACATAAATTGGAATCTTACATGGCTTTTCATTGAATGTCACAGTAAAATTGTTGAAAGAATCATTCCTTTTGGACTCTGGCAATGTTGATCAAATTTCACCATGAAAGATCTCATTCAAGATGTGGACATATTCAGTGTCTCTTGGGAAACATTATTTTATATCTTACAGGAGGTTTTAGTTTTCATATTATTAATGCCTGAAGAGAGACAGAACATAATGTAAACCTGAAAAAAAGCCATTGGGTATACAGATTCCATTTCAACTCAAATTAGATACCCTGCATGCTCAATTATTCAAATATCCATTTGTCTTATTTACATTGGACTGTATTTTTTCAGTCAGGGACTGTGTTATCCTGAGAAAAATGCCTTTTACTAATTTCCTCTGCCATTTTTCTCATTTTCCATCTCTATTGTTTGTGTCCTTAAAATGGAAGTGCAATTAATCTGTGGTCAATATGAATGCGACCATTCAACTTCAAATCAAATTAAGTTCCACACAGTTTTTCGACAGACATGTTCACAAATTGTGGTTGATTGCAATATCATCATAATGACTGAAACCGTTGTTCAATTATCCAAATGAAGGCGTTTTAGAGTCTCTCGCCAAACAAGGCATTCTCCCTCATTTTCTGCTTTTTTCTACTTTTATTTCTTTTGTCTGGTACTAGTTAGTCATCTGCACGTAATTCTGAAAATGAGAATCTCTGGACAGAAATGTAGTTGCACCGTTCATGATTTCTGCATATCTTTATTCCCTTTGTACTATTTCATTGAGAAACATGTGACTACTATATCTTACTGGTATCTCTTTGCCAAAGCTATTTTGCTGCAGGCTCAATTTTTGGTCTAAAAGATTGGTTCACCTCAATTATTCTGCTGGGAATTGGATTAATTTCAGGAGTAAAATGGACCCGATGCTGACTATACTACCAGGCCAGGACAGAAACCTACAAATGCACTTTCTCCAATTTTACTAATGCATCTCAATTTTTGCTCAATCAGAGCTTCATTTCTTCCTCCTGCAGTTCTCTTGTACATCTCTTTAGGTTAATATCCTATCTGTATATCTCCCTTTTTATTAGCCAATGCCCTTATTGCTCATTGGCCTAACAAGTTTATATCTGATCTTCATGATTTTGCTACATAATATATGTAAATACAATTGTTTGTATGCCATTACCTGATTTATTGTATAATTTCCTTTTCCATTAAACACTTTGTTTTTCCATAAACTTCATTGTTGCTTACATGTCCATCCAAACTTACAATTGTAAATCATAATTAATAATTCCAACCAACTTTCTAATTCTCATTTTGTTTTCATCGCATTGTACACTGATGTGATTAAAGAGAGAGACACACACACATACCTTCTCTCTCAACGCTTCCCTACTCGTGTTAAAAGCCCCCTGTCCTGTCCTGCCCTGCTTCTCTTTCTCCCTTTTAATTTACATAATTCTTTACACCACTTCTTAAATTCATCATATCTAGTCCAAGCGTGGCCCAATATCCCACATCTTATACTGCATACCCACCTTAAAAATATTCCAACCCATAAACATTTCATGGACCATTTCTGCGAATCTCCATCTCCATGGCAACTAATCTCATTGATGCATTAACCAAGATATGCTGTGGATTTAGGAATGGTTAATCCAGCAATATAGGATTATCTCCCATTCTCTGATCCAGTTATAGCCATGTCTGATGCAGTGCTTCTCAGGTAACGGTGAGGAGCAATAGATAACTCACTTCTGGGAAACAGAAAGAGAAAGAGAAATAGATGGATTTTAGGTACTGAAGAAATTTTAAAAATGGGGAAATAGAAGCAGGGGATGGCTTTAATAAACACGTAAGAAACACTTATGATACTAAGTCACAGTTATGCCCTTTTTACACAGGATTTTCTTAACCCCGGACTATCGCTAACCCCGTACTATCCTTAACCCCGTACTATTTTTTTTTCCTTTTCACACATGCCAAATTGTTATTGCTAACCCCGGATAAGGAATGCTTGCTTTTTACACACGAAACTCGCTAACCCCGGACTAGTGGTTTTTGTCGATCATTCGTAGTACAAGTGCTCGTCGTACACTTTTTACACACGCTACAATTTCCTTAACCCCGTACTATTAAGCCCCACCTATAGTACGGGGTTAAGCTTAGCCCACTTTCGTTTTACACATGCGATCTTAACCCCGTACTATTGCTCTTAGCACCGCAATTGGTGGGATAACCCTGCTTTTTTGCAGGGCCAAATAATCCCGTACTATAGGTGGGGTTAGCCCACTTTGCAAAAACGCTGTGTAAAACGAAAGTGGGCTAAGCTTAACCCCGTACTATAGGTGGGGCTAAATTGCCATTTAGCCCCACCAATAGTACGGGGTTAAGGAAATTTTAGCCTGTCTAAAAAGGCAATGAGAGGAATTAGACACAAAATCACCCTGCAATATAGAGAGTTTGGATTAAAAAAATAAAAATGTTGAAAATAAAGACAAAATATAGATTGCAAACCACTGAGAGAAGGAGATGGGGAATGCGTAGAAACACCTGATGGACTGTCATAACATGTAAGGTGTGAGACTTGATAGCTCTGTGTTATAGTCATATTATATGATGGTTGACAGACCTAGAGAAGTGTCTGAGATATTGATGGGTTATGGTGAGAAAGGATTAGAGGATGATACATGAAGCTTGGATATGAGGATGTGAATTGGAGTTGAGGTAAATGAAAACAAATCTAATACTTGTATTGAATATTCAAGAAAAGAAGGAGCTATGTCAGCTGAGTTAGGCCGTGTTTATGCTTCCACTTTTCAGGCCAGAATCAGCGTTTCCAAACGTGATTAGTCCAAAACACGGTTGCGTCCATGCTTACTTTCATTTAAACGCTGTTTCAAAACGCCGATCGTAAACTCACAAAAAGGTGCGTTTGTAAACGTCGTTTGACCAGAATCAGGCTTTCTGGGGAAGTATAAACAACCACGATAGTAAACATGTTTAAATGACGTCATTTGGTAAATGCTTCCAGTGAGATGAAAATCCGCGGGCAAATACAGCCGTATTGCTCTATAGGCGGTTTCAAACCGCCTCGATCACAAGAATCCCCGTTAAATTACGGGAACTTTTTAAGGCTAAAAAATACCCGTTAATTATTCCTGCATTCACACCGCCCCGAAACACATCCTTCGGGATAAGTTCCCGAAGTTACGAGCATGCGCAGTGTGGTCTGATAAGCAGGCAAGGCGGGAGATTCAAAATCTATAGCCCAGCAGCCACCCATGCCGCCGCGCCCAACGACACGCTGGGATAAAAGTTCCCGTAATTTGCTTTCACATCGCCAAAATACCTGCGACCTTGGAAAAATCCCCACGAAAGTTCTCGTAATTTCGCCAAGTACCTACTATTTAGCGGGTATTTTCTTTCGGGGAGATTACGCGTAGTTTGCTTTCACATTACCAAAATACCTGGTATTTTCTGATCGGGGTAAATTTCCCGATCAGAGAATACCTGGAACTGGCGAACTTCGAGGCGGTCTGAAACCACCTTATGTTATCTCCACGTAATAACAAAAATCAGAAAAAAACTTTCAAAAAAAGGCGCGCCCAATTTGACCACGCTTTACGATGCGAAGCCAGCTGGAGATCATGATTTGCTCTGAAAATTTTAGCATAAACATCACTCCCAGAACCACGTTTACAATCGGCGTTTTGAATCAACGTTTGAAATCGCTGATTCTGTCTTCGCAATGGAAGCATAAACACACCCTTAGAAGAAAGAACAACCTAATGGAGGAAACAGATTATAGAGGAATGGAAAGGATAAAATGAGAAAGAAAGATATAGAGACTGGAAGAAGGGTGGAGAGAACATGAGAAAATGAACACTTTTAATGGGATTAACAAGGACAAAATATCAAATGAATGTACAAATCTGCATTTATAACATTGTATGAAGAACAACAATTTATCAGTGATTACAAACTGTGATGTCATCTGTCTAATTTAATGGACATATAATAAATGCACTATTTGAGCTAACGACTACAATCCTACAACTTTAATAATCAACGATGATTTAACCATTGTATTCATGCAAGAAGGAGAAAAATGAAATGAACATGATGAGTATATGTGTTCAAGAAGGAAATCTAATGTTGCTGAAAGTTGAAGATGATTTTTTCCCTCCTTGCTTAGTTAAAACACATATCCAAGAATTACCTTCAAAGCCTGTCAATCAAGATGACAATTAGTGGTTGAATTGCCGCTGGACTATTGCATTAAAAGCTACAAATCTGGTGTGGCGGAATCTAGCCAAGGGAAAATATATCTATGTATTGGCCGTGTTCTTGTTTTACTTAGCAATAGCAGGCGAAATATGCATTCCTATACATGGCCCACTTCGATGGTCTAAAATGGGATAATTTCCTGTCAAAAATGGACAAGAGAGGAGATGAAATATTTAGGTTCGGGACAGGTGGCTCTGAGATGGATTTTTATATAGAGATGAAATGAAATTGGTGTTGGAGAGTGGTAAAGATTTCTATGAGCTCATTTCGATGAATGGAATTGAGGAATAAATTATTGGTAGCCAAATGCATCATGTACAATTTGAGTATATGAAAAATAGATTGGTTGTTCTTTATGAAGGTTGGTGGGAGAAAAAATTCATTTCAGCCTCAGTAAAGCTAGGGTGAATGATGAAACTGTTTCATGTGATATTTCATAAAACTATGTAAAGCTTTATTTTACAAATGGCCATATTATGACAAGCCAGGTACTCTTAAAACCAAAATAAAACATCCCTTACAACCTCAATTAACATGATATTCATTAAAATTGCATTTCTACTCTTTTCTTTTCTCTGTTGCAGGTAAGATGTTTTTCTATTTCTAAAATGACTTTAATGAAAGGTGGTAAGTATTGTCAGACCTTTATTTATTATTGTGCTATGCGTATTTGAACAACTTGCTTTCAAACCTCAAATACAGAAGAAAAAATACTGTTAAACATTGATAGATGAAATTTCTCTTTTCAAATTCATTCAGCAAGCTTTAATGGCCTGTTCCATGTATGGTTTTAGTTTTTGTTGTGTAGTTTAGCATGTGCCTGGCAAAAGCAGGTAAAATAAAATATGATGTATGAACACTGTGACAGGGTCAGGACTTGAGGATGTATTTTCTGTCGTCATGAAGAAGACTCTCTCTTCAATGTCATTGACAAGAAGATGAATTCAAACAAGAGGAGTGTTGTTGGAGGACTCTCAATGGGCTGTTATTTCCACTCTGTCACCTGGATCCAGCCAGTACCAGAGTCCATAATGCTAGTCAGATTGGCCATGCCATGCAAAGTTTACTTACCGTACCAGTCATCATTTATACTGGACCTCTCACTCGCCCCTGCCAAGCAAATACATTTGTCATCTTATTTGTTGACAGCAGCTAGTTTTCCATACAAAGGAACACTTAATAATACTTTTTTACTAGGTGAGACACTAAATGTTATGTCTTGATTAAATGATAAGTGAAATGTTTCTATGAAGAAGATGCTTCCTTTTTTCTGATTTAATTATGTATTCCTTTATATAATATAAACATGTTTAATATGTTCTGCAGTGTTATAGAATAGTCAAATGGTTATTTTAGAAAACAAATATATTGCCCTTGTAAGGTATAGTTGTGTAAATTCTTTTAAAAAATATAACAATAAATTTATGCTAAGCTTTATTTTGTATGCTTGTCATAACCATGAGGTTCTGTTGATATTTTATGGAGACAGAACCCCATATTTTAAAGCTGTAATGTCTCAACTCCTGTTAATTCATATTCATTTTACACCATTTTCTTATTAATAACAAAATGGCTTATCAAAAATGGTTCTTCATGGTTTGGTAAAATATGGCACCAAAGTCCTAGTGAGAACTGGCAAGATATATCAAGGACAGTATTGCACAAAGCAGCATGATATAACCTTGTTAGGTGCAGTGCAACAGCTTCCTGTACGTAGCTCACCATGGATTATCATAGAATGCTCTTCCCTCAATAGAAACCTTGTCGGAGGCTTGCTGCTCGATTCATTTCTTCCTTGATCAAATGTCAAGTTCGTTCAGCTATCGATACATTAATATTGATTCAATCGGGCCGTGGGCTGTATAGAATCTGCCTTTCTCTTTCCTATGTGTTCTTGCTAGTGGGCACTGTCTTATTTCATTCTTCATCAAGGTCTAGCGATGATTGCCATTGAGAAGTGCCTCAAGGATATTCCCATATATATCTCAACATGTATCTCTCATGATCTCCTCTATCTTCTACTTCAAGTAAGGTGACAATAAAGAACTTTTAATTAGGAACGTACATGTATAGGATACATTTAACTTGCTCAAAGGAGTAATCCTAGGAGTTTCCAACATAGAAAGGGTTTCATAGAATGCTTCATAGAAGCTCATGCCTAAAGGTATTTGTATACTGTTACTAATTCATGTAACTCAGTCTTTGATGGAGCTGTTGTTAGTTTCAAGATTTTGATGGAGTGACTAGGCATATTTATGTCACTGATGTTTCCTAAGTATTTTCCTGTTCTTGAGCCATTTTCCTTCTCTTTTAAGTTTGGTTCCCCCTAGCCCTTTTAAATCATTCAATGATAAATAGAAATTCAAAATTGGTTAGCATAATATTTTTGTAAAAAAGAAAGTTTACATTGTTTTCTTATTTGATAATTATTTTGCTTCTTATATTCCATCCACATTACCATGAATGGTAATAGGAATTACAAAGCAGTCCAGATTTACTTCAAGTTTTGTGTAGAAATATTTTTTTTTTCAAAATGACTTACATTCTGAAATTGCATTCTATTTTATATGCTTGATTGAAATATTAGACGACAATCTATAATATTTTATTTATTTTAAAGCCAATATCCCATTTTCCCCGAATAAATGACAAAACAAAAATGGTGGAAAGCTGATCTCAACATCATCAGAAATGACCAGACTCCTTCCAGATAAGTCCTTGATGATGAATGTTTTCATTGCTCAGGCTTTACCTAACCCCAGACTATGATAGATCTATCATGGATCTCATGTGAATCACTTTTCATTAAATTTTTAGAGGCAAGAAGGCTTTCCTTTCCTTGGCTGCTTCCTCCCAGACCCACATCTCCCAGAATTAAGCTGCCTAATTTGATTAATATTTTCTCGCAGATGCGCAAATCTTTCACCGCCCCAGCGCATGGCTTTGAAGCAAGGCAGTCAGGTTTGGAAAGAAAGAGAGCGGGGAGAATTATTAGAAGCAAAGATGGAGTCAGAGTCTAATCAATATTTCTGCATGACTGGAAACATAGAGCCAATGACTTGGGCAGGATATTGAAGAGAAATATTACACATTCACCTTTTTTTAAAGAGAGAGGGAGAGAGAGACCAATATTCTTGATACCAAGATTGTAACGGTGGAGGATGAATGTTGTGAGAAAAGCGCTGTATGTAGAGATAGAGATAGACATTAGAAAGACAGGGAGAGAGGAATGAAAACACAGAGATAGAGATGTTGAGTGAGATGGGTATATGTCATAAAGATATATGGAGATGAAATAGAGTAAGAGAAATTGGCCATTTGATGACCTCATTTCTTGAGAGTGTTGAAGTCAAATCTGTATATAGACATGATGTCACTTGGTTTCTTATCACTGTTGTGGTTCAATAAGAGTGTGGTACTTGAGAGCCCATTCCTAGATTTCAAATTGATCAGAGATGATGCAGCTGTTAAAAGAATCTCTAATGTTCGTGCATGTATTCCATAATCAAAATAAACTTTTGTCCTGCATGGGTCCTGTTGCATAAACTCTAGATTTCCTTGGATTTTATTGGCTGTAGATCCAGTTTTCATGGTAATTACCATTAATAATATAAAATTTCATAAAATATTGTATATCTGAAATGAATATTCCATTAAGTTGTTTCTGAATAACAGAAGTTGAAAGAATGACAATGTGGTAAAGACAACAGAGGGATAAATTCTTTGAACAGAAAAAAATGATACATTTTGAATAAATGTGACTGATTGAATAGGTTAATTAGAAAGCAGACTTAAATCTTTCTTTTAAAATTGATTTCCATGCTCTCATTGTATTTTCTGTGTACACCAGTGGGAAAGGTAACGAAACATTTTTATTATCTTTACAATCACAGTGATTTTTTTACGGATAAATGTAAGTTTTCATTTTTTCTTTCATACAGAGTCAATGACCTGCTGAATTAAAACAGGAAAAAGCCATGCCATTATACAAATCAATCTTAAATGCATTTGTTGCATGTTTTGTTTTTCTGGAGCAGATACAAAGAACCACTATACCTTTCCTGAAGTGAAAATATGACGGTTGAGATTTTGTTTTTCCTGTGTGCATTGATGGAGAAAGCATCATCTTATTTTTAGCTTGAAGGACGAGGGACAGTAAGGTAGCTCCACTTTCTATTAGAATTTCATAAGAAGACTTTACCTCAGGAGTATGGGAGTTTATTCACACAGACATTATTTTAAAATATAACTAAAAATAAAAAGCTATCACACTTCTTGTTTTCCTATTCTCAAACATGATATGTACAAACATTTTATCGTAAGTAAGATTTCTACAAAAAGTAGAAGGTAAATGGCATTAGTTGTTGTATTTCTTTCTTTGGATGTTGATTTGTTAAATGTGGTTTCAGATAATTTTATGGGAATTTGTTGTTAACTGTTACTTTATGCATTAGTCATTGTATATTAAGTTTGAATTATTGACTTCCCCTACTCATGAAGTTTACTTTAGAACAAACATGTTGTGGATGTGTGATGATTGCCTTGTTTTGAACATTGTTTGGTCCCTTCCATACCCCCCCCCCTCCTCTTTCACCACCTCTTAATCTGCATCAGATATATGTTACTTCTTTCTTGTCTTGATTACAAAACCATATGTTTCAGAAATGAAATGTGTAGAGGAGAGGAATCCCTTTAATTCATCCAGCTTCAATTTGAATCCAAAGATATATGGTGTATATCGCTATCTACATTAGATGTGTACATGGTGTTTTGAGATATTGTGTTAAAAATGTAGTATGATCATCAATTGGTGTAATACTTTTATGTTGTAGTTGATATTGGAATAGTATGTTTTATCTTAGGAATTAATCCCATGTTTAATGAGTTAGTCTATATAAATACTTAGCAAAAATGTGCTTCCCCATATTTGAGGTCTTTATCGATATTTATCCCATCTTTATTTTTATTCTAATAACAAGATGGAATAAATTGTTAAAATTTCAATGCAATGTTTAGCTTACGAAAGTGATAATAAAAAAATAATAAAGCCAAATCTTTGAACATACATGT
This sequence comes from Lytechinus variegatus, assembly GCF_018143015.1. NCBI lineage: Eukaryota > Metazoa > Echinodermata > Echinoidea > Temnopleuroida > Toxopneustidae > Lytechinus > Lytechinus variegatus. Next base: position 91,359,430 of record NC_054740.1, on the reverse strand, counting down.
ATTTTCTGCTATTTCTAAAAATTATTTTTATTATATTTCTTCTTTTCATTTTAGGCGTTGTTGAAAATTTCCCCCATATTGAAGTAGATTGACCTATCTGGTAGTACTGTAATGAAATAATGAGACTTGAATTCCTGCCAGCTTCTGTCATCATCTTCCAATATACCAATATTCTCATCCTCATCTTTTGAAACCATCAAGACTTTATTTTTTGACCCAAATATCTATAATTTCTTTTGAGTTAACCTCATTTTGAAGGCTGGCTTGTCCATATGGTTGCACTGATGGGGCCTATGATGTACAAGGTCCGTTCACATGTGAGGCTCTGTACCATAATAAAGCAACAACCAAACGGAACTTGAAGGGCGATTCATGTTTTACTCTCTCTTTTTTCATGGACCACAAACCTTTTTAAAATTTGTTTTCATTTTTCATAAAAATTTCAGTCTTGAAATTTAAAATATCTAATTGTTTCTATTGTGGTTGATGGAATTGACAACCCTTCTCTTATTTATAAATGGTAAACCAAAGATTTTCTTGTTGGAATAGGCTTTATGTTTTAAAAAATATGATAAATATGTTTTGCTTATTCGGAAATTAAAGGTAGGTATTACAATGCTTTCTTGGTTTCTTGTTTCAGTAAAAATCTGCTACATCTAAACAATCTTGAGGTTACTTTCAAAAATCATATGAAATTGCTCAATTGAAATACATAACCAAGAAATGGTCTACCCACAAGACTTATACATGGAAAGTAATATGAATGTTAAAGACTCAAGGGTTACAGCCCTAGTGTTAGTAATAGAGAGCTGGGGTTAATGCCCCCAAAGTAGCCAATAATAAATCTATATTAAAAATAGAGTAGAAAGGGGTTATAATGATATGAAAATGTCTCTATAAATTCATTCAATGCTTTATTTCATCATGATTTTTTTTTCTAATCATCAGCCTGTTTTAACTGCAATAAGAATGATATTCTGTGTTGAATCAATAAACACTTGGATGCAGTTATTTATAATAAAAACAGGCAAATTTAAATGAATTTGCAATTTCTTTTTGTCTAGCTGTAAATGTATCCCATTAACATTGAATGTATTCTTTGAAATAGAAACAAATAACGAACCTCTACATGTTTGGAAACGTCAAATATGATGTTATGATATATGATGTTATTGTCCTACTATATATAAGAAGACAATGATTTAAAGGGTTTTAAAACTGGACTAAACAAATACAAGCAGAATTTGTCCTAAAATCATGGTATTGGGGGTTCCATTAAACCTCATTGTACTCCATTGCTAATGATGTATTACAGGATAAAGTCATGTAATTTGAGGCGCAATGCTGGTCGTCGGCGGTGTCCGATAACATCCCAGTGCGGGAAATTCCACTAGTCTCAGTGACGCCACCCCCTCATAAAGGCGGCTCGCATCCCCATTTCCGTCACACGCTTTACCAGCGCCCCGTTTCCCCCCTCATCTAATGATGCCATAAACAAGGTATAGAAATGGTATGTGCTACAAGTGTTGTGGCCTATATTTGAGGGTTAATTTCTTTCATTATACCATTTGCACTCTTGAGTTGCAAGGATTGATTTAGATATAAATTGGGGCGTTGGTTGGGTCCGATTACGGGAGATGTATGGGAATGTTTAATGAGTTGAGCATAGCAAGGAGAGGCGTCGGGATGGGGGTTGATGTTGTGTGATTAAATGCTGTGTCTGGAGGCATGGTATGGTGTGATATGAGAATGTGTCTGAATGATAAAAGGCTTATGAAAGATATGATAGATTGGTATCAGTAATGCTAGGTTTAATGAGGCTGTACATATTGATGGTAAGATGCAGTGTACACCCCCCCTTAGATGGTGCCCCCCCTTCCTCTCTCATTCTGATCCTTTTCATACCTTATCTCTTTTATCTTCTACTTTCTCTCTCCCTCTGTCCCTCTCTTTCGTGTTCTCTCTTTTCTCTCGCTATTTTCTTTCCTATTTTGTCTCCCCATCTTCTTGTATTTTCTTTTTCTGTATCATGCACTCTCAATCTCAACCCCTCCCTTTTTTCTGCTTTTGATTTGTGATACTGCATATCTGTTCCATTTACCTTCTAGCAGAGTACTGCACTTTGAATACAAACTAATTTATTATACACTTCATAACTATCAATAAGCAATCATTTATTAAACCCTCTCCCTGCGAAGAACATTAATATTCTTGGTTATTTTATGAACAAGATTTTCAAGTTATATTGCTTCGTTTACTGACAACAGCAAAGTGCCTATATGGTTGCGTGACCAACCACATAGTTTGGTTGCCCCAGGCAAGTGGTCAAGTGGATTTGTAGCCCTCTCCATCTCCCTGATACCATTATGTTAATGATGATGCTATCCATAGTTTCCATGGTGATATGAAGCTGGTGGAAGACTCTTGGTAAATATGAACAATCATTTACTGCAACAAGATGGAGGAGAGGAGACCTTAAATTGGCTAGATTCTCACGTATCAAGAGTATCTGGTGGCAATGTAAACTCCTTCAATGAATTATTTGCCATGAAATTGGCGTGCCTATCGATCTCATTCTATTTGCTTGGATGGAACATTGATATCTCTAGAAAAAAAATTATGATTACTGGAATACAGTTTGTAGATAAGATTTGGAATTGCAGAATGAATAATCCATTTTATGTAATGTCTGATTTTACTTTTTATTTGTTTGTGATTATGATTATTACATTTCTACCATTTCATTTAAATGGAATATCAATTTCACTGAAAAATTATTTTTTAAATGTTAATCATGTTGATGTTCAATGCTTTCCATTGCCTCATCATACTTCTACTGACTTTGAATAACTCTTTGTGCACATTCTTTATTTTCATATTCGATAATTGATTATCATTTTAAGAGAGAGAGAAAAAAAATTTGTACAATAGATGCAGTGAGGATCATTATAAATATCTCTTCAGGTTTTGAAAATGAGAATCTTATGCACGCGATAGGAAATGCAAATCCACCGGCATGGGCTACAGATTCTTTCTTGATGTTTGAGATATATGCTTAATCGAAAGCAACACCGGTGGTTGCTGGAGTGAGTACATTAATTATTCACCACACTCTATCTGATTCTGACTTCTTGAAATGATAATGGCAGCATTAAAATGCTATGTAGACACGTGCCTACGTACGATATAGGTCCACTGTAGTCTACATCTCTAAACATGTTTATCATAATGTTAGAGTATATTGTAAAAGAAAATATGGTATTGAATGGAAATTAGAAGGGCAATTAGCAGGTAGCATGAGTTACACCATGAAAACAACAGTGTAATTGGACACATTGAAAAGAGGTGTTCTGTGTTAAATATTTTGAAAAAAATCCTCAGTTGAATGGTTTTGGGTGATCAGTATTTGTGATTTTTCTGGGATTATTTTTTGTACATAATAATATTACAAAGTTTATTCACAGAAAATATTACCACATGGTGTCCATCCTTCCTCTTGTTCATCCTTCATTGAAATCTTTACTTCATAAAGGAAAGATAGTAAGGATTAACTTGAAATGATTCTGATTGCATAAGACTAAGTGACTTATTTTCATGAATGAAAAGAGATGCTTTGAGAGATGAGTGCCATTAGATAGTGCCATCTATCTGTATCCTCTAATCTATGCCCTCTCATTAAATACCCTCATTTATTCTGCCTTCTCTCTCAAGCTTCTCTTTCCACCTATCTTTATTTTCATTAGTTATTTACTTGTGCCATCTTTTTTATCATGATTATTTACTATTTACGATATTGGTTTTCTCTCTTTGATATTGTTCTCAGCTCAATTTCATGAGAAATGGTAATTTCTTATTCAAAGTTAAGTAATTTTCAATGATTTAAAATGATTCCAAAAATGACTGTGAATATGGTGTCCCTCAAACAGTTGATTTATTTGGAATCCTAATTATTTCTTTTGAAATTGATTGATTAAAAAAAATTTTTAAGTCTCATTCAAATCCACAAGGTTTTTTTCTTAATTTAGTTGTTATTCACAGCTACTCTGGATTCATTTCAAATATTTTTTTGTAATTACTACATGTATATCCATTCCCTTATTTCGTATCATGTTTCCTGTATTTACTTCTGAATTTCAAAAACAATGCTTGTTGTAACATTTCTGCATGGTTCATCTTTCATATGGAAATGTCTTGTGAGCATTTGCTCTTCTTCAAGCCTGCTCTCATATTTCCCTTTATTATCTTATGGAGATGTTAACCTATCACATTTCTACTTTGAATGATAACTTGAAAGAATTTTTTTTCTTTAATACTTAGTTTGTGATAAGAGTCATAGTATAAGATAGATTTCGGTAAAAGGCACATCAGACAAGTAATGCTATCCATTCCCGACTATCCTATGTTTTTTACGCTCGTCACGTCTCGCCGAATTTCACATCCACTCCCCAGCGTCTGGACGCCCAGATCACCTCAAGGGCCTTTGCAGACGAGCGTGTCGGTCACTTTATGCAAATGGGCTGGTCAGTGTGAAATTAATATGGCTAGTTGAGTGAGTCATTAAGAATAGAATTAGAAATAACATGCCTTTATGTATGTATCCCAAGGCTTATTCACAGTGAGAGCTGAATACAGCCTGTTGTGTACTCACTCACCTATGCCATTACGTCTTGTCAAGACCTGTTGCAGTGCTTTATCTGCAAAATCCAATATTGTAATGTGATATTGCAGTTTTGGATTGCATAATGAATAATTCCACTTTTAGAAATAAAAATGTTGTATGTCAAGGGCTATAATCTTGGACGTTTCTAGCTATATATATAGATTTTTCTTTTACCCATTACCTACTGGAGCCAGGTGCTCTTTTATGAAGCTCATTAGAATCACAGAATTCATAAGTGAACATGTTAATCAAAATTTATTTTCTAATTTGCAGTAGCGTACCTAGGATTTTTCACAGGGGGGGGGGGGCAAAATTGTATGCCAAAAAAAATTAACAAGCCCCCCCCAAAAAGGTCCTTAACCGGATTTAAAGAACATTTCGCACAAGAAAAAAAATTGACAAAGTCTTCAAAGGAGGGGGCCACTGGTGGCTCGTCAGGAGGGCAGGGATACGTCCCTTGCCACCCCCACAGGTACCTTAGTGTTGATTGGGATATTTATTTATTTATTTATTTATTCATGTTTTCTTTATAAAAAGCAGGGTAGTCCCATTCAAGCCAGAGGCCTGCTTTACAAGGGAGCCCTGCTGTCAGAATTTTAAATATTTGTATGAAGAATCAGGAATTCGTGACATGTTTCAGAATTTTAAATGAAATCTTATTAGATTCTTCATTTTACATTCCTTCCTTCTATTTTTTAATAAAGCATTATTTGTTTTGTTAGTTTGTTACATTCATATATTTATTTGTTCAATTGGTTGATCGAAGTCCAACACATCCTAAATCCAATTACACATGCCTGCTTTAGTGGGAACTTCATTTTGGCTTTGGTAGATACCAATCCCTTACCCCAAAATGAATCGATAACCCTGGGTTTGACTTTCCAATTTAAATGGAAGGTGTTCATCAGAAAAAACATGGGGATCCTAGGGTCATTTCAATTTAAAACTCTTTGACCACTCTGACTCATCATGTGTCTGCCATCTGAGTAGATACTTGAAGTGATCTATCAATTAATTACCACTGACCATTGTCCTGATGACCACTGATAGTGACCAATGGTAATGACCATTGCTCTAATGAGAATGAGATGGTTTTGTTGATGGTTGGATTAATTGGATTGGAATTAGGCATGATGTAGGTGCTTTGTTTGGAACCGTCCCACATGGAATTGATGCGTGGAAGATCATTTACGGATTCTAAGTTCTTTTCAAGGCATGCTTTTCAGCGCTGGATTGATATTCATTACAGACAAGACTATGCAAGAATATGTAATGTGAATTGCTTTATGAATCACTACATAGATTTGGTCTGTGCAGAGTACATGAACCTGAAGTCATGGATAAATGATTGAGAGATATGCAAAGGATGTTTAACACAAAAAAGTATAATTTTTTGTCCCTAAAACTTTATTAGGGACAAAATATTATTGATTTAGAATAATATGTAACATCAATATAAAAAAACAACAATTTGAGATTCTTATTAGATATGCATAACACAAGATTGATCACAAGACATATGTATATATAGTAATATTGAACGGCTTATTGGATAAGAATAATGTAATCTGAGAAATGGATCAAAATGTCATAGTTTAATTGGATTCCTATTTTTATTAATATAAATTAAAGTTAGGAAAATATAGACTCAGAACAGTGCCTGGTGGGTATAGGCAACTGCCTTGTTTTAATATGGCACCAACAAGTTGTTTCAACGCCAGGAGGTGTTATAACCCTGACCTAAACGCACTTTCTCCATGAATATTTATGAGAAGTGATGTAATATTTGACCTTATTAGCCTAATTTCACCCACAGAGTCCAATCATACACCCCAAATGGACGCCTGCTGACCTCTTTATTTGGACTGGACAGACATACTCTGTCCACTCCAACACCATCAGGATCTGGACTATTCATCAACATTAATTTTCAGCGTCCGATTTTCGCGACACTGATCATAAATTCTTGTGTCTCAGTCCCATCCACCCTCAGGCCCTGTGATAGTGTCGTTCTGCCCCGATTGCACTGCTACTGTCTGTTTGGGCCTCTTATTTGTCAGATGAGAAAGATATATTAGTAGGGTCAGTTATAAATTGCCCATCATGTTATTATGATGGTTATGATGAGTCATATTGTATAAGGTCACGCAGTATAATAAACATGTGATGAAATTAGCATCCATGAGTTCCAAAGAAGTCCAAATCCAACCATTTATACTTGCATCCTTTGACAAGGCATTTATATACATTTGCCACTCTATATCCAGGTGTAGTAAATGGGTGCTGTCGGGTGGGAAGGAATTCCTTGAATGCTTGAGCATATGATCCCAGAAGCCACGCCTACGGTGGGGTAATAGTACACACCACTATAAACAACATTGAATATTCTTACAAATGTCGGGCAACATAATGTCCACACAACAATTGGTTAAACATTTATCCAACTCTTGGTAGTTTTCAACCAATACTGTGTAGTTTTCACCCAAAGCACACATTATTAGTCTAAAACTACCCAGAATTGGTTAAAGTTTTAACTAATTGTTATGTGGACAGTATGCTGCCTAACATTTATAGAGTGTATCCGTAGGAGGAAAAATGACAGATTATATTTCGAAGTTGGAGATTAATCTGGTGACACAGTTAAATGTCAGAGGGATTTTCAAACAGGAGTTTCCGAATCAAGCAATAAAACAATTTGACACTTGGGTATTGACTATGAAATGACCATTAAATCTGTTTTCTGCTCTGTTGTGGTTGTTAAAACATCCCTTTGAGTCAAGAATATGTCACCATTTAACATCTGGCTTTCATTAGAACATGTTCCCAACTGAATTATTAAAAATATTTATAGACTAGAGATTCATTCTAATGAAGTAGGATTTAGTCAAACAAAAGTCATAAATCGTCATTTCTTTAAATTGACATGAGTCTCAAAAGGTTTATGCTTAGAATATTTTGCAATTATATTGTTGCTCATTTGAATAGTCATGTAACACAATTTATGGGTGCTGGGTATATAATTCTCAGCAGTCTTTCATCATTTTGGTGATCACCGAACTCACAGTATAAACTGATGATCAACATTTTCTGATTACTAAACTTAGGCAATTATTTCTTAATGCTGTTTTTACATTGGTATACACTTGTTTAGTTCAATTTCATCTTGTGTTAATTTGAATTTGATATACCTGAACATGTTGTAAATCTGTGTCACTCTGCATAATCAGGAGTGGATAATTTATCTTTTTATTTGTAGTCATGGTTGATGACCATAAATAGCCCATTCTGAATATGGGTCCCATGTGGCCGAAATCCAGTAGATTACCCGCTGTATTAATTTGCTTGATTCATTCAAGATTTACAACTGTGTGAGAGTAGAGTGCTCGCCAGCCTATTGGGGAATAGTCTCAAATACCTTACCAACGGGCTTAATTATTTACGCCGAACAGTGTAACCTTTTAGAGGTTTAGTAGTTGTCCATGCAAGGTAACATTTTCTTTTGCTCATGTAGTATTGATTTGATTGTGAATGGTTGGTAGCAATCATGAATTCCAATAAATGAGCCAGTTGTTGATTGTATGATTTTGCATATTCGTTACTCAAGATAGGTGCAATAAAATATGTTAATTTGAATAAGCTGAAAATGATAAACCAGTTAATTAAAGTGACAATTGCCTCATTGAGGCAAAGCATGCATCAAATATTGATTAATTATAGGTGTTTGATTTTCCCTAAAGTCATCATTTAAGCTGATAAAAAAAAATTGACAATGCACTTTTTTTTCTTTAGAAACAAATGTCCAATAATAATTATGAAGTGATGTTGGCAAAGACAGAGGAAATGAAGAAGTTATCATGATTTTGTGATAGAGTCTTTGGATTTCAATCTTTGTCCTTCAAGCTAAATAGTTTTTGACTTGTACCTAAACCTGCATTTTCTCTCCTTTATGAGATCTTTATTATGTCTAGATCTTTATGTTAATGTCTAGCTGTCTTTGTCAAGTTGTATAAGGCCCTGTTTATGCTTCCACATTTGAGGCAGAATCAGCATTTCCAAACGTGATTAGTCCAAAACACGGTTGTGTCCATGCTTACTTTCATTTAAACGCTGTTTCAAAACGCCGATCGTAAACTCACAAAAAGGTGCGTTTGTAACGTCGTTTGACCAGAACCAGGCTTTCTGGGGAAGTGCAAACAGAACCACGATCGTAAACGTGTTTAAATGACGTCATTTGGTGCATGCTTCCGGTGAGATGAAAATCCGCGGGCAATACAGTCGCATTGCTCCATGTTATCTCCACGTAATAACAACACTAAAAAAAAAAAACTTTCGAAAAAAGGCGCGCCCAATTTGACCTCGCTTTCCTGCTCAATGAAAATTATGATGCGAAGCCAGCTGGAGATCGTGATTTCGCCTCTGAAAAGTTAAGCATAAACAGCACTCCCAGAACCACGTTTACGATCGGCGTTTTGAATCGAAGTTTGAAAACGCCGATTCTGTCTTTGCAATGGAAGCATAAACACACCCTAAGCCATGTTTCATTTGCATCAGCAGTGACCACCTTGGCTCAATTGCTTTGACAAAAAAAAATGCGGAGTTGGAGTTTGCCGCAAGCCACCTCTGTTCTTGTGGGTTTGGTTCTGTAGAAGATGCGCTCTATGGTCAGTTGTCAACTTGGTATCTTAAATTGTCCATATCCTTCCTTGCATTCTGTTTTGCTTGATTAAGATCAAGTGCATTTTATTTATTCCAAACTAGAATTTCAAATATGAACTTATTTTAGTTAAGTATTCAATCTGTATGTTCTACTTGAGATTATACAATGCAGGAAACCTATGGAAATGTTATCTATATCTGTCTGATTTAATTCATATAACAGATTGAAATGTAAAGGAAATAGATTCAGTAAACTATGTAGCTAGCAAAGCATATCCACTGCTCGTAAACACAGCCTTTGCCAGTGTAAATACAGGACATTTTAAGATGTGTATAGATAATATAAGAATACTGCATTCGTGGAAGATATTCACTATTGCATTCAGTCATGAGCAATGTTGTCAGTACGAACACGCAAGCTATATACCTCCATGATTAATCCAATCTATCCCAGTATTGCATTCTGTAAGTCTTAATTACTAGATTTGGGAGTATGAACAAAAGTATTGTCTTTACTTTGTTCGCTCCTATACCAGTGATGAATCCAAACAATATTTCATCTTTCCATGACTGACCCTTCGGCGTGGTCCTTATTTACGATAGCCCTTGTGACCGTGTCGTAAAGCCTGCAATCAATTTAGAGGAGACTCTCCTGTAATGACGCTCGTCAAAATCTTCATTGAGCGGCTCGTTCTTCATCCCCAGCCGACAATTTATACGAAACCGTGACTGATGTATCCCATAATCCCTGAGTATCGCCGTTGTCATCCGAGATGGGGAGTGCATCATGGTCTATTTAGAGATCTCTGACTTCATGGAGGGAGTTCATGGAGTATTTTGGGGTATTCCGACTTTAGTTGTTTGGATATTTTAAACCCCAGGATGCAGTGAACTTGAATAAAACACTTACACTGATGAAATGATGAGAAGAGAAGATGAATAAAAGAAAAAGATGTGAAGTGGACATTTGTAGACATGAAGAGGTTAAGAAAGAGAGATAGAGATAAGAGAAGAGACATAGAAAAATGAAAGATTTTTAAACAATGCTAATAGAAAACATATTATTGCAATCAAAGAATTTTATGAATTACAGAATGCTGGATCATTTTACAAATGGAACAGATGGGGCTTGAATAATGTGTGATTGATAATCACAAGCAAAAGAAAAAAAATAATGTTTTTAGCCAAAGATATATTGGTTGTTAGAAATCAGATTAAAAGAAAGGTTGATAGAAGATTGATAACATAATCAAAAGAAAAAAATGAAAACATGGGAAGATTTGGATGGTGGAATATGCAAAATAGCCACATTAGGCCTATTATTCTTTCTTTGTATTGTATGGATGTTGATGCGAGCTTTTCCCTCTTATACAAGAGCTCTATCTGTCTTGATGAGAAATGTTTGATTGCTTTTCTCTAATCCTCTCAAGCTATTTATGAGCGCCCATGTACCCCTTGGCGGCCTCTCTTTAACCTCTAATGACTGTAATGAATTGGATAAGTGGTCACTCATCTCTCTTGACCGCTACAAACGGCCTTTGATGGCCAATTTGCTACCTGACTTAAATTGCTAGACTGAACTTCTACTTGACTGTCCTAAGTATCCCATTGAATGGTGTTTTTCATTAAAGGAAACTGACTCTTCAATGAAAGCTGCACCCATGATGCGAGCAAAAGCCATTTATTTCCATTTTAATGCTCACATACTTTAACAACATGTCTATATTTAGCCAGTTCTGTTGCAATGCTTAGAAATGAGATCCACTTGGGGTTAAAATTGGGACTATGCATAAGGTATAAGTAGGTCTAACAAAGTTACCAAATAATTTTGTTTCAGAATGCATCACTCTTACATGTGTTATATAGGTGTAAATTTGTGATGGAAATGAATTCCAGGGATCTATTTCTAAAAAAATAGATCATTATTTTTTTTCAATATTTTATGATTGCTCATAAGATGAAGGCATGCATTCTATTGAGATTTAGTGTACTCATACTTTGATATATTTTGTTCTAAAACCAAAAGATTCCTTCACAATGAAAACATGAACTACCTTCAGCCAAAAAGATTGTTATCTTTTTATACTGTACATTAGAAGTTCAATATTTATATGTCTCCTACCAGAAATATAAAAACACACAGTAATTGTTACTTTTTTATGGTAATATAAGAATGAATTCTGCATAATATTTAGTCAAAATAACTCTGAGTAAAGCCCTGAATGGAGTTAACTTTGCCATTAAACAAAATCTTCCCTAAAATTATAAACTAGTATTTTATTTTTAGAAGCTTCAATATTTTTTCACATGCAAGTCTAGGTTACCCATTAACGGTCCTTGTAAGTTATCTGTATAGCTTATTACTGAATAAAGGCTGTTCTTGGTGTGGTGTTTCCTTCTCAAAGGATGCCCAGTTGTGAAGGGGCTGTATCCAAATGATGGATGATATGTTTCTCCAAAGTGGAAAATACCTCTCATCTTGATTATCATCTAAAGCAATCGATCCATCTCCTCTCATTTCAGTGTCCAGGGAGTTTGGGACAAATGGACTGTATCCATGATTGTAGTGATTGTAATATGTTTTGCTTAGCCTTATCTGCCCATTTTCTTCTCTATTGAGTTACACAGCAAAAACTGTGGTGTTAACCAGTGTACATAGAGGACCACACCAGTTATTTTACACCGGTGTTAAATTGGTGGTGTTAGTTTTACACCTATAGGTGTTATTACAACACCTTTGGTTGTTACATTTATACTCTTTGGTTTTATGTTCAATCTCTAGGGTGTAAATTTAACACCTCAGGGTGTGGTCCTCTATTAACACCAATTGGTGTCAGTTTTAACACCACAGTTTTTACAGTGTACCACTGCCATGCTTGTATTCATGCACATCATCTACATCAGGAATTACTAGTAACTTCTCTTACCATCAACATCATTAAGTGTTTTAATGATGATCGTGATCTCATCATCACAAATACCACAAGCTGTATACTATTATACGACCACCACCACTACCACCACCATCATCATCATCATCACCAATATGATAATCATCTTTATATAATCTCATGGATGCATCTACCCATATTCCTCCTTAGAATGTTAACATCCCCTCCAAACCACAATCATTCCTCTCTCATTTCTCCAGCTCATTCCTCCTATCTCTCTGACCGCAAGCATCGTCTAGATGAAGGATGACCCATCTCCCTTTAGATGTATTTCTCTTTGGTTTCTTTTCCCTGTAAATCCCTCATCCATCACTTGTCCCTTCTACACCTCTTCTGTATTTCACTCTCCTATATTGACCACTTTCACTCATAATGGCGACCATGCAGGTAACTACATGTATTTGTTCTCAGGACCACTTTATTTATTTGACTAAAGATCTGTTTTCTAGTTTTTATACAATGCTGATTTTATTCATTTTAATTATTTGTTATTTCTACTAAAATGCAATGAACATCATTTGATGCTTGCTGAGTCCTATATGTGTTTAGTTGCTTACCATGAATGAATACAGTATTTTCATAAGAAAATTTCTTGATTAAAATAGGAGCAATGAAAATCAAAATCTTTTCATTTTTAGTTATAATGTGATTATATGCTGTGTTGTCAGGTGTAAATCTTATCGAAGAAGGTAAAATAATTTAGACTCTGAATATATAACTTGATGGTATTTTTGTAAATAGATAATGGTAAGTGACAGTTGTGTTTATATAGCTCATCATCAGTTGGTACACCAATATAGTAAAAATTGATAAATCTCTGATACTAAGCCTGTTTTGTCAATAGAGGGAGTGCTTTGCTATAGATATATTTTTGTTGAACTAGGGTCCTGAATATCTAATTTGACATCAAATGATCCATCTCTCTCACAAACTGCCACAAGCCCATCCAAGAGCGCTAACGCATTGCACGAGAGGTTTGCTTTTCTTTTCAAACCCCTCCTCAGAATTGATTGTGTGACTTTTTGACAAAAGCACCTGCATTTTTAGGGGAATTAACTGGAGTGTAAAGTAAAGATAAAAGCATATGGAATATGGTGAGTTTTTTTATACCATATTTTTTTCTGAATTTGTTACCTATTATAGTATTCTGATGAAGTTGAAATGTATATATAAGGAGATAGTTACTTTTATCATGAAACTGAGAGATAAGACAAAGAGAGGGAGAATGAGGTACTCGTAGGACAATCATTCCTTTTTCTCTCAACCATTTTGAACCTTCTATTTTGTGCAAACTCTGCATCCATTTTGATGTTATATTTTTTGTCATTTTGTGCTTCAAAATATAAAAGTCAATCATATCTTGAAAAGAAAAAATACAGATAAGCATCATAAATTTGAATTAAAAAAAGATGAGAAATTGGAGCCTCCACTTGAATTGCAATTCAAACAGAACAGACATATATTGTAAAAAATGGAGATACTACAATATGTAGTGAATTTTTATAAATGAACGAAAGAAGTGTGTGTATAAGAGGTTGCTATGTTGCCTTCAACCTGGCTCTATGTGTGTTCTTAATGAAAGTATAACAGATTGGCTTCCTTGAGAAACTGGGAAGGATAAATATACTTTACAGTAAGTCATCCATCTTTTATGAAAGCCACCGTAGTGTCAAGTCAATATTGGATTCAGAGAACCATTTCTCATACAAACCAAACAATGCTAGGTTGCATTCATCTGTATATCTTATAATGTCCTGGAAAATATTAAGGCCTGAAATCTGATTTTTTTTTCTTTTCTTTTTTGTGATGAATTGTCTCTTCATTTTTTCATGTTTTCCCCCAGGGTTCTTATTATGGAGATGGGGTGTATTTTATCCTTTCCGAATCAAAAGTTTACTAAGGCTTTGGTGAAAAAGAGTATGGAGTAGCACGTTTAAACCATACTTCTTGAAAAGTTATTGAATATATATATTTCTAAACCATTGCATTGGTTAGCATTCATCACCAAACCAAGTATTATACTGTGGATACCAAATATTGTTTTCTTCATCTTTAGTAGATGTAGACATAGTCTGAAGCAAAACATTTAAAAGGTGAAAGTAATGAGGGGAAATGTTTTAAAACATCAATTGAATAATTATTCATACAAGATTGAAGGGTGTAAACCCATACACAACCTAGCAGGTAATATTTTAATATATTCTGTAATGTATTTTCAAACATGGCTTTTGGTTTTTACCAGTACATCCGCAGCAATGCAGCTATGATAGCTTCCAGATAGTTACTATATTCTATAACTTCCTCTTCTGTATTCATAAAACTTATTTTTCAAAGTGAAAACAAAGACTGTTGAATGCCTGTAATTTGTTGGAATAGATTAATTGAAAATGGTGAAATAATCAGAGCATTTGATAGAACCAAATGAGGTATAATATAGATAAGGAGGGAAATCAGGTGAGAGTTAGATGAAACGGATGTTGAAAGAAGGAGCTGGAAAAAGGGGTAGACAAAATGTTCTGATTTTTAAGAGCTCTGAAGATGGAACACACATTAAGAAGACATTTAGGAGGAAGGAAGGGGAGACATTGTGCTAATGAATTGGGTCTATTGACTGTCACGGATCCTAATGATCCTTACACTCCATTGCTAAGCAGATACGACAGTGAGTCCTCTACCAACAAATCAGCCCCTCTCCACCCGTTTGTTGCTTTTCAACCAGCCATTGGTGGAATAATATTAAGCAGTGTAGCTGTCCCATAGGTGCATTAAAGAGCTGAGAGTCCGACCCAGGCTTAGAATACATGATAGATGAAGGGATGAAGCGTATGCATCACTGATAGTCTTAAGCTTCTCTAGAGATTGTCAGCATTAACATTTTTCTTGAGGTGCCCTAAATCTGTAATGGGAATATATGCTCTGATGTGATGATGGTTGATTCAAGGCAGTGTGCTGACTTTGTATCAGATCTGTACTTGCTGATTAGCATTGGCACTATTGTTTTTTTTTTCTCTCTCTCTCTCTCACTTCATTATACATTTATTATTAGACATGCCAGCCAGTAATACTGTAAATATTATTATTAACAAATTCTGATGCTTAATTTCTTTGTGCTAATTTCCATACATAAATGAGTGTCATAATGTATTTAGTTTTTTTTAAATGACATGTCTATGTGAAATACACTTTAGAGTAACATCCATATAAAATGGATATATAATATACTTGATTTTAGCTTCCACATTTCTTTATTTCAATGAACAGAAGTGAATGTAAATCTTTGTGTTGGTGCAAGAACGCCCTTAGCAAAACATTACCCTGCACTGTGCATCGTTACAATCCATTAATGCACGCTGCTAAAGGCGTTTTTGCGAGCATGTGAAGTGTCCAAGTGTGATATTATCTACGTTCTTGCACCGACACAACAAAACATATAGCACAGCTTTGATCCTCTGAATGAAGCTGTATCTTGTCAATGTCCTCAAATGTGTATGATTATTTTGTATGTATTTCAGAGAGAAGCTGTCTGTAGCCAGACTCCAGAGGGAGCTAGCTAAAGCCAAGAGTGAGGGCAACATGGTGAGTAATTTTTCATTATCTAACAATCCAGGTTAATTCATTTTATACGTGTATCCTTTCCTTATGTATTTTTTTAATGTTTCATGTTTTTTCACTTCCATTCTGCTTTTCATCATTTTTTTTGTGGAGGGGAGGGGGATGGATTTTGGATGGTACAAATATTTTACTAATCTGCCAAAATATTTTTTGCTTTCATTTAGTCAACATCCAATCACCATTCTATTTATCTTTTCTTTACTTTCCATTTCTATTTTTCCTTTCCCCTCCAGACCTTCCCATTTTAAGAAATGAAATGGATGATTTAAGGTTCATGAAATGATAGGCATAATAATGTAGGCCTATATGTTACTTTTATCAAGTTTGTTTTGTGTAAGTTTTACAGAAGTGTATCGATGTGAAAACTGCCAACAAGACTAAATGAAGAGAAAACATGGGCTATACTTCTGCACTTCCAAACCCATGAACCAATGAGGTGCAAGTTCTAAGTTCCAAGAATTGAAAGCTTGGATGTTCGTGCTAAGCTGTAAACATTTAGTCTTGTCCACAGTCTTCGCAATGACGCACTACCTCTGATATTGACCTCCTTATAATAACCTCAATCTTGAGCTTTAGAGTCATGGGACTATAGTATCCTGTACTAACCACCCTCCCAGCTGACTAGATAGGAAATGAAAGGATAGGGAGAGTGGAGGGAGTGAGAGGGGGGAGTGGAAGGGATAGAGAGTGGGATAGAGAGAGGGATAGAGATTTGGATAGAGATGAAAAGAAAAGTTAAATTGTCAAAGAAAGAGAGAGGGATGAAGAGAACAAGTATATGTAAAGAGAACAAAAGGGGAGATTTGGTGGAAGAAATTACAAGGAGAGAAAAACAAAGAAAACTGGTGGAGATAGAAAGAACAATTGGTGGGAATGAGAAAGGTTAGATACTTTTCAATATGAAAAGAAGAGGGTTTGGAGAGAATGATAGAAAGCAAGAGAGAGATTGAAAAGGGGAGGAAGAACCTACTTTTTATTGTAATTTCCTCTTGCCTTCTGCAGCACATCCCTCATAGTATCAGAGGCCCGTTGGGATATGGCTTTGGGAATATTTGGTTTGATTTGAGAATAATTTTTCAGGATAAGTTCATCCTGAGGGGAAAGGGTTGCTTCTTGACTTAGTCTTGTTTTCCTTGTTTACTCAAACGTTTCTTTAAAATTCATCAAGATGAAAATCATTGTTGTTTCAGAAAACTTTTTATGATATTACAATCTTATCCTCACATGGCAGATGAGTGTAATGAGATAAGACGTTGGGGAAGAAATATCTCCCAAATTTAGTCAATATTCTCATTGCTAATCATTTTTAAAACTTGAAGATCAATCATTTTGTTATGTATTTTAGTGTGTTCTGATAAATAATAAAATTTTATACAATCACAAAACAAACAAAAAATGTAGAGATATTACCTGGATCAATCTATTGCTTACAAATTTTACTTGTGTTGATAATGTGGGGCGGTCTCAATTTTTTCAGGTACTTTGAAAAAAAAATGGAGATGAAATGTCTGTTCCTTTAGACTATACAACTTCTCAACAGCAAGGTATATTCTGAAACTTTCACGTACGACATGGAAGGAGAAAGGAGGGGTAAAAGTTGGCATGAAATATATAGAAGAGGGATGTAACCTGAAAACTCCCTCCTTAAACGGGACAGAACCTGATTTAGATTAGGATAGCAAGAACCGTGTCACAATGACCACAGTTTCATATGAGGGTGTCAAAAGAAATTGGACGAGTCATGGTGGAACAGAAAGAAAATTTTGCCAAGTATTAATATGACTTGATTTGATGTGCTTTGTGAACAAAAATGGCTGATTCCTCAGAAAGCAGTGAGAGGTGTAAGGAAGAGGTGCGACAAAAGGAAGGGGTGAGTCCGTGATTAGATTTCAATCATTGAAAGATGATTTTCGTTCTGATATCCCCCTTGGTTGTGCAACAAAATAATTAGTCATTGTAGAGTAGAAATTGCTGCAAGTTTGATGACATAGTACCGTAAGTAAAAAGCCATGTATGCATTTTTAATGGCATGATTAAACGAAACCTTTGCTGTCAAGGTACAAATCAAGATGAGAACAATCCACCATAACTAAATGCTTCGAGTGATCCTCAGGACTGATCTGGAAGCTTTGTAAATTATTTTCACAAATAATGAATTTGAACAAAGTTCTGTGGTCCGAAGAGACTTTATTTTAGGCAAGTGCTAAACTCATATTTCTTTTCAATATGTGAAGCTAGAGTAAGCATTAACATTGTGCATTTTTTAATATGTTATATTAAATTTTTTTTTTTGGGGGGGGGGGGTTGCACCCCCTGAAAGTGACAACCAGGGTCCATTTGACACTGGTTGTCACTTCACACATTGATTTACATTGTTTGCAATACTTGAAATTGCTCACACCTGTAAGGGTTATGTCCTGTCTTATAATCAGGGGCATCAATCCATTTTCAGATAGGGGGGGGGGGGGCAAAATCATGGAACAACTTTCCAAATGAAGGTGCTTGAACACACAAAACAAACTCACATACACACACACCCTCACACACACATATATATATATGCCTCTCTCTCTGTCTCTCTCTCTCTATATATATATACATACATATAAATATATATGAATCATGAGATAGAGACACATATCTCACCAACAAATTAATGCGAGCACGAGCTGAAATTTCTTTATATTCTGACCTGAAAGCTTGATATTCTAAGCATTTTTGGTTCCAATGATTAAGATGGGTATCTAAAAAAACGATAGATGCGAGTGCGAAGCGTGAGCTGAAAATTTTGATATTTCGATCTGTAAAAAAAATGATTTTAATGGATGTTTTTAATAAAGAACAAGATATTTATCCAACAAAAGATTATTGCAAATCGAAGCAGGAGTTCTTTTGAGGTTTAGAACTGAAAACGGGACATTCTATTCACCTATTTAATCATGAAAATTATGGGTTTTGCTGCAGAAATGATGCGAGCGTGAACTGCGAGCTGAACATTTTTTTATATTCCAATCTGAAAAGCGGACATTTTGAGCAAGATTTTAAATAAAGAACTAGTTGTGCATCTCAATCTCGCTTGCTGATTTCTTTGTAACATAGCAATCTTATTTTATTTTTTGCACATGGAGGATTATTGGGGGGGCAAAATGATGTGTTTGCCCCCCAATATTTTCACTGGTAGGGCGATCGCCCCCCTACCCCCCCCCCCCCCCCCGGATCATTGCCTCTGCTGATAATGAATATAATAATCTTTTAAAAAGTAATTTACTGTTCAAAATATGATCAGGATTTTATCTCTTTATGAGCTCCTTTACAGGTACATATTAGAAATAGCCATTGTTGTTCAGGGACATACTTCCCACCAAATTAGTTTTGACATCCATGACGTTAGTCACCATCTTCAGATTCCCTTTGTCCCACGTGTGTGATTTTATGTTGCATTTACGTGAGCAATGTGTTATTCGTTTCCTTGATCAAGGCATTTTGAAAGGTGTAACATAGGTGGCAAGGGGGCCCCACTAGCTGCAAGAAAATGTGTGAGCTGACTGAAAAAAAAACTTTGATAGAAGCTTAAAAGCTGTTTTTTACATCGTCGGATCCTTGCAAAAGGTAGCAAGAGGGGGAAAAATGGGTTTAGCATCATCATCGGTCTTCATAAAGTGCACTTTGTTCTTGTTTGTTAAGAGATTAGATAAAGTGAATGTGATTATGAAGGAAGCATAGGCAGATATGAGTAGATACAGCTGTAGAGTGCAAGTATATGATGAAGAATGGAGGAGTTCAGATGGAACTTTAAATGGAATAGTTGCCCAAAAAGGGCAAAGACCGACACTTTCGATTATAAACCCCCAGTGGCCACTGCAGATTCCCAAAAGCCAGGCTTAACACACTGGCAGATTACAAATTCATGCCCTATTATCATTGTTCAGCTTGGCGAAGATTTTCACGCCAGGATCTCCACCCGAACAAATGCCCAGCGCTGCAAGGAACGTTAATGGAGGGGGATTGTCGATCTCGAGTTTCGTCAAATTTCCTGGACGATGTCAGGAGGTGTCTGATTTCAGGACCAAGATCAAAAATTCAATCATCTTTCCTTTTCTTTTGAGAGTGTAAGTAGTTTGAAGACCACAGCAACACTCTGAGTAAGAGCCACCTTGGAGGGCGAAACGGTTTGGCTGGTCTGCTTTTGTACTTTAACAGGACAATTGTAGAAAAGTGAAAAGGAAAAGCGTTGTCACTGCCAGTGGCAATTTTTACACCTTGGCACAATCTGCTAGATGTCAGAAAACTCTTCAAACAAGATACTCATTGGTAGTTTCAATTAAAACAAAAGGACTTAGGTCCAATAAAAACAAACACAATCATATCCTGCTTCTGTCTATACTTTATAGTTCAATGTGCATTTCTTGGCTTCCAGTCTTCACTTATTAGGTGGTCTGTCTATGACAGATCACCTATTGATTTCGTCAGAATTTTCTTTATTATTTATTATTTATTCTTAGCCCCTATGTTTGTCGCCAACTTTTCTCGGAATTGGCTGAATCAATTTTGCTGATTTTTTCGTCATTTATAGAGTCTATCATAGAGACGGCATACGAATCTTTTAAAGGTCATATGGTCATGATGACGTCATCTACGCGCCATTTTGTAAAATTCTTCATTTCATCATATCTTCATTATCAATTATCAAAAATCAACAATATTTACATGACATTAACTTCAGGTTAAAGGTCAAATGTCAATGTCATCAAAGGTCATGTAAAGGTCATGACGCGCGCGTACGCGCGCGTCAAAGGTAAAAAAATTCTCTAAATGACCTATAAATTTTTTTGGGTACGTTTCAGGTCATTTTAAGCATTTCAAAAATTTGCGCGCGCGCACGTATGCGCGCGCGTTTCCGCGCGTTACACCTTAACACAACGCAGAAAAACCGTTTCTTTTAATATCATTGCATTGCTAATAAAATTCTGAGCAATTTGATACCTTGATCAACCTTCTACAACCATTAATAACGAAATTAACACCCATTAAAGTTTGCAGCACGTGTGCGCGCGAGCTCTCACTATAGGCCATATATGGGCAAAAACATGCCTATTGTAAATTCACTGTAGCTCTTTAAAAAGTCCGTTGACCCCCAATTTTTTTTTCATATATCGATAGAGTATGAGTTGTAGATTTGATTTCATGTCACCATTGTCCCTAAATTATATCGTGACGTCATCAAATAGGCGCCCAAACTAAAAATTTTATTTTTTTCAAAAATGACGTCATCAAATTTATGCAAATTTGGCTGTAACTTCTCGAATATAGATCATTTTTCGCCCAGATTTCACTATGTTGTAGTTTATAATGTACTCTTTCTCCTCAGTTAACATGAATATTCGTTTTGAGAAACGCATCATTGCGTAAAACAGCGATGAAAAGAGGCATGTCATTTTTCCTCATTTTGCGTGTAATCTCTATGGGACATGACTTTTTCCCAAAACTAGATTCGACATTCCTCTATTTCGTGAGCCATATCTCCATTTTTTCTTGTCAGCTTTCCTTGAGCTTTTAACATGTTGTAGCTGAGATTCTGGGCTATCGGAAGTGTGCCCTTCATTTTTTGATCAGATGCCGGGATCATGCCCGTATTTCACTTGCAAAATTGGAATTGTAATTCTCAAAATTGCTTACGTGTAATCTCTATGGGAAATATCGTGGCTCAATGGATAACGCATTTGACTTGCTTTCTCGAGGGCGGAGGTTCGATTCCTGGGGTAGAAAAGATGATTTTTTTTCATTTTTTTTTTCTTTTTGCCACCTCTTACATGATCCTTTATGATAATTAAAAGGTATGAAAGTTAAAATTTAGCAAGATAAAACAGATTATAATTGTTTTTTTCATATCACATGTATTTTGTGTGTAATCTCTAAGGGACATGACTTTTTCTCAAAACTAGATTCGACATTCCTCTATTTCGTGAGCCATATCTCCATTTCTTCTTGTCAGTTTTGCCGGAGCTTTTAATATGTTATAGCTGAGATTCTGGGCTTTCGGTAATGTGCCCTCCACTTTTTGATCAGATGCCGGGATCATGCCCGTTTTTCACTTGCAATATTGGAATTGTAATTCTCAAAATTGCTTACGTGTAAAGTCTATGGGAAACATTAATAATCACATTGAGCAATGGTCAAAATTTATTCTTAGGATGTCTAGAATCAAGATTATCAATCATATCTAAATTATTCATTTTATACATTAGCCGACTCTGAATGAAAAATCATGACAGACCACCTAATTCGTCCGCATGACGAATTAAATTCTAGTTAACTTCTATTTTTGTTACATCTATGCAATTTCATTCTTTGCAACTAGGTTTGAGGTAGTTTCTACTGATCTCATAGAGAATGAATTTTCAAATTATCTTCTCTATGGTGACATTGGATGTTTGTAGATTGAATTGATTATGACATGCTCAGGGCAATCACCCTACACGATGAATCAAATTTCATTACATTTCTGCATCTCATTGTATATAATAAATCTCCGGAGCATTCACACCTCCTTCTGTCTTTAAAATTAATATCTTCTTACTTTAATCTCCAAAGTGGATTATATCTAGCATTTACTTTTAATGTTAAATTATACACGAAATAATATTTTCGTTAAAAATTCTTATAAGGTTCATGGATATCTTGCCATTTTTTCTTCAAGTTTTCAATATTTAATTATAATTAGTATTGGGCTAGTACTTGTATCAGTTTTCATAACACAATGGTACAGCTATCATGAAAAGTTCCCAGCTATTAGATTAAGTGAATTTATGTTTTTAAATAAATGTATATATATACACATATATATATATATATATATATATATATATATATATATAATGTTAAACGCCCCCCTCTTGATAATTCATAGTGATGTGTGAAAGCCAACTGCCCCTCTAATTTTGATCCTTCTATTGACCTAATCCAGGACAGATTGTTATTTTTAGATGAAGTAGTCAACACATTATATGCCTCTCTGATTAATTTCACCCATCATAATCTATTCTGTACTGTGGTTAATGTTTGTGTCTCTTTCAATCTCGTGAAATTATGCATACTTGCATGCGTTTGAGTGACAGGTTATTTGATACGTTCTAATATTTGCCCCTCTCCCTTCTCATTTCTTCATGAAATCTAAAGATGAAAAAATGTTTGCATTTTTTTTTAAAATTATCTTCCAGTTCTGTATTATTTGTTTTCAAGTAAATTTATGCACATTTCGTTTCTGTTGAACCAGATTACATCATTCTCATTATATCCTTTTATAAGTATCACAGTGATGGCGAGGATTAGAATAAGAAGTCATGAAAATAAATATACTATTTTCTACTAAATCAAAAAAATGTAAATAATCATCATTCTCTCATTGAGGTTGTTGGTCTCTCTTCTGCTTTGCTCTAATAATGAAATGAAATATAATGTATAAATAAATGAAGGACTAATACAAATAAATTATTGATGAAGTATTACAAGATTTGAACAATTACAATTTCATTGTTTATGTCTGGGTCTGGTCAAACTATTACTTAAGTGTTTCTCTAATTATTACCATACATTTCTACTTTTGTCAGGATGGTAACTTCCCTTTAACATCCCTTCCTATTTACTCCCCCCCCCCTTTCCTAGGTCTTTGCTTTTTACCCATTTTATTTATTGAAATACAAACTGGGTAGGATTTCATGAAAGTTCTTGTAATTTTCAAAGATAGGTATATAAGCTGGTGCAAATTTTAGCTTGTGATTGGTTGAGAGCAAATTAGTCGCTGAAAATCAGTGACAAAACTTTCATGAAACACCCCCTCCCCCAGGTTCTTCTATTCTTGGCTATCTTCAATCTCTTTGTTTGCCGAGCCCGCGACACATGATGCCGTTTTCATTCATGCTCTCGTCATGTGAATGTAGAGGTGTCATCTACACATGATTGCCTCAGGAAAAACACAAACAATAACAAGTGCAATTGATTTTATCTCGTCCAAAATTAGGAGGAAATTTCCCCAAACTGATGCAATCAGAGAGCCTTAATTGTCAGCTGCAGAAAAAAAGAGAAACCAAGGAATGTAATAATAGGCCCAAATCAGCATAACGAACGAGGAGGGTTAAAAATTATTTCCTTAATATGAAATTAGGAACAAGCTGTTATCTGAAATAAAATCAATCGTGTGATGATTGGAAGCTGGGGGAAGGTGATGAGGACCTCAGAATCCCGGAGGGCTTACTGTCAAGGCGAAAACTCTCAAGACAAACAATACAATGATATCAAGGACACATTAGATGAATTTTAGCTCTTGAAAATATTGAATTACAAATTTTTTACGGAAAAAAGAGGGAGGAGAGATTCATGTAACACCATCATAGTAGGGTTTGTCAGCTATGTTTGCAGCCAATTTCAGATTTAGTATTGGATTTCTCTATGGTAATCACAATGATTCGGTTATATGATTGATATAGAGGTAACATGATTTTAAGGCATTTCCACATTCTGATATTGGATATTTCTTTATTCCAAACAGAAGAAAAAAATGGTATTGAATTGAAGAAAAGAGAGTTGTTAATCTAAAAAAAAACATTTGTTAAAGTAACATACATTTATAGCAAATTGAGTTTAGGAATTGATGAAATTTATTATTCGTGATTGTGTTAGTAGAGAATTCTTGTAGGGTTCAACAGTTCCCAAGCCAAGTTCTCAAGCAAGATAGAAAGATCTGAAGTCATTATGTCATCTTACCATGCTATTAGAAAGAAAATTAGGAAAGAAAGGAGAGGACAAGGAAAAAAATATGATAAAGATGTTGCCTATTTTCCTTGGGATATCCCAGTGCTGTGACTCACATCAGCCTATCCTACGCTTTCCTCAATTACTGGGCAGAGGCTCAGTAGTGCCCCCCGGCCATGAATTATCAATAGATGAAATGAAATGTTAACCTCATCGACGGAGCTGGGTGTGAAATACATTTCAGCTAAGAGGCCTCTTGATTTGTCCCGTAATGAGCTCCTCTTACATCTAGTGTGATTTTTATTGCTTGATTAGTTGAATAAACTTAAGAAATAGTCAAGTATTTGTTGTTATTATGGAGGGCATCACCCTGTGTGAGGGGTCATCATGGTAACTGTTTAAGGTAGGATAACTAATGCTTCGGAGTGAGGTGCAAACCAAGTTCACCCACCATACTTTATTCAGGATGGAAGTTATGCTCACCAGCAGAAACTGAAAAGCTTGAATCAGTCGTCCCCTGGAGGACTAACTATTTTCTTCTCGTGTTTCCAGTCTGTAACACCTTAGATCATGCCCTTTCCATCTTATCATCCGTTGGAGGGGGCTGTCATCTTTTGTTTTTTAGCAGCATTTTGATTGGATGGGGCATTTGGAAGGAATAGGGGAAGTCATTTGATTGGTTTGCACCAGGCATGGTACTCTAGGTGAAAAGTTCATGAGCGACAAGACAATCGTTTGTGTGACATGGTGATGTGGTTCTTTCCAATGAGTGGCACCAAGGACAATCATTTTTATTTGAAAATAATATGTGAAGGGTATTAACTGAATTCTGGAGCAAGTTTTATGATTTATTTGAAAGGATTTGTCCTCATCATGAAATATGTGAGTATACCATTTTAATAGCAGGCTCTACTGAGTTCATCCCCCTACTACTCTTGACTACCTTTCTTTCACCCTCCATCCAAACTTTCTCTCCCTTTATGATGTAAAAGTTCAATCCAGGAGGACCTTTGAATAGTGTTTTTTAATTAATGAAGAAGTACCATATCGTGGTTAACCATTATCTTCATGTAGCTCTCTGTTTACCTATGTTTGTTCCTTTTGTGTGTGTTGTGAAAAAGGTTTTACAAAAACATGCAAACTAAATTGATTTCTGATCCAAGTCCCAGAACTGTAAACTTAAGAATGTAAAAACAATGTCTTCTCATTTAAGCTTAAATCCAGGTACATGTGCTTACATAGGCCTAACTATATAAAGTTGTTTTCCTTTCTTCTCACTGCAGAAAGAGACGACGATGCGGGAGCTGATGCAAGAGCGTGAGGCCCGTAGTTCTCTGGAGAAGCAACTAGAGGGTGCTGTAGCAGAGAATAAGTCGTGCAATGCTCAGCTGGAAGCATTACAAGAAGAGATCATTCGGCTGAGGAGTGCTAGTAGTGTGAACTCACTTTGTGATAATGCTGAGAGTTGTAAACGGTTACAGGTAATAATGACTTTAGAAATGATTTGGGTTCCCTCTCTGTCATCTAATTGCTGATTTAGATCACTGTAGTTAATTGAAAGCTTTTCTTTGTATAGAAGTTAAGTCCACCCCAAAAAATTGATTTGGATAAAAAGAGAAAAATTCAACATATTGCCAAAAATCGAAATAAAAAAATGAATGAAAAATAAGAAATAGTGACATTTCAAAGGTTTTGCTTATTTTCACTAAACATTTATCTCCTCAACCTGATGTAATGTCACAGTTCAATATTTATTTTGTATTTTATTATAAGAATCGTAGGATATCTGCAGATTTGGTTTTCAGGAATCTTTTGATAGACTCACAATGGCCACATGTTCAGATAGGAATTTTAAACTTTTGGTTTCAAATTTTAATGAGGAAAAGTGTGAAATTTTACCATGATTGCAAAATCTTGATGAAACATGCCCAATAAATATCATTTGATCATCATTCTTTAAGTATGTTGTATTTTTCCTTGGTTTGATCCAGGATCAAGGGGGGGGGGGGATATCGTCATATGTAACCCTAACACATACCTCAAGACTCTTGGATTCAGCACTTAAGTTTCAGACCTGCTAAAAGTGCTTAAGCCCTGTCTTAATGAATTCACACATCATGTTCTTTTGTTTCCATGACAACAGAATGGGTTATCATCAACTGACACTGGTCTTAGTGATGTGGAGAGAGAAAACTGTAATGTAGTGGTATCCAACAAGCAACTTGAAATAAAGGTAAGCATGATTGGACTTGATCTTACCTGTGGGTTATCAGTACTCCATGTTCTGACGAAGCAAACTTACGATCATTTGTGAGGATTATTAACTCTCTGTCATACAGACTATCTAGATCTCCATGGGTGACCCTATGTGGAGCTTAATAAGTTTACTGTTACATTAGGCTCTCAAACAATCATTGTATTAAGGACTTTTTTGAGTTGCCATTTGGCATTGATTAAAAGTCTGATGAGATGGGAGGGGGGCGTTTCACAAAGTTGTTTGTAAGTAAAGAGTGACTTTAAGAACAACTGGTGGTCCTTTCTTGTGGTAAATGATTTTCACCATTAAATGTTCATTGGTGATTAGTTCGTATGAAAGAAAGTTTCACAAGTCGCTCTTGACTTACAAGCAGCTTTATGGAAACACACACTTGATCTTGAAAGGAACCAATGTAGACCCTGAGAGGTTACCAATTTTTACCATTTTGCCTGTTCCAGACAGAAGTTGATGTTTGCAGAAGGGTCTTGTCATTTCACAAACTCCATTTTAACGGTTTAGAGAGCACGTGGATAAATGAGATGTAAATGCCCCCTCTTCCCAATCTCATCTGCCTCTTAAAATCTGAAGCCATTTGTTCTTGCTGATCATAGAATTCAGCCTGAGATGTTGAAATCTTACCCCTTACTGACCATCAATCTCAAAACAAGAAATGAGGTACCACATTGAAGCTCTAACATAGGAAATGTTTGACATTTATCATACACCCAACCATTGATCCAGTGTGATGCTTGTGTCACAGTAACGTCTACTTAAGAAGACCGGTCCGACCAGAGTTTCCTCTTGGTCATGAAATTAAACCTGACATGAATTAATATGAAAGGCATCACATCATGGTTTTCAAGGGTGTTGCTAGACCAATCTAAATCCAAGTGTCTGACAATTTTTTTTTATTCACCAGGCAAACTATTCTTGTGCATTGTTTTTTTTTTTAAGTTAAGAGATGCAATGAGAGAACAAGAATGAGCAAGGTGATCTTTCTTCTCGCATTTCTTCTACTTCATTATTTTTTATGATAGTTTGGGCACATTGCATGAATATTGTTAGCTGTTTCTAGAGTAAAGCATTAATATTTAGAGTCAAGCTGACTACTCTTTGAAAGTTTCTCCATAATATTTCTTGAATTTATAGTCAGAATAGTTATTAGAACGATACTGTCAAATGATGATCTCATTAGATCAAACCCAAGTAAGTAAGGCATGAACATCCCATTCCCACATAGGGGAAACACTCCCAGTACAGACCCTCATAAATTCACCCACAGTACTCTTCAATATCTGTAATTCTGTCTCTTTTATTCAGGTTGACAAACGAGACAGTTGAGGGCAATTATGGAAATTGAATTACTTTTCTAATATGGATAGAGAAGGCTTTGAAAGTTGGGCTCCCAAAAATGCCAAGTGGTTTCACTTTTGTCAAAAACATGGATGTCTGAATTTTATCTTTGTCAAGTGAAAATGCCACTTTACAACTCTAAACTCATTGTCTTGTGTGACACTTGTGAATGGAAGTGATTACTTGTGTTGGATGTGACATATGAATGACTGAGGGAGATTTTTTATTCTGATGTATATGAAATGATGATAAAGAGAGAGAGAGGGGAGATTTGGATAAAGAGTGGTTATATTGAAAAGAGAGCTGTAGAGAGCAATTCTTTGGGTGATAACTAATACTAAAACACTATTAAGACACTTATCACCCGAGTGTAAAACAATAGAGCTTATATTTTATATTCATATTTAATGACAAATCAGTTCCCTTTTCCTATAATTTCCTTCAATCATTTCACCCTATATTCCTGATACATGACAATTTGACATACATTGTATGTCAAACTGAGGGAAGTGGTTCGGTTCAGGTTGATAGCTAATCTGAACTAATCTGTAGGATAAGACTTGAAGATAATTCACTCCTGGATATTGGCGGTCAGCGCTTGTCATAGCT
Organism: Lytechinus variegatus; assembly: GCF_018143015.1. Lineage (NCBI taxonomy): Eukaryota > Metazoa > Echinodermata > Echinoidea > Temnopleuroida > Toxopneustidae > Lytechinus > Lytechinus variegatus. Next base: position 91,330,584 of record NC_054740.1, on the reverse strand, counting down.
TAGACTTTGAAGACACAGAGGAAATTATGTGGATTTATGAACGGATGAGTAAGAGCTACAATTTATGAAAATTAATTGCTTGATTGATAGGTTTAGTACTATTGATGACTCAATAAACTTGGAATTAATTTCCATGGTAACGACGTGGAATTTGTTTGCCAGTTGGAAAGGAAACACCTATGGGCATCTTAAGAATATAAAAAAGCTCATCATGAATAAAGAAGCAAACTTAATAAAATCCAATTGAAAAAAATCCCCAAAACTTTCAAAGCTGAATTATGTTGCTTGCCATTGGTGTAAACTTTAAGCTGTATATAGAAGTTTTCAGAATTTGGAAGGCAGAGCAGAATACCTCTTAAGTAAATTTAATTACATTTTGAAAAGGGGGTCAATCTTTTCAGTACAGTACAGTGCGATCATGTTACTCATGTTTTCCACAAAACATTCCTAACAACATTTAGAAATCTGGCTATACTCCCTTTTCCCATGATAGCCTGATCCAATGTATCAGTTTCCTAATCTCTACAGGTTTGTGTGTGACTCAAATGGAGGGTGTTCTATCCTAAATTATTAAATGCAATTTTATAATGGCATTTGTCAAGGAGTAGCAGTTTGAAAGGGAGAATGGGAGACGGTTAGGCGAGGAGAAGAAGGGAGACGGATGGGAAGTGAATGAGATGAGATGGATGATAAATAAGGATAGACAGAAAAGAGTCTGCATTGATAGAGAGAAAGAGAGAGAGAAAGGAGATGGGAAAGACATTGTAAGAGAGAGAGAGAGGGAGCAGGATGAGGTACAGTTATAGACGAAAGGGATTTTACCGTAGAATTGGGTTAATTGATGTTGTCAAGATTCTAGAGTAGAATTTAAGAGGCATTAGTATAGTCTTGATAATGATTGTGGCATAACGAATGATTTAATGAAGAGGGAGGAGGATTTCATCCTAACCTAACCCAGATACTTTGACGACAAACAATGTACTTTGAAGAATGCGATACTCATTTGAATGTATTGGTTGCACAATGAAGAGAGATCTTATTTGATTAATGTTAATCCTTTCTGATTATATTTCACCCTTTGTTTCTTTCTATGACCATGCTGAGGCTAATATAATGTCAATTTATTTGCAATTAGATTTGAATGGAAATGGGAATTATTTAGAAAGGATAGCCTGAGGGTTTAATTACATCAATTGTGCAACATAAAAGCATGGATGTACGTTACGATCACCACATTCATGGATGAATGTGGAAAACACATCAATACTAGGGAGATAGACCATGACTGGACTAGTCACTAGGGCTGCGTTTATACGACCTCGACCCAGAATCATGATTTGAATCACCATTTGAATCATGATTCAAAACAGCAGCATGAATCACGATCCGACAGAATCAGCGTTTATACGACCATCTTTCTAACGCTGTTTCTCCCTGAATTCAGGCCGATCCAGTGCGCATCACAGTGCGCAGTTTGACCCAGGAAGTATAGGTCAACATTTTCGCACGTGTTTCTAACTTCACGTCGGCTGCTAGATTTTTGCTGCCGCCGGAGCTAACGCGCGATCGTTTGTGCAAGTGCAACGCTTACTCGGCTTCCGAAAAATAAATCTTTTACTTCCAGAATTCCGTGTATTGTACCTCGTATTGTTTTTGATCGGGAACCAGAAGGGGTCATCATCCTCCCTCCCACCTCCCGATCGATTTTTCTTGTCTATGATGGTCCTGTACTGGGCACGAATTCTGTTAATTTTGTCTCGACAGGCGGTGCCACATCTCCGTTGAAATCCCTCCCTCGCAAGCGCCGCTGAAAGGGATCGTCTAATTTCTTTTATTTTTACATTTCCAGGATATTCTTTGAATTATTCTTTTAAATGAATAAAATTGAATTCAAAACTATCCTAAGATGTGTTACATTTAGAATTAGTACAATATCCTGGGATTTATTTATTTATTCTAATCCTGTAAATTAGAAGTTTAAGAGTGGAAATTTTCTAAACACAAATCAGTACATTATTATCATTTGAATCAATTTGTTCCATAAATATTGACATGAAGTAAATGAAAAATAAATCACTTAATATTCCATTTCACCAATTACAATTGTTGAATGATAATCGAGATTGGGATGGTAGCAATTTTTAGTTTATACATGTATTTGCTCCCGTCACAATTTGAATAATAATAATAATAGCCAATTTTTATAGAGCGCTTTTCCCAGAATGGCTCAAAGCGCATTACAGCATATAACTACCCCGGTCATTGGATTCATTTCAATCCCGCACGAAAAGTGCACAATTTCCACTCCCTGGGGAGCATTCCTTGCATTCATCGCAGCCTCATTATGGCGCTGGCAAAATCAAACATACAATATCTTTCGCATCCTACCAGGTACCCATTTAGCACCTGGGTCGAGAGTGGCAAAGTGTGGATTAACGCCTTGCCAAAGGACGCTAGACCACGGAGGGATTCGAACACACGACCCATGAATGATTTTAATATATTCAAACAATTTAAATTATTATACATTATTTCCTATGTAAAGTATAATGTTTTTCCATTAGAGTATTTGAGAGAGAAAGGTTTGTATAGGAGTGTTACAGTACTTTGTTTGTTCTAAATATGATCAATAAATCTGATCAATATCATCTCACTCCCCGAGGTGTATTATCTAGTGTGAAAAGGCTTTTGTGGTGGTGTCATACTGTAGTAGTGGTTTGTTCATTTGACTCTTAATTTAATAGTTGGGGGTTCAGATCCCACCAGATACTAATGTCCTTTTCCAAGGCACCTATCTATGTTTATCGCTCTCCACCCAGGTGTTTGATAGGTATCCAGGAGGATGCACACATTAATATAAATAAATTGGCATGTGTGTACCTAAGGAATAGAGCTTGACCAGCAAGTACCTTGGGAGGAGAAATGGTCTTTTTATGATTTGACATTAAGATTGACCAGGGTATAGTATGTAAATAATGAACAATGCTGGGATAATAAGTGCTATTTTTAGAAACAGAATATTATTCATAGAATTATGTTTGCATCATTTTTAAAATAAATTATTACTAACATTAAGTTGAATATATCAAGTGGAAAAAGAAGGATAGTATGATAAGAATAGATTAGGAAAGGAATGGAGAAAACCTCAATTTCTATGATTGAACAGCATTACCTTTATGCATTTGTCACACATGTATGCAACTAAAATAGGGTCCACATGATTCATTTAAAAGATCATATCTAAATTGCCTATGGCTTTGAAGTGTAGAAATGTTTAAATTCATCACAACTGACGTAAGGACAGATTTAGGGGGCATGTGATTCTTTCGTGTATGTTCCTAACATTAATTTAGAAATGAGTCAGGTGCCGGAATTAAGGCTACTGAGTAGGAGGAAGTCTCTATTCCATTGCTGAATGGACATAATGAAAACTGGTTCAATTCCAGGTTATACCGATACATCTTACAATTTCAAAGTTACTGGTTTTGATTAAATCATGAAAAGGGCACATTCTGTCCCCTTCTTTTTATTTTTTTTTAACCTGGCTTCAGAATATATAAAAGGAAGGATAGGAGGAGCTTCCCTCACCAAAATATGGACCTTGTTTATGGCCCCACCTGAGAGAAATCACTTGTCAAGTTTAATCACAATTTTTTAGGGAAAACCCTTGAATTTTTTGGAAGAATATTGTCAAGTCATAGGGTCAATATGGTGGCATGGTTATGAAGGTAACTAATAACCTTCTAAATTTAAGCTCAATATTAAAAAGTGCCATGAGAAAGGATAATTTTGTGTTGGGATTCGAGATGATACACTGATAAAAGCGTTCTTGTCTTTGTTCGATATAAGAACCTGATTGCAGTAAAGAGTTTGTTGCAACAATACCACGATTAAAAAAAAATTACTTAACAGTATACCGCTGCACTCTTCATTTTTGAAAGATAATTCCTTCATAATATTTCCTCCAGTTTATACATATAGGGCTAAGATGAATTCAAACACCTGCTGAATGTTCTTTCATGATAGATTGTCAAAGATAATGATTATTTAAAGATTTACCATCAATACCCCCACTCCCAGCAATTGTGTTACAAGTACGTCACAGGACATGAATACACCACTCTCCTGGCAGCTGCGTCCCTATAAAGGAAGGAAACATATTTAAAGGAAGATAGATTCTCAGGCCAGATTTGATGTTATGTTAACATAAAGGAAGATTTTGGTTAAAAGTAGAACTGACTAATTGTTTGCATCTAGTCATCACTTGTAGAAAAGTGCTCATGACATTGAAAGATGTCGTTAAAATGTCAGTTCAGTCAGGATTGGTTTGATGATGCATTTGTCCACCCATCCATCTTGACTTGGAACTTGGCGGTTGAGATGATGGTTTGAGATGCTGAATGGTTTTAACTAACCAGGAAGGAAGCTAGAGCTTTGATAGCAGTAGCATTCATCAGGGGCACACTGAGAGCCTAAAGCAGTCGATAATCTACCCTGATAAACCCCCTTCTGAAACGCATTGCAGGAGTGAGCAGACTCGCTTTGACGTTAATAGGAGCTGTAACCGCCACAAAGGAAGAACCCCTCACTTCTGCTTCAATTTATTCTGGTAGTTTGGGAAGAGAGTGATTGTAGGGTAAGATATAAAAGAAGCCCAGGGCAGCACTGAACCTTTCTTCAGATAGAGATCAGATCAGTTTGGATGTATATAGTGTATAGATTCCTAGCTGTTTGTTGAGTTGTATGAATGGATCTCACCATGATAAGACGGGAGACACTCTTTGTTGTACCAGGCTGCTGTGTCCAGGTTTCAGCTGTTACAGAGGATAGGACTGAGAGTAGCCATACCAACGGAGATAGATATAAAGGATATAACATGAAGAATATTAATGATATGGTAAATCATTTTCTGATATTTGATTTGGCAGAACTTTTTGCGCGTATGTACACTGTGCGCACCCATATAGATCTTGTGCGATCGTCACTGCAGGTGATGGAGAATGATGGACCGAAAAATTGAGTGGCAAAATTTGCGCATACTCAAACTAATTCATGACCCCATGGGCTGAAAAAGAGCAGCGAAATAAAAAAGGTCCATCACTGCGAGTTATGATTGATGGGGGAAATACCCTTTATCACATGACCAACTGCTGACCAATCCTGTAGCAAGATTCTTAGTATGTAGAATAGAAAACAAGATTGGGCAAAGATGCATAAAGAAAGTGAGATGGATCTGAAGAAGAGAGGGGTAAAAAAAGGGATATCAAGAAGATAAGGAGTTCTTGGATGAGAGAAAATGGAACAAATGGAAAGAAAGACAGCCAGAATGGAAAAATTAGAGATAGAGATAGATATTGAGGGAGAGATGGAAAAAATGGAGATGAAAGAATTTGGAGTTGGGAGATTATAAAAAAATATGCTTTCCTTCTTCTGTTCACAATGTATTTTTGTATTTACATTTGACATAGCATTTCCTGTAATATAGTTATTTTTATATAATTTTTTTATCTCTTTTTCAGGTTGTGAGCAAGGAGGTTGTGAAGGAGAAGTCAGCTCTTCTAGAGAGATTACGACAGTTGGAATCAGAGAACTCTGCTCTTGTTCTGGAGAATGAAAACCAGAGAGATACCTACGATCAGTGCCTTGATGAGGTATGTTATCATCTAACAACCAACTAATCTATGTACCTATAACTCAATTGAAATTATGCATTGCTATATGGTGTAATGAGGTTGAGGATTTTGTTATATCCTTTTCAGGAAAAACTGTATCATTTGGTATAATTATGCATGACGAGCCCTTAAATACTTGCTCTGAACTCTCTCTTTCTCAAATATTTATCTGTTAGAAGGTGATTCGGACTTGATATTGGACCACTGATTTAATTCCATTCATTGATTACAGAAATGTTGGAATTCCTACAGGAATGAGCTTGTCAGTGTCATTATATTTTAGGTCTTTGGAAATATTATATGAATAACCTGTGGCTGTTTTACATTTCAACATTCAAAGTCATGTGATTTTCATCCTATGAATTGCCTCTTGAGGAGAATTGGTCTGCAGGAGAATGTCAGGTTGAACTTTACTTGCTCTCCATTGATGAGGCAAGGTTACGGTCAAAATAACTTGAGGAAAGATGAAATTGGGAACGACTGAGATATAAGACTTGACAAATTCTTTCAGGTCATGCACTTGACAGCATTGATATAAGGCATCTGTACTTCTTGCAAGAAGTAGTGACAAATCATTTCGAAGCATAGATTGATTGGAGAGTTCTGCTTATTGGAATATAGTCAGGAGCCATGCAGGGTAATATATCCCTCTAATTCTCTACTATATAAACCATACTTGCGTATTAATTCCACCTCAGGCATATCCAGATTATCTCGGCCTTATTCAGGGGGTGTTTCACAAAGTATTAAGCATTAATAAAAGTCACACATTGAGACCAGAAAATTGAAGGTGAGCTTCATTTGGAGGAAAATCCAAATGAGGGGTAGTTCTCTAGATGTCATGTTAAAAAAGACAAAAGCAAACACACAGATCAACAGTTTGATGGTAGTGAATTGATAAAAGATGTGTTCGACAGTCTTCCATATCCTACTGATAGATGATATTTTTTTTTAAGTCACACAAATGGAGTTATTAGAACCTCATAGCGATCAAAGCCAGATATTTTGGAAAATTACCAGCTTTCTATTTTGAAAGCTCACATAGGTAAGAAGATAGTGTGAAGAGATGATAGAAAGAAAAGGGAATGGATAAGGCTTCAAGTAGAAATGATCACAATGAATGGAAACCTGATATGTGGATTAGTAGATTCAAGAAGCCCTTCTAAATCTGTAAAGGCTAAGATGATCTGGGTATCTTATCCAAGCTTCTGGCTCTAATCTCTTCTTGAAATGTCAGATATATTTAGTTCTGCTCAGGAGAATGCTCAGAAGACCCAGTAATCAGATCTCATCCAGTTAAGACCTTATAAGTCTGTAGGTTTAAGATTGAACTCACAGAAAATTTGCCTATTATGCTCACTTTGGAAACTGTCTGATATCTGACAATAGGTGGAGCTATTCCATATCACTTCTTGAAGGAGTTTAGATAATTCTTTGCAGTTTTGTTGTGCATGACATAGAAGTCTGGATATAACAAAGTCTGATGTGAAATATTTCTTTGAAGAATAATTAAGTTGGGGATGTTACACCTCTTCATTGATTTTAGCTTGAAATATTATTCCTAACTGGAGATTTTTTTTGTTCTTTCCAAATAACTTATTGCATTAAACCAAATGGTCTATAGGGGCTATTTTACAATTTATTGGGGCTATAGTTGACATTTTTAAGGTCAATTTATCCTAAACCTCTATGTATTTGTTGGCATGTGAATAGTATTGGCTCTGGATAGAGAGATTGAGTGAGAAAGGAAGTTGTAGAAATGTATTGTTCACAAGACAGATACCATGATTTACCATCCGATTCACATCAAAGAGATATGTGTAGACAAGGATATTTCCTGATAGGGAGATTCTAGACATATTGAAATTGTTTCCTTCTACATTTATTCTTAATGTTTGTATCTGCACTTGGTTCATGACTTCATGGTGCCACCTTGAATGGCAATTAGGTGCCAGACACATCACTCTGACTGAATGAGAGCAAGAAGGGCAGTAGACCATATCCCTCTTTATGCCCCTAACATCCTTCTAGCACTGAGCAGGTGATATAATTATCTGATTAGGTTAAATATGAGGCTGGACCACAAGACTTGTTAGTATGTCAAAAGCCAGACAATGGAAACTCAATCACCCTGCTACTGTGATGGTGATTCAGTGTTTAGTGAGGTCATATTTCATAATTGGAGGGTATTGTTATCCATTGACTTTGACATCATATAACAGCATTGGTGTAATTAACAGGATTGAACTCCAGAGTTGATTGGTCCTCGAAGGGGAGGTAATGGGGGGAATGGATGGAAGGCTTAAGATGCACAAAATAGAGTAGTATATTTTTTCATCTAGGGCATTGCTTTTATCATGTTTTTGATAATGGAAATTTTACTCAATAAAGGTATTCTGACCTACTGGCATGAAGGGAAAAAATACATTTAAAAACTTACTGATGGGACCATATACTGTATTTGTATACATGTACTTCATATTAAAACATGAATATTTGGTGAATATTTCAAATGCTATTTTCCCTCTTGAAATAGATTGAAGGTTATATTTATTATCCTGAACGAAGGTAAAATGTGATATGATGTGAAGGTAATATCATATTTTAGCTGGAATAAAATAAACTTCATTCTCTACAATATTAAAAAATTATACTGAAAGCAATTCCATTGTTGGGTTACTACCAGCAATAAATCATTTACGATTGAATGTTTAAAAAAATGCAGTTGAATATAACAAGGATCAGATTTTTTATTGTTTAATGTGATGGCTAGCTTGGATTCCTCTCTTAGGGACCTGATAATGAGGAATGATGCTTCACTTGGTTTCAAACCTTGGTCAATGAACTTGAAGCCTCCAACTGAGCTGATTATGATTTGTTAAGAAGAACCGAATGGACATTAGTGCCCATGTATTCAGATAATGGCTATCTGACCCGGTGCGTGTTGATCTGATGATGGATATCTTGGTCCGGGATATATAACTGGACCAGATCCAAGATTAGAACTCTGGTCCAAAGAGAGGTCAGACTTCCATTTCAAGGAAGGATGAGTCAAACCTGAACCGCCAACCCTCTGGTCAAAATATTTATCCACTTTCAATCTGATAAAAACATCACCATTTATAGCTCAAAATAACTCTAAGCCTATTTCAAGAAAGTTTTTTAATTCATTGCACAGGCCTATGTAGATTTTTCAGATCAGATTCTGAGACCCTTTTCATAAACCTATCCTCCAATTAGCCGCCTAAGAGTAATGCGGATAATTCAATAAAAATTGCGTTCATAAACTCCGAAAATAAGCCGCATTATTTTAACGAGCGCCCGTCATGAAAAAGGCGGATAATCGCCATGACAACTGGACACGCCCCTCCGATGCGGTTGTGTTGGAAAAGGGTGACCTTGTGACCGCACCATGGCAATTATCCGCATTATTTGGAAATGCGTTCATAAACTCAAAATCTTGTCCCGATGCTGCTATTATGCGGATAATAGCAGCATCAGAGTAATGCGGATAACTCTTGTCCTCCTCCAATTTTACGACCAAATTATGCTGCTATTAGCCGCCTAATTCATTTTAATGGGGTTTATGAAAGGGGTATGAGACATTTTTGTTTGCTGTTGTAATGAATATCAAGTTCATTTTACCATTTAAGGTAAATTATTAACTGTCGATAGTTAACCAAAATATTGTTGATGATTGAATGAGATGTATACCAAGTCTTTTTATAGCATTTATTCAATCATGATTTTTATTCTTGAAAGATTTATATAAAATGGATATTATTAAATATCTTTAAAAGCTATAAATTGTTGAAGGCCTCTGCATGTATACCCTGTCTGAGAACACCCTGCAGGCAATACCTCTCAGAATTTTTAATGGTTATGGTTGTACAAAATGGCAACATACATTTTCTATTAACAATCACGTAGTCTGTAAAGGTCAGACAATCCTGAATAAAGTTCCCAGCTGCCTTTATAGTTTAAGTTCAGGTATAGGCTTGTATCTGAAGGGGAGCTGACAAGGCCTCACCAAATGATTTTTGCTGAGGTACAAGGGTTTATTTCTAGAATAATAATTACTGGTTTTGTTTTCAGAGGTTGATCTTTTTTAACACATCCCTCACGTCAGGGAAGATGACACATAAACCACTGATGGCGCTAGAAACATCCTGCTTTTAACCCCCCCCCCTTCCAATCGACCTTCCCCTAACATGTCTAATTGAGCTTGATTTTAGTGACCAGTAATGGTTACCCCCACCCCTCTCTGTAAAATTGTATTTTTAGATATAGCTTCTTTTCCATGTCATTAAAGCTCTAAGACAAAGGTTTAATCCTTGCCATTTGCAACAGTGATGAAGAGTTCTAAGTTGCTTGGTCCCTTTTCATTTTTTTCCTTATTTTATATTGATTTTCTGTACTATTTTTTGTGAATCTAACTATATCTACGATTCTGAAAATATTTACTATAGCCCCAAAACTTTGAAATATATAGGCCTAGATGATGATACAGATGCAAAAAAATTACAAATAGGCCTATGTTGTACTTAAGATGGTGTTGTTCATGCGCTCTTATTTGAGTGTGCCAAGCATTTCCCATCAAACAAACTTTGCTGAAAGAGTATAACTTTACAATAGGGTTGTTACATCGACCGACTTATACCTACACTAGCTGATACTTAGGGTGTGTTTATGCTTCCATTGCGAGGACAGAATCAGCGTTCTCAAACGTCAATTCAAAACGCCGATTGTAAACGTGGTTCTAGGAGTGCTGTTTATGCTTAACTTTTCAGAGGCGAAATCATGATCTCCAGCTGGCTTCGCAGGAAATCGAGGTCAAATTGGGCGCGCCTTTTTTGAAAGTTTTTTTTTCAGAGTGTTGTTATATCGTGGAGATAACATGGGGCAAAGGCACTCGGCAAAGCAACTGTATTTGCCCGCGGATTTTCATCTCACCAGAAGCATGTACCAAATGACGTCATTTAAACACGTTTATGATCATGGTTCTGTTTATACTTCCCCAGAAAGCCTGATTCTGGTCAAACGACGTTTACAAACGCACCTTTTTGTGAGTTTACGATCGCCGTTTTGAAACAGCATTTAAATGAAAGTAAGCATGGACGCAACCGTGTTTTGGACTAATCACGTTTGGAAACGCTGATTCTGGCCTCAAAAGTGGAAGCATAAACACGGCCTTAGTTAAGTCTTCCAAAGAAGAATTAAAAGATTGATATTCAAATAAGTATATAAAATAGTTCATGAAATGGTAACCATTCTCCATTACATACCTACACTGCATGACAGTGGTCGAGGTAGACAGACTGGGAATAACTTCTATGCCACCCCTTACCTAGACCCTGTGGTCATGAACCCAGCATAGTCTAACCCCTAGATAGAAACCATGGAATGACAAACCTGTTAAATGATTTCCAAATGTCTGCTCTGTCATTCTCTATTCTATCTCTCCATGTTGACAGAGGGTGACAAAGGTGTGATCCCACAGCATCTCTAGTCTACTCACCCAGCTGTGCCCCGGTCCCATATCTTACTCAACTCAGTCATGTTCCATGTTTGTTAAAGCCTGTGTATAGCTTTGGTAAAGGGTCAATAATGTGATTGATAATCGAATATCATTTAATATGACAGTCTTACTGAAGCGTAGAGACCGTTAGATATTTTTCCAACTGCACTTCTCTGAGAAAATTTCAAATATTCAAATCTTGGATATATAGCGCCCTCTCTCGGCGATGCTTGTTTTAAATTTAAAAAAATGGGCATTCAAGCACTTATCTTATAAATTTAGTGATTAGATATCCAAAAGTTACAGACAAAGAACATATCTTGAAAGTTTCAGCCCATTCCATGATTTGGAATAGGATTTAATTGAAAGACAAAAACACACAGATATTTTAACTTGATCGGGTGACCCGATCAAGTTAAATTTCCATGTAAAATCGCAAAATTTATCCTGTAAAACACATTTTCATTTCATATCCTCCACATCATAACTGTTATAGGGCATATCCATTCATATTAGCTAGCAATGAATTGGAATAGTGATAGGTGCATTTTGGTGGATTTACCAAAACTATACACAAGCTTTAAGGCCTGGTCACACGGCCCGAGCGTTGTTCGAGCAGTCGTGGAGCGGTAGGGAGAGAGGGTCGAATTTCGTTCACAAAATTGGGGAAAAAATCGAAAACAAAAAATAACAATCAAACTTGAAAATGGTGAACTGTAGCGAGTGGTGATGATTTTTCCTCTCCGCTCCAACAACGCTTGGGTGGTGTGACCAGGCCTTTACAACCAGGAAGACAAAAAAGGGGGGGGGAAATAGCAGGGGGAGAGGGGAGGGGGTATAATGAGAACCATATTAGGGGGCAGTTGCTTCTTTATGATTGTCTGTAGGGAAAATGTATTAAAAAGGAAAAGGGAGACCAAATTAGAACCATCATGTGGGGGTAATTTTAGAGGGCAGTTATTTATCCACCTCACCTAAAGTCATGTGTTCTTGTTTAGCAAGTCTCTCTACCTGTGATGACATTACAACTCAATTTAAAGCCAGGGTTAAAGGGCATTTTTATGAGGGTATTCCTATGTACTCTTCTTGGGGATTAAAACTTCTTTTTATGTTGTAAAAACTGTGATCTATAAAACAAAATTGTGGTCCATTTTCCTTTTATTGTTATGTTGACAATATGTGAAGTTCAAGGTGCTTATTTCATTTTAAATTATTTTAATATTTGGTTGCTTCTAAAGGTACCATCTTATCTGTTAAACAAAGGTGAATGATTTTTCTTTTTTACATAGTACGATTACATAACTTTGCAATTATCTCTTGAGATGCAAACACAAAAGACAAGACTTTATTTGCTCTGAATCACTGTAATCTAGATTAAATATAGAGAGCGAGATACAAAGGATAGGTCGTTTTCATGGCTACAGCATGTTGTAAAATATTCTCTCTTAATCTGTGTGAGACCATTTGATAGATATCATTAAAAGCTATTTTACCTGTGGAATTCGATTAATTGACCTAAAGTAATTCTAGCAATCCATCATGATTTGTTTTGTATGGTGTTCTGACTGGATTTGACAGAATTGTATCAGGATTACAAAGGTGCCATATCGTAATAGAGAAGTGAAGTACCATAACCTTGATATATAGCCTAATGTGTCCATGTCAGTCCAGTCATTCAGTCATGTCTTTTTCTTTCTTTGTGATGAGCCGAAGATTGCCATTCACTCAGAGGAGATAATTGAAGGATAAAAGAGGACAATACAGGGATTGATTAACAATGCTGGAAAGAATTATCGACTGAGGCACATTTCACAATCCAGTCACTTGCCAACTGATTCAGTCAAAATGCTCGGCTCTCTATTAGAAAGGAACTTTGTGGATATGTATTTTTGGAACATGAGCAATGTTTGCCCGGAACTTAAAAAAGAAATGTGAATATTTACAGATTAAACATTCTTGCTGAAATGTCATCTTTGAAAGGAAATATTGATGTTTTTGAAGGTTCTTGCTGAATGTTCATCTATAGACATTTGGAATTTTGTTATTAAGGAGAATCAACAAAGGTATGTTATGCTATTTACTTTTCTTTCTTTTGAGTATATCACAGACTTCTGTTCTGAGGTCAGAGAAAAATGTATTGCACATATCTTACTGATTAGTTTGTCAATATTTTGGAATTAAATCATTTTGAGTTTCATTAACTGATAAATAAGGCTCAGATATGCCTTTGGAGTGAGAAAGGAAATATAATACGATATGCAAACTTTGGATGATTAAGTAAATATTGCTATGCAATAAAAAAAAGACTTTGACCTTAGTTGATACATAGGAGAACTTCGCAATGCATAATTAAAATGTTGTTGTGCTCAATTACTTCATTCCAATTGAAGTAAGTGGCCTTAGAGGGAAATATTAAATCTTCATATCTCATTCTCTCTACATTATGTGGGTGAGTTTCTAAATAATCTGTCAGATTCTCCTTGTATTATTAATATTCTAGTGTAGTTCATTTTTATTTTTACCACACGCTGTTGTGTGGAAGGAAATGATGTATCTTTGGGAAAGGAATCGAATGGTTGACCTGCTAAAGTAGTCATTGCTTTCAGAGTAAGCAAACTGGAAAATGATATTCCAAGGATGCAATTAGAAGTCTTTGCAAAAACATCCTTTGTCACAAACAGCTGACCATTAGCTAATGACAAGGAATGCTTATAAATGCTAACTAACAAGAGTTTTGTACAAGACACAAACAACAGTTCTTAAGGTACTCTAGAGCACACACAGGATGTACTGCTAAAATAAAGTTCTTTTTTAATTTGTCTTTTTCTTTCTTTGTTCCATTTCCTTTTCTACACACTTGTAGTTGAGATGAAATGTGATTTCTACATTGTTTTTGGATTGCCAAGGAAAACACAAATTTGGATTCTGGTAAAATTCAGTACCTTGTTAACACAAATTTTACTACAGAAAAAAATCTTTAGAACACCACATTTATTTATGAAAATTACATGACCTGGATACTTTTGGGGACTGACTGCATTTTTCTTTGTGTGTGGGGAATGTAGATCTCCCTGAGGGTATCAACAAATATTGTTAGTATAATGAAACAGCAACTTCAAAGCTATCATGCTACAATATCACAAAAAAAAGGTTTATTGTCAAGGTAATTTACTCTTTGTAGAGGAGAAAAGTGCCCTTTGCCATATGAAAATATGACTTCTTACTGCTGGTTTGTCGGAAAGTTTATCCGATTTGTTTCTTTTCATTTATGGTATAGCCCCAGGTCAGAGATTATTCTTTTCTTACACTAGTTATGCATCAAATCCACAGGCAGCTAACCAAATCTTGGGCTTACAGAGAACTAAAATAGAAATGTGTAAGATTTGGAGTGTTAAGATGATTATGATAATACCACTTTGGCTGAAAAAGAGAGGGGGAGAAGGTAGGAGAAGATGAAATGAAAGAACCAAATTTAAAACATGCGAGAGTGGTAGTAGATGAACTGTTTTCAATGTCTGCAGTTTATATTGGTTCTGCTGAACAAGTGCTCAAGATAGGAAATACTGTATCGAGGAGTGACTTTCATGAAATCATCTTTGGATTTTTAATACATTCTTTCTTCAGTCATTTGTGTTTTTGTTTGGCAGATATCAGGCTTGCAGGTGAGATTCATAGATTTTTAAACAGATTCTATTAGGGCAATTTCTTGTGCCATATTTTCAAGCTTCATGTAGCTTTTGTATGCCATGAGAATCCTCAGCAGTGTGATCAAGGTCTCTCTGGATAGGAGCAATGTGACAAGGGGGGATATTGTTCTGAATATGGTCTTGATGCAAACACAAAGTTCAATAGAATCTAGTATCAATAAATCTGATGTAAAATCAATCTTGTAGGTGATTCCATCCAATTCATTTTGAGAACACGAAATGGATGGCTGATGTGGTGACAAAATTAATTCAAATAATAGAATGAGTAACTCTGAAAAATTTTATTGCAAGCTATATATTGTTTGTTAAACTTGTGTAATCTGCATAAATATTGCATACTGTTTTAGATTCTATCAAAATTTGTTTTGGTTTGTCAAGACAAAAAATACATAAATTTGGCAGCTGGTCCAAACTGGAAAGAGGATGTGTAATGAATATATGGCATGTCCAGATGCGTAGGCCTATTTAACCTGTAATCTGGTACCTTAATTAAATGCCCTGTTATCTCCATACACGTAATTAGGAATGGGCATGTGTCCATGTATATGTCCATGTATAACCCTATGTTGATTAGAACTCAATCACTGAGCTGTAAATCTGGATCCAATAAAAGCCTCATTTGCATAACACAC
The DNA here is from genome assembly GCF_018143015.1 of Lytechinus variegatus. Classification (NCBI taxonomy): domain Eukaryota; kingdom Metazoa; phylum Echinodermata; class Echinoidea; order Temnopleuroida; family Toxopneustidae; genus Lytechinus; species Lytechinus variegatus. The sequence goes on along the minus strand of NC_054740.1, from coordinate 91,315,055 downwards.
ACATGCTAATGATGTAGAGAGCATTGCTGTAAATGAATCCCTAATCCCCACCTATCTTTGGCAACATATTCTCTGGTTTGGCTTAATAAGGGGTAATCAATGAAAGAGGTGATTTGCTTTTAGGACACGTTTCAATTCTGCCTTTTCCTGTAAAAAAACATAATCAGTTGGCAGCTGGGTTTGCTTAAATCCATCCCAGTAATCCAGAGTTTAAACAAGCTTTTAACCAAGAGATTGGACTGCATTAGCGCTGGCTGAATTCGTGTTCAGGGTTACAGCATAGCTACATCTAACATATAGTACTATTGGAAAATATCCTCATTTGTCAGTGGACAACAGCAGTTGCCATTCTACTTCAGACACATAAGTCACAATATTTTGTTTTGTTTTCATTAAGGATGTTTTTAATGATGTTTTATGCTGATATGTGTCGGGATATGAAAGCACAAGACTTGCATTGCTTTGTTTGTGTTATTTGAGACCACTGATTTGGTCTACTAATGTTGGACTTCATCACTTGGACATACATGGTATCTTGGAGGTAATGTATTTATCATGATATATGGAGGAATACGGAGGAATAGATCCAAGATTTATGTTTCGCTCTGTAATTGTTGAATTTTTTTTGAGGAAGTGGTATTTCAACTGATTTTAATGATTCATTTCTGATGGAAGAAGATATGTATGCAGGCCTCAAAGCAGTTTAAATTTAAAGTGTTTTGCAAAAGCCAGTGTTTCGGACTCTTGTCATATCCAACCATGATCTTATCAATGTACTACTGTTATATGCAAGTAATGAATAGAACCAGAGAATTTATCATAATTAGCTGAATGATAATTCATAGAATTGATGACAAGTCAATATCATAATCATTTTGCTTCTGTTTTATGGTTGAACATTGTTTTTCTCTTAATTTTCTAAATTTGAGTCTGAAATTAGATTTGTCATGCTAGTAATTGAATTTAAAATTATTTATCTGAAGCAAAACAAAATGTTCTTGGATTTTTTTTAGAAAATACTCTTGACTATAAAACAATGCAATCTGTGATAATATTTCTTAATGTAATTAAAGTTTATAAGTTATACTGTGAAATTCAGTTAATCTCATGTATGCAGATTACTGATGATAACCTAGATAACAACACATAGCTCTTGGCACTGTGAAAGATTTAAATCTAATTTTACAATTTTTCTGTAAATCTACCCTTTCATAACAGTCTATCTCTTGGCAAGCTTTTACAGAATTGTTTTACGGAGTACCCTAAAAGTCACTAACCCTAATATCAAATAGATTGAGTTTTAGATAATCAACTATTCATGATGTGAGATAGTGAGACTTTAATCCATTATGGATTAAAGTTACCCAAGAAATCAATGTTTACAGTTTTCACAGCAATTATGGTTCAATTCAAAGTTTTATTCGATTCCAGTAAAAAATCAATACAAAGTATAGAATAGAGTAATGGCAAAATACATAGTACAACAATAAGGCAAGAAAATGAAAGACAAAGCAAGAGAATAAACAGATACAAATGACAATGAAAAGATTATTGGAACTGGGTTGTCATAAACACCTATGAAGGTTTGTCAAGATAACCACCCTTATATGAATAAAATAACTTACATTAAAATTACAAATGTGATCTTATCTCTCAATTTTGAAGATTCAATCAAATGATTATAGATTAATCACTTTTGATTATGAGAGTGAATAACTTATTTGCTCATATTTCATCACATTGTATTCTTTGATGGCCAAAGTGAAAATGTATTTAATGTTACGTCGACTATTCTGACCTTTACTCAAACTGAAATGAAGTAAAAAAACAAAAAATCATGCCCTTTTCAAATTTGTTGAACTAGTTCACATTTTATCACTTGTATGTTAACTGATTCTCAAGGGTTATTATTAGTTCTAAAGGTATGTTAAGATGCAGAGGTTTGGTCTGGTATTAATGGAGTTCAGTTCCTTCCTTCCTTGATCAAATCAAAGATATTGAGTGAAGAACATCAATTAAAATCACCTTCAGATCAAATTGATCATGACTTAGGACTTCTGTATGGCTGGTTATAAGGAACAGAAATTCAACATTTTCAATGAATGACCTCTGGTTTTGAAATCAACGCCCAATTCCTGGATGTAATTGACATCATACATGAAATTACATTTTCAGAATGATTGAATGTCGGTTTCAAAACCCCTACCTATCTAGATTCATGTGGTTATAATGAATTTGAGATAAAGCATTAAAAGGTTGATTGTGAAACTGTACACCCCTACACTTTGAGTCAATTAATGCCTGTGATGATCGCATGTTTACAAAGTTTGTAGGTGTGGTGCAGTTCTGTGTAGAGGTGTTGTGGCTCAGTCTCAAGACTTTGAACCACAATGTCTGGGATTCAAATCCCATCGCAGCACTTGCGTCCTTTGGCAAGGTGTTTATCTACATTTGCCACTCTCCACCCAGGTGTAGCAAATGGGTACCCGGTAGGAAGGAATTCCTTGAATGCTCGAGCGTCCGATCAGGATAGCCGTGCTCATGCTGGGGTAATAGTATGCAGTGCTTAGAAACATTTGTATTAATCAAGCACTTAATAATTGTTGAATATTATTATTATTCCCTAATTAGCAAGTAATCAATAACTACAAAGTCATTGTATATGTACTCTCTTAATACTGAATAGCTAATCTAGTCTCTAATCACACTCCTCAAGCAATTTCAGGGACTAATCCCTGTTAACGTTGTTAACAATTCTTTTCAGAGCTAACATACAATCAAGAAAGAATAACAAACAGTAGTTTTCAGGCCTACATACTTGATGTTTACTGTATTATTAAAAAAACCCTCAATTAATCCCTTTCTAGTGAACTGTACATTCTTGTACAGTGCATTACAGCTCCTGGAGTGAACTATTCATCTTTTTTCGACACTTCACTCTCAAAATATTAAAATCTCACCCCATAAGGACTGGTCCCTTGTCTCATTCCAAGAGGAGTGTAATTAACGACTAGATTAATTCTTTTGTATTTGGAGAGCAACAAATATCTCTTTGATATGCCTACATTAAAAAATGAAATATCTAACTACCTTAAGCATTTCTCTTGCAATTCTCTTGCACTGTGGGTTCAAGCATGCCTCGATTTCCAAGCTGGTTATGACATTGGGGCAAGATTGTATACCTTTTTTTTCTTGGGCTACATGAAGACTATATCTTTGTATAAGAGATATCAAATCACACTGTTAAAAAATAATTCAAACAGCGCTGTTTACTATGTGAATCGCACAGTAGTTACTTAAAAGGTTTTAAAAAGTTTTTAAATTCTTAAGCAACTATGCTTAAATCATTGATAATAAAATATTTGAATTTAAACTTTGTTTTCTAAGATTTTAAGCACTTGATTAACATGTTTAAACAACTACTGTGCAATTGACATAGTAAACAGCATTGTTTAAATTATTTTTCACAGTGCACAACTATCAATTGATTTTTGTATTTAAGATGATTGTGTTTGTTATTACATGTAAATGATTTGACAATTCTCTTCTGTCTCTTATATTTTCTTTGATGCATACAGGTTGCCAACCAAGTTGTTCAGGCACTGCTCATGCAGAAGGTATGTATAAATTCAATGAAGGGGAGGGATATGGTTCGTGGCAAACTGAAGGGTGTTTGGGTATACAATATCAACCGATCAGGACATCATCTTCATTACATAATCATCATCACAACTATTGTTATCACTTCACCATATCATCATCATCACCATCATCATCACCACCACCATCATCAGCACCACCACAACCACCACCAACATCATTATAATTATCGTCATTATCATCATCATCATTATCATCGTCATCATTATCATAACTACCACCATCACTATAAAAAAAATAATCAATTTTATTGTTCTAAACAGATATTAAAAAAAAGATATCCTCAGAAAATTCATTTTGCCCAATCAATCATAGCCCATGCGACCACTTAGTGGCAGCAGATGGACGTTGCTCTATCCCTTAAATCGTTGAACACCAAACAGGGTAGCAGCAACTTCTATATTTTAACGTCTTTTGGTTGACATGGCTGGGGCTTGAACTCCTGACCTTCCCGTTGTGAGACGGATGCTCTAACAACTGAGCCAACACACCAGTGTATATCATCATTAATTGTTATGTATTACATTATTTTAGTATTATATCATTGTCATCACCATCACTACCATCTTCCTCCTCTTAATCTTCACCATCACTATTACCATCACTACTAGACCCCTTCCTACAGGGATTAATCTTACAGGGCATTTATTATATTCCTTCATATCTTTCAAGTCTTCACATAAGTTCATTGCCCTCCTAATATCACTCACAAGTAGAAACAATTATCCAAACTTTTGAAGTCAATGACAAACATCAATTTCATTGACACCTTCTAAACCAAAGGAACGGAAATAGTGATCAGTGATTGCCCTCTCTACTTCAGGTAGGTAGGTGTACGTTCTTCATTTCCTATTCTCTGACTAAGACACCATCAAGATGAGTCAGATTGGTCAAGTCCCAGACGTTGAAAGATCCTACCAAGGGTTTTCCAGGATATTCAAAACCAAGATGCGCAAAAACTTGCTATTGTTTATCATAATAAACAGCCTATGATAACATCATCGTTGAAGTAAATGACTATTTCAGCTTCAGTATTTTGTCACAATTTGGTAGTTCTGAGATGACTTCAAAATCAGATTTCTCATTCTTAGTAGTCAGTGCTGAAAATAGATTACAATATATCAAAATCAAATCATGAGTAGAAAATGTTATTGACAAACTGAATAGGTATTGGAAGTAAGAAGGAAAGGATGCTAATATTCTTGCACATCTTTAAGAAATATATAAGCCAAGAGATTTCTTGTGGAAGCCCAGATCCTGCTAATTAGTGTCCTGTCTTCTCACCAAGCTAGGATTTCCCTTCAGCTTCTCCACAAATCTTGAAGGAAATTTAATTTTAGAGTGGCATTAATGACCCCATTTCTACTTCATTACAACTGTCTTTCCTGTTAAAACCAGACTCTACATTACCCCCTTCCCCTCAAAGTGTCGTAACCCATTATGTGGCCCTCATAGTTCGGAACTCAAGCAGCTGGATGCATATGAACAATAGACTTGTCTGGCACACATTTCTTGCTCATTAAAATTAGCCTTAATTAATTGGGTTTATACTTAGAAGCTTTGCTACTCACTGATATCTTTTGTTGAGGTCTACAATGTTTTTAACTATCATTAGTATCTGAGGGAGTTGTACATTTTTTTCGGGGGGGGGGAGGTGTTGTTAAGATTGATGTAGCTGTTTCACTGAATTTACAGAATTGAAAACGTTTTTAGTTTGCCTAATGTTTGTAGAGTCAATTTTTCTTTAATCCAGCCTACACTTATGATGGAATACTATTTATGGTTGTTGACTTTTGTGAACATTATTTAAGGTATTTTGGATCATCCATGACATTTCACTCCCTTGTTTGTATTTTCATGCATTGACAGTAAGATAAGTTATGAAGATATTTGATAAAGACCAAAGTTGAAATCTATAACATGTTGGAAAAATTATAGTGGATGTTGATCATTCTTAAGATTTCTGCAGAAGAACATTTGAATCGAAATGCTTTCAGTGAAATCTTTACCTCGGGGAAGTGAATAAGGGGGAATGGTTATTATTTTCAGTTCTTTGTTAAAATCACCCAAAAGCCATTTAGATAAGATGAAGCAGAATTTTGCAGTGTCATTGGATTTTGATGTCTACCTTAGTAAAGAGCATACACTTAATATGCTATATTTACAATTACTACATTTTAAGCCATTCCCGTTAAGTGGATTAAGAATCAGTAGTATTCTGTGATTTGCAAAATTGTTTTAAACTCTTGAATTTGATATCATTATAAATAATTTTATGATTAAGCTTATATTGATAATGCTTATATTGACATATAGGGTCAGTATTGGTGATATATGATACAAAGAGCTATAGGTATCTATCATGATGTCAGCTCTAGTCATCAGACATGTACTGATAGAAACAGATCAAACTAAGCTGTACTTTAGTCCAGCTTATATCCAGTTAGTAAACTGTCATGATAGCTGGCTTGTTAGATTTATCCTATGGTTCATTCAATTTTGTTGTTGTATATTAAGTTGGAAGACTCTTCACCAGATAAGTGTTCTGTTGGTAGGAATTATTTTTCATATTGTGTAGTTACATTTTCTTTAGCATGTCCCACTGGAAGCTCGTGTTGATTCATTATTATTTGAAAGGCTGATGGCAAGACTATGAAACCACCGCTGAATCAGAGTTTGAGTTACTATTAGAGTTAGAGGGAGAGAGGGGAAGGGATGCATACAACTATCTCTGATCAGTCGTGAAGAGGGGGGCAACGGGTAAGCAAGGGAGCTCTATATAGGTGATATTTCTAGCCCTGTCTTGTTTCTGGAGGATATACATCTCTGAGCGTGCAATGAATGGGAAGCAATAGCGGCATCCTGATGGTCTTTAAGAGCCACTTCAGAAGTTGCCTCATGAGCGAGAAAATAAACCATGTTTTCCCTGTATCCTGTGTCTAATATTTCATGTGTCGTTGGATTGTATTCCATCTGAAAGTCAATGAATCTCAATTTCCTCTAGAAGGCATGCTCAACTCACAGTATTCTTTGGTTCTTGAAGCATCTTCACCCTGGGAGCTTGCTGACATTATTCTGTGATCATGGTAAAAGCATCTTCCAGTGTATACTGACTTTGTCATCAGCATCATGAAGTTTTATTGGTAAACAGAATATGACAGCTCCGGAACAACATTTTGACTTTGCTTGACACAGACACACATGGAATGGATAAGTCAGGGAACAGTATCTTATCAAGAGTGCCTGTGAATCACCATGATGATTTTATCCAGGGCAAGGAGTTGGTCGGGCTTGGATAGTGAAACATCTCAGAACAAGTGTGAAGACAAAAAACACTAAAAAGAATGGGTTAGACCTGGAGATTTCTCTGCAGTTATTGGTTGTGTTTTTCTGCAAGGTGCTCGATGGTTTGGTAAAAGAAACTGTGCTACCAGTCTTCAAGTTCAGGGATGCTCATCTTCTGGTTTTCATATGTGATACCAGAGCAGTGGCAATGTGTCTATAGAAATGGAATAATGGATATTATTTACGTTTGCTGAACTTGAAGGACTTTTTCTCTTCAGTCAAGAGGGTGGAAGAACTTTGAATTTTTCTAAGATGGAGGATATTTTCTTTCCTTGGCTAGATCTGATGGTCTATTTCTCTGTCTGCATCGGACTCTGGTATTTCGTGTCACTGCAGGTAATGTCTAATGTTGAAATGATATTTTGATATGGAATTTATTGTTTCTGTCCTGTCTGTGATACTAAAATAATACAACTATATTTAGATTCATTGAAAGGAATTTAGTTGGTTTTTTTTTCAAGGAAGTATACATGTATTGATTTGTATCTAATTTGTTGCTGGTCTGTTGGCATATTGATGAGACATGGTTAGTTGAACCAAGTTAATCAGTATATTTTGTAATACATTCATCCCCAATTACCAAGTCCATCAGAGAAGGTGTCAAACCATCTGTCCTCTTGATAGTCATTTTGTTTTATTATAAGCCAGGTATATCAAACCATTAAGCTTGTTACTCTTATTGTTTCACTTTATTTGTATTCCACTTTTCTTTGAAATAAAGAAATTATTACAATCAACCCTTTTATTACAAGAATGTTTAGACTAAAGGTGACATGATTCTTGTGGTTTAATTTTTTGCAGTTTTAATGACAATTATTTTCATTTCATTCTTACTTTTCATCTTTAATATCGGGCTGTTTCAAGATATTGTATTCAATTATGAAATGGATAGACTATAAAGGTAGAAAGAATACTTTGCAAATTAAAGTTGAGGAATGTTTTTTTTCAGTTCCATCAGTACTTGTGATATATTTGGGAGCCTTTTGCCCTTGGATTGTAATCCATATATTCATGTTGGTCTGTAGCTTCTGTCACATTGAATCATGATATGATTATATCATAAATAGGGGTTATTTGAGGAATATGCTTAGCTTGAAAATAAGGGAGGAAGCTTGCAATCACAGATGAAATGTAAGAGAGAATTAGCTTAAGTTAAGTCATCAGTTGTCACTCTAATGCAAGATTTGGATCTGAAGTTTAATATCCGTCCTCGTGCTATCCACCAGAATTGCAGGAAAAGTTTTCAGGAAAGGTTCTCCACTTATTACCTGCTCTGATATCTAAATGGATGGATGACCAATTTTTTGTGAATTTCAGCTGATATTTCAGTGTTTGTTTGTTTTAGAAGCCTTTGTGCTATTTCATTGTCATGGTATTAAACATTATCAAATGAATGATATGAAGATATAATGGTTTATATATCTTTCCTTGATGACTTGGGAATAACCTCTACATATTATGAAGGGGCTTACAAAAATAGATTAGTTTTATTACTTTTTGTAGAAACCCTCCTTTTGGCATCTTTGAATCACAGTCATGATGGCTTGATCGTTATCTTGTTCCAAATGGGTCTTAGGAAAAGCACCTCCTCCCAAATAAAAGTCATGATGACCTTCGTTAGGGGGAGGCTGGGCATTAATGTTCTTGCCTCTTTGCCAAAGATGTAATCCCTGTGGAATAAGCAGACATTAGCATGTCAGTAGTGAATAGACAGAAGGGTTCTAAATCCTACGACTGAACTTGGATTTATGCCCTTCTGTGACTTACAGGTGATGCACAAATCCCCAAGTGAGAAAGAGTTTCTGCTATATCTCACCCCTCGGATATGATAAGGTCACATTAATGGTTAATTGTAGACAATGAATTTATTACAGCCAATGTCAGCTTTCATTAACTTCACAATATGCCTATGGGTGGCCTTACTTTATTGGGATTTTACATGTACATATTCTTTTACACCTTGATTTCTCAGTCCGGCAATGTGTGTTATATAGGTTTAATTTAAAAAAATTGTTCTTACACATGTAAAAGTTGTTCTTTATTAATTGGCTGAATTGAAGATGAATGTTTTCTCTCTTTTGAAGCAATGTATCATTAGTGACTTAGGGTAGCTATTATTATATTCAATTTTTAAATGATTAATAACAAAACACAAAATATTTGTATAATTTTCTTAACTTTTACCCCCATAACTATAAATTTGTTACCAACAGCAGCACAGGATAGGGGTGTGGCATTTATTTGAGCTTAGGGCTGATCTAACAAAAGATAGTTCCACTCTTTTAGATGTCCATTGTGGAGCAATTATTGAGGAATCGGCAAATAATAAACATCACTTATTCATACATTGCAATCCAATTACTTTTAGTTTTGTGAATAATTTCTTCTTGTAGGTCTTTTAACAACATTATTTCTTTTAGTTTTTTTTTTATAAATCACCTTTTATTGATAAAAAGGGAAACAAATACGATACACCCAGGTTATCTGTTCTAGACGAACAGTATACAGGGCAATATAAATTGAATATGCATAAACAAAGATAAACATATTTCTTAGCTTTAGTATAGAATATTTAAAATAACAACCTGTTGTTCACATTTTGATTCATCAAAGTCTACAAGCCTTCAATATGGAATACATATTTTTTTTCATCAATTCATTTTAATTGAGCTTTGTCTATATCCATATTCTCACTTTGTCTTGCTTACCATGATATAGGTTATCCCTTCTATTTTTGGTTTTGGGTGGAAGGGGTACCCCTACTTGATTACTAAGCTTAATAGGCATCCTGTCATGTAAGGATAATCACACTCACCTTCTAAGAAAAGAAACCTTCAGAGGTGAACGAAAGTCACAACCATCTCATTAAACTCAAGACTTGCCTGGTCAAGGGCAAATAGTACTGATCACGGGGGAAATCATTGATTACTTTGATAAAAAGCAAATATGTTGAATCTTCATATTGCCAATTAACAAATATTTTCCATTTTAAGTCTCTAAAATTAAAAGCAATACAATCATGAGAGAAAACAAAAACTTTTTGTATCTTGGGAAATTTCAAGAGTTGCCATTGTCACATAATTTTATAAAGGGTCACAATATTGATTCACAATTAAAGTAAGCAGCCTGAAATAATAGCTTTTTGATGTAAACCTGTCTTGAACCATGAACCTCTCAATCATGAGACCCTTTCCCTTTCTCTGAACCATAATGCAGATGTCTGATAGTGAGGATGAACAAACTCTATCAAAGGATTTTCTCAGATATCATCTCTAGAGACCATTATTGGCCTGACATCAACATCAAACTTATTGAAAATAAAGCATTATGACTGGATTATAAATTCAGTTTGTATTTGTTGGTATGACCCATATAAGTGTTCCTCTAAGGAGATGATATTCAAGACAGGTGGTGGCCGAGGGTGTCACTTTCAGAGATTATTTTGGTCATTGTGATAATAATTTGAGTCAGAAAGGACAGAGGGGCATCCCCTAAATATCAAAAGGTACAATTTCATAAAAGTCAAGTCAATCTGACTGGTGTGTGTTAGTCTTTCATATTTTGACTTAAAATCTTTCAGTTTTTATGCAAGTATTATCAAAGGCTGTGTAATAGTATCAGCCACTTCTAAACTATGTGGGCTGTTTCCATTTTATCAAATTTAATTTGTTTTACTAAATTCTATACCTCTTAATATTATAAACTGTCCTCTTTTTAAGAGGGGGGGTGGGGGCTCTTTCTAACCCATCCATTACCCCCCCCCCCCTCTCCCTCTCTCTCTCTCTCGCTTTCTTTCCCTCATGTGTATTTTATTTTCTTCCTACATGATTATTGATCATCACTGAACAATCCCTATGTCACCCTCCCTCCCCATAATGCACATCCTTCCTCCTTGCCCTATATCTATATTTCAGAGCCGACCAGCTACATAATAAACTTTTCCTTAGATTTCCAAGGACCTGCTATAAGTCTTGTGTCATTCTATTTTTGGCGGAAAAATGAATGTTGCGGAAGAGCCCTAGGTTTTTAAAAGCAAGTCTTCAAATATTGAGTGGTAGCTAAATTTGGACAATGCAAGCTGTTGTGTGGATTATAGAAAAGAGATGAAGAGCTTGAGAAATGTAGATCATGGGAAAAAAGGAGCCAGTAAAATTATTTGTATGTTACATATTGGATGGGAAATAATCAAATAGAAATAAATGAAATCATTGTCAAGTCACATACTCCTCATCTTCGATTTCCTTCATGACAAATTTCACTTGTTCGATATGCTGCAAGAGACATTGTGGTTCCATTTTAAAGAAGGTATTTTACTGAGATTCCAAAAATACTTTTTTTTCAAACCTCAAAGGCTCTTCCAATCTAGAGTATATATGACAGGTGCCAGCAGTTAAGATGAAAACAAGCTGATGAACATGGAGAGAAGGATATCCGTTATTAATATTTAGAGACGGTCAATATGAAAGATAAACCTCACAAGGTCACCTGTGTGTATAAACCATAGAGGCAAAGTAGGGGAGAGACCTAACACCAAAAATAGCATTCATTCATTTTATATCTGAAAGCCATGGAAATTAAAATTTTGAATAGAGTTGAAGAAATAGAATAGCTTCATTTTCTTGATGGAAATGATGTAAATATTTATTTTAGAGTATGTTCCCATTGTAAAGGTATATGGGGGCTGGTGGAGAGATAATATGCACAATAGAATTCATTTGTATCATTATATTTTGTGTTACCCATTTACAAAATAGGTTTTTATTGAACACAAATTGACCTATGTTTGGGCCGTTGTTAGAGTTAATTTAATTTGGAAGAATTTGATGAATTTCCTTCTTTTCCTGTCCTGGCAGAATAAATCAAGTTAAGGATGAGACAGGAGGAGTGGAGATTGATAGGGACAGAAAGGAAAGGGGCTGGAAATATTCATATCCTAAATCAATTGAGAAAAGGAATGAAGAGTAAAAATAAAAATGTGATAAAGATACATTCAATGGAAGTTTTTCTTAGTTGATTTTGGTTTTGACAATATTTGATGCACATTGTTCATATTTCAAGCATGAATACTAAAGCATAGGGTGGTTACCTGAAAGCTGTGCAAAGAAAGCCAGAAGTATATGCAAGTATTCCTCTCTGAGTATTGGAGTATTTATACTAGGCTTATTAGACATGTCTCTTACCAAATCTTCGTTGTGCAGAGAAGAAAGTATCTGGTGCTTGTTAGGAGTATCTTATATCCTTGCATAATGATTTTTAAAACAATCATTTGGTTGTGGATGAATGTGTGTAATAGAAGGTGTTTGTTTTGAATATCTACCTGTAAATGTATTTTATCATTTGGGTAATCAGACATTCTCTCTTCTTATTCCCTAATTCATGTGATCATTAATATTCTAACAATTCTCTCTCTTCTCTTGTTTTGATTTTTTCTTGTAGGATTTGCGTGACGAGTGCCTGAAGCTGCATGGTAGAGTACGAGATCTGGAAGTTCAGAATCGGAATCTAAGGTGCCTCTTTGATCAGAATAGATTCAAACAATCCATCCCTTCTCCATCACAGGTAAAATTGTCATTCATCTCCTTTTCCTCCACTTTTTTCTAAATAGCCTTTTTTCCTTCTCCACCTCCCTCTACTGATCTTTTCCCTTTGTCTCCTCCCCATTCTTGTATTGTCATACTATTTTCCATATGATTTTTTGTGAGTTCCTCTCTTTCTTATTCATCACTCTGCTTTCATTGATGTATGATTGAATATACTAGTCTACTCACTTATTTCCCTTATTTCCATTTCTACACCTACAGTCTTCTTCACATCAGCAATATGTTTCCTACGGCAGTACCTCACCAGGTTTGGCAGGTTGTTCAATACCAGTCCTTACACCCTCAGCATCTTCCCATTCTTCACCTTCATCAGCCTCACCTGGTCTCTATGCACCCTTCAACCATCCATTGAGGACCACCAAACATCAACGGTCAGAACCTGGTCCTTCTGGTTCAACCCCAGAGGGTGGCAAGGATCCACCGCTTAGCCCTCGCTTGTTGCAGGGACAGGCTCCTAGGAAGGTAAGGGCCATCATCAAGGGGGTTCTTTGACTTCATTAACCGGTGTTTTAGCACTGTTAACATATGAGGTGTTTCACAAAAAGTATTTTCTGACTTTATACAGGGATAGTTATATGTTGATAGGTAATGAGTTATAAATCTGTTGTAGAGTGGAACCAGGTGTTCTTGTATGGAAGCGTATGGAAATGACAGATATGTTAGACTGTCCATGCCATTAGTTTCTCTCCATTAACTCTTTTGAGGGAATTGGATATTTTTTAGAGTAATGTTTTGTGTAGCTAGAGATGATCAGAATTAGTTTTGTTTTCTTGTTTGGAACCAAAGCTCTGTTGTAAACTGGTTAAGTTATTGTGAAAAAGCCCATGAATATATCATGAAGGGGAAAAATGTATACCTCCAATTCACTAATTGCCAAGTGTGATGAGACAGAATAGTTTGAAAAAATATATTTCTCATAATTAAAATGAAATGTCAAATCTTTTTTTTTACATTATATTACTTTCCACATCTGATGCCTTTCAGATATAAATGTCATTGTATCGAAAATATTTAATTTTAGGAGTTTTTTCCCCCCAAAGTTTTTTTTTTTTAATTACATCAAAAAGAAGAATTAATTGATTCTTAAACATTATGTTTCAAGTTATGCAGTACACTATGAATACGCTGAAACCTGCAATTGACCTGCATTTCTTCAATATCAAATTTCCAAATCAGCCGTATCTAAATCTTAGGAAGGAAAAGTAAATCATGACATGGCAAACTGGCAAAGTCAAGGTTAGGTACGCATCCTTCCTTGAAGTTTGTTTAGCGAATATTGATGTATATCCATTGCATGGAACTGTATCACATCCAAAGAGCTTTCTCAAGGATCAAAATGGAGAATGCCTTTTCAAATGACTCACCGTTCTTGTTTGAAGCAACTTTTGTAATGAAAATATTCTGTTTTAAAGAAAATATGAAAAAAAATAGAAATCATCTGAAGCGGATTAACCTTGGCATGATTAAAACCGTAGTATTTGTCCTCATTTTAGATAGGTAGAGAGTTTTTTTCATGGTTTAGATCACTTTATTTTGGCATTTCCTTTCAAACATTTTGAAATATTAGGTGATATAGATACAGCTAGGGATGCCCACAACCCTTCATGCATTAACATCTTTTGATACATGATTTTATTCTTTTTTTTTGTTTGTACAGCTTGACCACAGTGGTTCCCCAGTGAAGACAACAGACCAGTCCAAAGAAACCAACCCTCAGTGTGACACTTATCAAAGGCTAGTCAGGCAACAATATCAGCAATACCGTCATCACCATTCCCAACAGCAGCTTCAACAACAACGCACACTACCTCAAGAGATCCTTAGACAGCTGTCGGCTCCAGCCAATTATCCAGCATCGTCCTCTCCACATCACGCAATGCAACAGGGTAGGACACCAGCAATCAGGGGCTTGGATCAGATGTACCCCTTCCTCCCATACCAGTGTGAAGTGTCTGGGGTAGAAGGTGCAGGTGAGGGGATGGGTATGGAAGACTACTCTTGGTCCACAAGTCCTTCAGATGCATTTCCGTCGTCCATGGGGCATTCCTCTTTGCCGAATACTCCAGGAAGGATGGGTGTCTATGATGAGGCCTTGAATGGTAACATGCCTCTCAGTGGAAGCCTTGGGGCTAGGATCGCCAAAATGCAAGTGATGGGAGAGGATAGGCTTGAGAGGAACTCACCACCAGAAGTGCAGGATGGGCGCAATGGATACATCCTCGGGGACCAATACACTAAGCCTTATGTTCATGCACCATTCCATTATGCTCAAAGTCTTCTCAAGGAGCTACAAGAGATAAGTGCCAGCGTTAAAAGCTTTGAAAGTCTCACTCTAGAACCTAAAGCCAGTCACCAGCAGAAAAGGAAAGCAAACGATGGCCAACCTGTCCTGCAACGTCAGAAACTTGCCAAAAACTTTTCACCAAGTGCTTCCAATGCAAGCAGCGAGTCTCTCAATAGTGCTACCTCTCCAAAACATATGATGGACAGCACAAGTAGTATGACAAGTACAGAGAGCATGGAAACAACTTTAGAGAGGATTCCACCGACAGTTCTGTCTCATGGTAGTCCTCTAAGACAAGAACATCATCTTCAATGGAGACCTGAGTATGGAGGAAACAAGGTTCCTGATAGAACTTCTCAATTCCCTCCTGATACCCCATCACCTCCTACCACAGACATTGAACCATCAGAAAGGGACTATCAGCACTCTCGCTATTTGCGGAATAGACAACACAGTGGTGGGTCCTGTCCAGAAAGAGAGTCATCATCCAGGGAACATGAATCAGATAGCAAGGGTGATATCAGTCTCTCTTCTGGTAAGGGTAATGTGAACAAGGCCATTGATCGGTATCAGGAGAAGGTTAAGAATGCAATGAGTGGGAGAAGAGACAATCAACAACTTCCTGTCAAGAATCAGATGCCTGCTCTCAGCATGAGAGACAAAGATGCTATTAATGAGGCTCAAAGGAACTTACAAATATCTCAAGATAATGAAATGGCTTGCGGAAAGGTCTCACATCAGCCTGTCAGAGATGATGGAATAAAAGGGTCGTATTCTGTACAAGATTCAAGCTGTTCAAGGTCAGTCTTTGGCAGGGTAAAGGCACAGGTGCAGAGCAGCAGTACTGGATATTCATCTGAGAAGACAAAGTCCGATGAGGATGTTCTCGAAAGTGTAACTACCCAGGTAAAACCTAAGCTGAGTAGGCAACGTGCAGCTGAATCAGTAAATCAGAATATAGAGATGCTGGCAGGAGAGGGCAGCATGCATCTTTGTCAAAATTTAGCAGAGAGTCCACTGGAAAAGAGCCAGGCATCAAGGCAAGCTTTGCCACAGTTGAGAGACAATGACCCTGATGACATGTCTAGTCCAATTTGGAAGCGCAAGTCACAGATGGAAGCATATAGGTTAGATGAAGATGAAAAGAGAGGGGACGGGAGAGATGATGTTGATGAAAGTGAAGATGCAGACTCAAGAGTTGCATCATTTATGACAGCTCCAGATGTAAATGGCAAAGAAGAAAATGGAAAGCTTTTATCGAAATATGGAAATGAGGCAAACAGCAAATTATCTCCAAAGCATTACGCTGGTAAAATGCAGTCTCCTAAGTCTTGTAGAAAGTCAAGTTTACCACTCCCCGCCCCATCTGCTGTTACTGTGGCAATGAGTAAGCCATCTGGAGCAGGTCTGTCGCAGAGTGTGGGATCAATTGCTAAAGCAGATGTCAGTGTGGTAAATGGGATGAAATCAGCTCAGAGTGGAGATGCAGGGCTAGATAGATTGGGTACAAGTAAAGCAGTAATGAGAGATGAAAGCAGCACAACAGCAGGAACAAAGGATGAGACTGCTTCCAAACCATTACTGTCAAAAGTAGAGGCAGGGAATGACCAAGGGAGTAAGAGTGTGGTGAAGGTACAAGGTAATGTAGTAGGAGCAGAGAAGATGAGACAACAAATCCCAGTCAGGACTAGCAGAGAAGCTACAGAATCTCTCCTGCAGAAGACCAAGATGCAGTTCAATCGTGGGGAGGTTGGGAGATGTTCTCTCGGGGCCAAGATGACACAACTATCCAAGAAAGGTGCACCGTCTCCATCAGAACGCCCGTTAGTATCCCACAATGCAACAGGACGTGGCCCTCTAGCCATGGCTGCCTCCGCCAAGGCTGTGGATGTACCTGTATTGGAATCATCGCCACGGTTACCAGGAAGACGGCAGATGACTCCTGAGCATCTACGCAATGAAAGAGATTCTCTTGGAGACATGGTTGAATTCACGTGAGTAGACATAACTCTAATCAGTTTGAAAGTTGAAAGCACTTCATTCAAAAATTCAATATCCGATGTTCTTTTATGTTGATTATAGCATTATATATTATCTTTTTAAATAAAAAAGCTAAGAATGTGTCAGCTGTTCAGTGAAGCTATAATCACACAATCAATCTCTACAAAGCAAATTCTAAATATGAACATATTCGTGCTCATATATTTGAAAAATAATAATTGAAAACAAATGTAATCGAAAAATAAGCAACTTGGTCACATAAAATTGATATTATGTTTTATCAGATGATGCCTTATGCTGAGAACAGTTAAAAAAGATCTGAAACTGCTAACTTGTGCAACACTATTTGTAGCAGACACTGTATTGAACCCATTTCAACTGTACAGCACTTCATTCAACGTGTTAATGGAAAGTAGATTATTTTACTGAGGAAAAGAGGAAAATAAATTAAAAATAATGTATATGGTATTGGTCAGGGTATTGGAAGTCATTGTTGAGCTCTAAAAGATGTTAATATCTCACTCTCCAGTTAGACAGCAGCTTGGGAGTCACTTAAGGTCCCAGCTGTGTTTGCATATATCAGTTTAGAAGTCTCTGTTGTACAATGTATCCGGTCTCTAGTCATCTTCAAGACTGAATTAATCATTGTCTCTTTATCTCTGTATGTCAACTCCATTTCTGTGAGACAACACTGAATACTTCATCTCCCTTCTATTTCACCTTCCATCTATCTCTTTCCATTTCACTTGATATACATTGCTCTTTCTCTCCACATCTATGTCTCTTTCTATATCTTTATACTGTTATTTTGTAATTCTCTCTCTTCTTGCTATAATGTCTTAGTACAGTTGTGCTCAAAAGTTAATGAATCCAACCAGAAAATGCACTTCATCATGGAGCGCAGAGAACCTGACTTAAATATAGAAAACATGACAGATCAGTTTAAATGTGTTGATTTTCTGGTTCGGTTCACTAACATTTGAACACCACTGTATGTCCCTTTCTGTTCATATATCTCTCTGTTTTCTCTCTCCTATATTGTTCTATGCGCAGTTACTATTTTTCTCTCCTGTGTATATTATTCTCTCTCCATCTATACAATCCTATATATCTGTCTTTCCATTTATACAATTTTTTCATTCTTTTTGTTCTCACTTCTCTTCCCTATTTTCTCTCCCCCCCCCCCTCTCTCTCTTTATTTCTCCCCTTTGTCTCTTACATTTCTCCTCTGTGCCTCTCACCATCTCATCTTATCATCCCTCCCATCACCTCATCATCCTTACCATCTTGCTATGAAGGACACATATTCTCATTCCATGCATAGCTATGTATTAAGCTCACCCATGTTGAGAGGTTCCCTACATCACTAGAAGATCGATGCCCTGTTCCTTTTCAAAATTCTTCCGACATCACATGTCCACCAGACAATGGCTTCACTGGTTAGGTTTAAAGGCTACATTCACACTTCTTCATAATCACCTACAATGTAGTTCATCCAACAGTGAAATAAATTGCGGCATTGTCAGAAATTTATTAAGAAAAGCAATAATTTGCCTTTTAACAATACTTTACAGCTTGACAGTTCTTTGTTCTTCGCTTGTACTGTATTTGCTCCCTTTGAAAATTTGCATTTAAGGCAAATATTAAATCTACCCAAAACACACTCAAGCTAAATGTTATCATGTATTTAAACCACTTTCACATAGCTCTTGGAATTCCGATGGGAGTTATTGATGCAATAACATTGCGAGTAAAATAATCAAAAGACATGATTATAATGGAATCCTAATAATGAAAAAAAATTGTAAAAAAAAATCTTGTCTTATTTTAAACAAATATATTCTAAGGCTCTCAATACAGTGAGGTTGATAGTATGTCTTTCTGATATATTGTCATAAAATTGAATTTCGTGGTATTTGAACATTGGAAGGAAATCTTGTCAATATTTCTTTTTGCAATCAGTTGCAGTTCACAAGTTTTTATTAGTCTTTGTTGTTCAATTAAAAAATAATACCAATATTTGGTAATTATTTAAATCATCCTATATTTCATACTTCTTTGAGGAGAAGTTTGCTTACCCAGTCACATTATATTCATTATCATGCAGGCTTTGATCTCCTGAAACATAGGCTGTAGAATAATGAGGGGACTTCATGGATGAGATCTGTTACTGAAAAGTTGATCTCTTGTTTCTTATCTGTCAGTCAGTAAGATAAACATAATAATCTATCTGCATTACTGATGCTCATCTGCGATGGTGTAATTATTTCTAGGTTTTGTGTTTGCATCTCACTATGCATGTCTTTATCCCTCTCCCCCCCCCCTCTCTCTCTGTTCCTCTCTATTTCTCTCTATATCCCTTCCTTCCTATGTCCCTTCTCTTTCTGTCATCACCATCCTCTCTTCTCTGTCCTATCACCTGGTAGCTGACGTTCGTCTGACTCTGGAATCCATAACATACACACACACAAGATCTCCATCTCCAGTAGATAGAAACTTTGTTGGATTTAAACTGTGTATTCATCACAATCTGACTCACAAAGAGAGAACCAAGGATAATGACTGTCTCTTGTGATGTATGATTCTTTACCTTAAATGGATTTTGAGAACATGTCATGTTGTACCTTTCAAGGCTTTGTTTGTTATTCTGAATTCTACATCTCCTGTCAGAGCGCCTATTTGATGTCCAATATCACTTTATTTTCACTTTATTTTCTAAGACTTCAGACAAGCTTTTCTATTGAATAAAAGAACATGGATTCAAACACATGTCAACATAAATTTATTTCAGTGAACTGAAGTTAACATGTGATGCTCCATGGTGATACACATTTCTATGTTTTTTGTGACAGAGATCAAAACAAGTTTGTTTATTTCGCCTTTCATTTATAAGGTTAGCTTTTGTTCTCCTCCAAGGAGAATACCTTATCCTTGTGACATATGTTTCATATGAAAATAATAAATAACTGCTGGTAGTACTACTACATCTGTTGTGGAATAACATATGGTTTCTTCTGTTTGAAATTGGATGACTTCATGGTACTCTGATTAAGATTAGATTACATATTGACCTTCCTTCTAGTAGTTCAAAACAGTGGCATGTTCATGGATGGCTGCTTTCATTTCTGGTATATTTTTAACGCATTCTAATCAAAGAGGGAAACTATACTATTTAAAAGAGAAAGAAATTAGGTCTCTCTGATTTGTGAGATTACAATGTAGGTATATCATTAACTTAAGTGAATTTTTGCTTGTGGGTGTACAAAATGTGTTTGAAGTCTAACCTGCTTTTCTATATGACAATATTATTTTGATGAACAGTATTGGAATATTTATTGATATGGAATTGCGTTATTACTAGAAATTAAAAGAACTGGGAGACTGATGAAAAAGTACTCATATTATAATATTATATTCATGTTATACAAAGATAAAGCATGAGAAGTTGTTCATAATGAATGTTTATTTTGTATTAACAGGACACCCATTTTTACCTACTAGTGACAAATTTTAGTAAGGCTCTAATATGATTTGGATGCAATTGTATGACCATTTCTAATACCTTGGTCACATTTGCTCTACGGTGGCCATACGGCGAGTCAAAAACAGCCGTTTTATTAATCTTAATTCAAACCACCTATATGCAGCTGGTACAAAAAATGTTTAAAATGGCTGTTTTCAACTCGCCGTAGAGCAAATGTGACCAAGGTATTAGCGTTATCATTTGACAATCGTATATTATAACCACAAAGAGTAATTCCATTGATTTCATCATAAAAATGAACTTTTGGTGACAGAAATAGTCTATTGATAGTGGAATGAAACCATGGTTGACCCGCATCACTCCAGTGAATAACCATTGATAGTCTATTGATGAAGATGAGAACAATAATAGAGACAGGTGTAGTGAGATACCTCAGTAGGCGGTTTCAAACCGCCTCGATCACAAGAATCCCCGTTAAATTACGAGAACTTTTTGAGGCTAAAAAATACCCGTTAATTATTCCTGCATTCACACCGCCCCGAAACACATCCTTCGGGATAAGTTCCCGAAGTTACGAGCATGCGCAGTGTGGTCTGAAAAAGCAGGCAAGGCGGGAGATTCAAAATCTCTTGCCCAGCAGCCACCCACGCCGCCGCGCCCAACGACACGCTGGGATAAAAGTTCCCGTAAGTTGCTTTCACATCGCCAAAATACCTGCGACCTTGGAAAAATCCCCACGAAAGTTCTCGTAATTTCGCCAAGTACCTACTATTTAGCGGGTATTTTCTTTCGGGGAAATTACGCGTAGTTTGCTTTCACATTACCAAAATACCTGGTATTTTCTGATCGGGGTAAATTTCCCGATCAGAGAATACCTGGAACTGGCGAACTTCGAGGCGGTCTGAAACCACCTGATAGGTCTCTTGTGAATGACTTCCTACAAAATATGGTGGAAAATATGATTTATTTATTTTATTTCCAGGCAAAAGACAATAAGAATATATGTAAAAGAAGAAGAAATCACCACCGACTAGTGCCTGAGGATGACTAAAAGAAAAACTAGTTTCTGTTATTAAGCTCTTCTCACTAGTCGGGGTTTACAAATATACAAAAATGAAATTGGTATGAAATGACAATATATGTTTAGATGCATTGCTTATTAAAACAAAATATACATACATTGCTTATTAAAACAAAAAATACAAATTGATATTGGTAATACTACTATATCTTCAGTCAGATGTGTGTAGTCCCAATATGCAGTACCCTTGAAATGTCAGTTAACCTTATGCGTAAAGTTTGGTTCTATTTAGATTGATGCAAGTACAGGCCTGTTTGATGTGATATGATAACAAGGCTGATCATTCTAATGGAATAGGAATAATACTACATACAACAATGAGATTTAATACTACATACAGTAGACCTACATCTTCCTAAAGACTCACTAAATACAGATGTCAGTAAATCCGTAGTTATGTTAAATGTAGATACAGAGCACTGGTATCGATCTATGACGTCATACTACTCAAGTGGGGGGGATGAAACAATAGATCATCCCCCCTTGGACAGTAGATTCACAACACAAATCAACACCCATGATATATTGTTTTGTTAAATGTAGATCCAAACTTCTGATGTTGTTAAGGGAAGGGGGGGTGGGTAATCGTATGCTAAGTTTGAAGATATTTTATAATTACGTTTTTCTTTTCATGCATTGTCTCCTCTTATATACTCAACAGTGCATGTTTTCTGCATGTATGATGTGAATACTCATCACGCGGCGTTAGAACAGTGGTGAAGTACTATGACTGCAGCTATACATAATGCAAATTCTGCAATGCTTTGAATAAATCCAATGGTTTTAGTGGGATCTGTTCAGCTGTTGTTATGTTAGATCGCTGGTATCCATGTTATGAAATGTTAAAGCAGTCTGGATTACACATCCTTGAACAATGTGCATTATTTTCATTATTGATTTCACAGCATAATGGATACTGAAATGCAAATAATAATAGCAATACCGACATATTTACCCAGGGAACTTCAGTTCTGAAAACTGTTCTTCCAACAGGCCCTGCTAACATCTTTTTCTATGGAATAAAATGTTACTATTTCCAGACTTATCCCCCCCCCCTGGAAAATTCATAGCCCTCCAACTGTCAACGTGTTAGCGAATTCACTGCTCTAATTATTTTTGTATGTCATGTTATGCTTGTGCTCTTTAGTAAGTTTGATACATGTAGGGCTCCTATGTTGAAGAATGTCTGATTTCTGTTCAAATCAAATCCCTTGAATTTGTCAGGTGGATGTGAAATCTGTCATTTATTTTACTTCAGTTAAGAAATCCCCTTTTGACTGATTTGAACAGGATTTGAACATCATTTTGTGATATTCATTGCAAAATTAAACCAAGTTGCGTGCATGAAGAGAGAATTGAGTAGAGAATGAAAATATTACCCTGAGGGTAGACTTCAGATCAGAGTTTTGTCAATATTTATGAAGTTATTCACAAATAAAATTCATTTTCCTATCTTGATTTGATTTGCTTTCATTTATCAATATTGATCATCCTCTCATCCTGAAGTAGAGTGACTTTATGCTCCCTGAATTGGATAAATACCACCAATATTTTATCATATTCATTGGTAATCTGAACTCCAAACAGGATACTACACAAAAGGTTGACATGAATAACTTCAAGGCAGTCTGTTCCCATTGCCACCACCATGGACATTCTTTCTTACTATACTATGATCATTAAAATGGGGTCACTATAGCCATACAGGATATTCATGTCATTCATGAAAGCCACTTGAGCATATTATGATGGTATGGATATTATAAGAATTTAGATTAATTATTTCAACATTTCTATTGTATTATTTAGGTCAAGAGTGTTTATTTATCTTCCTTTTGTTTAGCTACTTGTAGAACACTCTATCATTGCACAGTGATATTTCTACCAGCTTCTCCTATGTTCTGTGACCATGAAAACAACATTAACAACATATTAATTCCATTATTATGTAAACAAGTCCCAAATGCATTCTTCATTTTGCTTTTTGGATTCTGACAGAAAGTAAAATCCTAAATACAAGGAGTAAGGATTCGATGTTGAAGCCTCCTTTGATAGTAATGGACTAAGGAGTTGCAAATCACATTTCTATAAATCACAGTTTAGATTTGGCAATGTGAACATGGTATCGTGCACTTGTCAGTATGGAGTCAAAGTTATTTCTATTGTGGTGTATGGTAGTCTTCTCATTGTGAACGTGAACCTGGCTACACAATGCTCTTTACATGTAGATCTGTCATACCAGCAGGGGTGGTATTCATCTTTTAAGTGTCATCTAAGGTCCTAGTGTCATCATAGGCCAAGTGATTATTCTCTCTCTCTCTCTCTTCATTCTTTCTTTCTTTCTTTTTCTTTCTCCTCTTCTTACCCTCCCCCTCTCTTTGTGATATTTTTTTTTCTATTTTCATTTTCTATTTGGCCTTCTCTTGTCTCTTCTGTCACCCATTGTTTGCTTTTCCATTTTCTTATTTAAACACCCCCCCATTGGTACTTATTCTCTCCCCTCTCTCTCTCCCTCTCTCTCCCTCACTTTCTTTCCTTTTCTCTCTTTTTATGTCTCCTCCTCTCACTTCTATTTACTTTTGATTTCTCTTTTAAATCTTTTGCTTTACTTTTTATTTCTTCATGTTTTCCAAGAACTGTGTACTGTGCTATATTTTTTAATATTTTCTGTATTTTCTCCTTTTTTCCCTTGCCCTCCTTCCCCACCCCTTCCTTACCCCCCCCCCCCTTCTTTCTCTTGATCTCTCTCTATATATGATTGATACCAGTATAATGTATAGTCTCCTCACCTTGTAGTTGTTCACCCTGTGGGATATCATTGAACAAAGTGATACCATAGCTGTGACGCGATGTGATTGCTGATGGATGTCTCCAACGAGGAATTCAGCATTCCATTTCATTCACAATCGAGTTGATCAAACAGAAGGGTATCATTTGGTCGCTTGCAGATGATAGACGTGTTTTGATCAGTCAGAATTTTTGGATAACCTATCTACTGTTTCGGTCATATTATTAGGATATATACTTTAACATTTCAATGCTGTTTGTTGTGACAACTTTTAAACTCTGAATTCATCATTTTGCAAGGAAAATTGGTAAAAAAAAAGTATCAAAGTTTTGGTTGATATTAAGTTTGAAGATTTGATGAAGTGATACCTATTATCTGGAGCGATGCAAGGCAGAATTTCCGCATGGATCAATAAAGGATGTATCATGGATTAGGGATTTTTCCTGTGAAGTGAAAATTGACAAATGATTCTTGATGGGGTTCTGTGATTGTATATTTATGGATGTTTCTAGGACCCTGTATGGTGTGATTAGGAAGGAAGTTTGAGATCTTGTGATGGATGGATTTTTATTGCACTACTTTGATTATACAAACCAACGTGAAGGAATTTTTCTTTGTGACTGAAGATTTATTTGATTCCCCTGGCCTGTCAGATTGTTTTTGACAATGGGACTGTACAAAATGAACCATGAAAAGATGAGGTGAGTGTAAAAGATTTAGAAGTATTTTCTAATTTTTTTGTCCATAAATTTTAAACCCATGTAAGGAAATCTACCTAATTCCCACCTCAGCAAACCCCACTGGTGTATTTTATGCCAGCCTGGTTGGTTGACTAGTATACTTAAATTTTGAAAGGGTATGTATATTAGAAATCGACCTACCGTTGGGCGGTTGGACTAGTAGTCGGTTGGTTGGTCAATATATTCCAAATCATGTAGATCAAACTACTTCCTCAGTTTTTCACCCATGGCTCACAAGGCTTGGTACATGGATTGGTCTTGGAATGTGGACATGTAAGAGATTTAAAAAAAAACCTTTTTTGGGGTTTGCCTGCTGCATTGACATTGTAAGGACTTTATTTTGCAATAAGTCAGTGGGATTTTTTTTTTCACTTAATATTTTTCTCACATATGGCCATCTTGAGGCAGTGTATTAATCACCTTCTTGATCTAACATGATCACCTTGCTTGAAGGCCAAAGTGAAATGTTTAGCTTTATGATGAGGTACATTTCTTTATGTTATTTATCATTTTTCCCAATAATTTTATTTTCCAATTTTGTTCCAGTGATTGAACACCAATGAGCTGTAACAGTCCGATTATTATTTTAATAGGTTTCTTTTCATGGTATGTGTGTGCCATATGACTGTAAAAACATGTTGCATTTTTATGTAGCATGGACTGATTGAATATAGGTGACAATGATGTATACAAAAAATTATTGCAGCAATGTAGAGAGTAGACTCTACTAATAGTACTGTAAGGTTGAAATGAATCATTTCTTTTCATTCCAAGTTAACACTAGTGACCTGTCACATATACAATCAATATTGTGATTATTATCTTAGATCGGTGAAAAACTGTGTACAAATGAATAATAGTTGATAAAAAAATATTTTATCTCTTCAGGGCTCAGGGTTGGCAAAAAATGTGTTGTATAGACAGATTGAAGTGCATTATTGAAGTATCTGATGTATCAGCAGTGGTAGTATTGAGCCAAAAATGCGAAATAAATAATAATCTGCAATCCCAGTGATAAAATAGCTCTTCACAAGAAAATTAAAGATAAATAGCAAAAGAAATAGTTGATGATGTTTTATCCAGGACAGTGTTTAATTTAACCCATTAATGTCTGTTGCAAGTCATCTATTGTGAATCAACCAAACAAAAACATAGAGCTATCCGGGGTGAATGCTGTTGTTATTTTGATAATTGAAAAGAATGACATATGAATTGATAAATGAAGAGCAGGATGGTGTCACTGTATGAGCTGCTCTTATAAGTTGATCAATGGAATGCACTTTTATCTCGATAGGTTATGCATACATTACCATATAGACACAAATAACATAGACATCTGACTCTGTTTTCAATGTAAACATGAACAAGTATGCTAGGCTTGTCATGAGTAGAAATAATGTTTTCCTTGAACTAGATCTTGATCAGATGCATTCTGTGACAGTGTTGCTGCGCTCTTTCTTTATTACGGGCATGATATTCTCCTGACTGAAATCAGAATTCTGATTTTTTTTAAAATTTTATTCAGATTTATTTTTTGTGCATGAAATCCTTTGTGCAAGAACATTCTCATGCTGTTTTTTACTGCTTTTTATAGTCAGATGATAAAACTATCATCGTGCAGGCTCACCTTGAAAAATCACTTTTGATTTCTTTATTATGCAAGAGCTTCTAATCCCCACCAGGATGCCTCGGACTTTGTCTTTGTCAGTGACTTAGTGACCCTTGATTATTTTTCAGATTTTTTTAGAGGGGAATATCATGCCTGTTATCATTTTTCTATCCTTTGCTCTGATTTTTTGTGTGGCTTTGCTGAATTGGCATATACATTATTTACCTTATATTTATAAAGTCGTGATAATTGAAAAATAATAACATTTGCTCTTTGTTTTCTGTCTCAATTTTTTTCCTATGTCCCCTCCTTACCTCTCCATCAGACTGTCACTGTGTCTCCCTCCCTCCTTTCTTTCTTCTTCCACTATTCATTCTTTTTTTTCCTTCCTTCCCCTCACCCCTTTCTTTCTATTATTTATGTGCCATTCTGTCTCACACACCTTCCACCTATCTTCCATCAATCCTTCTTACCTTCCGTTGTCTCTATTATCCTTCATTCTTTCCCTCTTTCTTTCTCTCACCGATCTTCGTCTTGACTCATGAGCCTAAATCAAGAATTAAAGCTCGAGAGTTGGGGCTAACAAACATTTAATGGAGTTGCCATTTAAAGTGGGAAATAGCAAGTGAACATGAAAATTATCAATTGTCATTTCTTTTTTTTGTATTTATATGTTTTATTTGGTCAACACTGACCAAAAATAAAAATAACAGATCAAACATAATTAAAATATTAACAAGTGATCATAACATCATTAGGGAAAAAACATATATAATGATAAAAAGAATAAATAAGAAAAATAAATAATAAAGAAAAAGAGCGGAAAGATTTATGCAATGGCACAGACGTGATATTTTATACAACTTCGATGGCAAGTATTTGCATATATTCCGGGTAAACATGATACATATAATGATACATGTAAAGATGACAAAAATTATAATTCAAACTTCCATTTCTTAAAATGAGCCGTGAGTTTATGTCTTTTTTTGGCCACACAATTGTCAATTGTCATTTCTTCTTATTTTCTTGCTATTTTATCTTGTATATTCACCCACCTTCATCTGCCTCTCTCATCTCTTATATTATGTAATATTGGCATCATTTCTTTTTATCTTTTCAGTTCTCAAAGCATTGAGGAGAGAGCATCAGTCCAGAGTATGTCAACTGAGTCTCTTCAGTCGGGTAACTCCTTAGGATCATCAGCAGATTGGGATTCTCCTAGCAAGAACAGTTCCACCTCTCAGCAGGCTTCTACCCCACTGGTAAGATCACTGTGTTCTTAATCAAGCCTTCATGTTCTTCTCATCCATTCATGTGCTATGAGATAATTAACCTTTGCTAGTACATGAACCAGATCTAAAATCATTCTGTGGTGGTTCACTTTGTCATAGCATAGTTCTACATTTATATTAGGGATGTATTCTGCTAGTTTTGGATGTACCTCTTTTTTGTTCTTTGGTTTGCCAATGATTTGAGAGTTTTTGATCTTTGACTCCAAAGTCATGTATTCCATCACATAGTGATATGCCAACTTTCAGGAGTGCTCCTTTAGATTTTTCAAAATGTTATAGTGCCATCCAAGACAGTGCTCTTATCACATCATATGCACACAGTTTCATATCATAGTATTTATAGATATATTCTTTGAAGAGTTTTTCATGTCTTTTGTTTTATTTAATTCTTCCTCATTGTGTATGGATAAATGGTCAATAATGAGTTATAAACTACCTGAGAAACAAATGGTTTGCCTTTTTTCCCATTTTCCAGCTTGAGGAAAATAGCCAAAACTATTATTTTGTTTCTTTACCATTATGTGTATACTTTCTAGTAATTTTGTTAAAAGATGCATCTCTTCAACCTTCAATCCTAAACAATTATCTCAAATCAATTTCATTATATTTTTGTTACCAGGGCAATTTGTTATCAAGTGACTCTGAATCCGAGGAAGAAGAAGAGAGTGTAAACTTTGTTGATATGTGGAAGGCTCGGTCTACTCCACCCATTAAACTACCAGACTGGGATCCTAATAAGAGCATTGAAGAACATAGAAAGAGGGTAAGTTTGCCCCACCCACTAAGGTAGAATAATCACACTTTGCTCATACCATATCTTTTACAAGTTTCTTTTTTAAGAGTTTTGCAGAGCAGATGTAATAACATTTGATGATTGAAATTCACCCAAAAAGCAAACCATTATGTCATATATCCAGTGCTAATTCAGAAATCTTCTTCAATTAGATGTTGAAGTCTATCAAATTCAATACATCAAAATACAATGGGTATTCAGTGAATATGTCAGATAGGCTCAATCAAGAATCCATACTGCATCTAGTTTATAGTCCTAGATCATATAGCTTTGGATTAATTGTAATGCTGATTTTTTTTTTGCAATTGATTGTATTAATCATCCATTTCAGTCAATTGTACAGATGAACAATATGATTAATCACTAAACTAAGTATAACATGGCCATGATTATGGATTTGTCTGACTCATATGTGTGAAGCAGACAATATACTACTTGAATAGATCAATAGATCTGTTTTAAGTCGCAGGTGCATTCTGTGTTAAAGGGAAAACTATTAAACATGCTGGCATACGATAGCTTGGGGTTTAACTTTTGCACAGATACAACATGCAACAATATGATCGAAATACATTGTAAAATCACAATACAGTATAGTGATTTTACAATGTATTTCAATCATGTTATTGCATGTTATAATACATTATATCTGTGCAAAAGTGAATCCCACAGTTATCGGATGACAGTTTTGGTAGGAATTATTTTGTTTCAAGATATTCAATTGAGCTAATAATGATAATGATTATAGTCATAGTGATCATAATGATGGCAGTAATGACATTGATAATGGTGATATTGGTGATGATGATTATGATGATGGTGATGATGATGGTGATCATGGTGATCTTGATGATAACAACATTAAAATAGAAATTATTATAAAAACAGAAAACATGAAATCGAAATAATATATTCTGAAAAGAAAAAAAACAATTAATTTTGCATATACATGACTTTGATAAATCCTCAAATCTTCTTTACATACTAATGGCATAATACCTGAATATTTGAATTGAAGACTCTTTAATGCACCAATAAGTCAAAAAAGGATATAAAACCCTAACTATTAATATTTGAGAATCTGAACTGCAGTCCATCCTTGAATGCATGCTCTTCTTTATCTTATTTCAGATGAGAGAGTCATTAGAAAGAACAGAGAGTGCCAGTTCTGCATCTAGTGAGCAGTGGATCCTCAGTTATCCTATACCAGATGACCCATCAACCAGATCAGGACCAAGCAGCAGACAAAGCAGTGTTGGTAGTATGACCAGGCAGGATTCTTCTAATTCTAGATCAGGAGTCGCATGTGATGAAGATAGGAAGATACTCCAAGAACTCTTGGAGAAGGAGCATAAAGCGCAGAGTAGGAGCACCAGCAGCGATAGCAGTCCAGAGGGGAAGAAAGAGAAGCAGCAAGTCATAGGTTCAAACCACAGCTTGGGTGATACATCCATCATGTCTGATTTTGTATCAAGCATAATGGCAGAGGTGAAGTTGGAAGATGCGACTGCAAGAGGAAAATCCAAATCAAAAGGGTCCAAAGATGATTTGACAAGACCCAAGAAGCTTCTTAACAGTCCATTCATTAGATCTCAGAGTATGAGAGCTCCACCTAAACCATCAAGACCGGAAAGGACAAGAATACCAAGTGGTGGAAACATGGACAAAGGAAAGGTTAATTCAAGTATTCCAAAACCACAGTCTCATAGTAACAAATCTCTTGCAAGTGTCAAGAAATTGGACACACCTAGTACTAAACCGTCAAAAACTGTTCAGAATCATTCATCGAGTGATAGCAAAAAGAATGGAAGTGGGCTGACAAGAACTTTCATGTCCAAAGCTTTATCAAGAACTACTAATAAAAGTGCATCAGACAGTCCGACTTCAAATCAATCACAGTGTGAAATGACGAGTCCTACTGCTTCAGAAAAGTCTGGAGGGAAGAGTAAAAAAGCAAATTCAAAAAGTGGGAAAGGAAAAGGCAAAGGGAATGACTGTACACCAAAGGGAAAATCAACTACTTCGGGTGCCAAAGACCCTGGATCAGCTAATAAAGATTCCAAGAGTAAAAGTAAAATACCTCAGTTAATCAGACAGGGTTTAAAACAAAGTCCCGGAAAAACTGATTCAACAAAGAAAAAAGGTCAACAGAGGAAAGAAATTGTTGTTGAGTCTCCAAAAACAGCACCAGCAGGGAGCGAAATGCTAAGAACAGAAAAATCATCCAATTACAACACGAGTGCTTTCACAGAAGTTGCTCCGCTCACCAAGCAGCCAAGTTTTGTCGTAGACAATGTGCCTTTCATTGATGATTCTTCTAGAAGTCCTACCAAAAATGAGAATCCCAACAAAACCCCATCACCGAATGATGAGAAAAATCTTTTCACAAGCCACTTAGACCAGCAAGGTGAAGCACTCTGTGGACAATCTCCCAAACTAAGTCCTCGACTTCTTCAGAGACTTCGTGCCAGTGGTATTGAGCTTGCAAACAGCAGTGGTTCGGACAATGACTCTGTCTTCCTTCCCGATGAACCACGTCCTAGCACATTGCCGATTGACTCGGTACACACTTGTCCTATGGGCAATGGTAATGTTACAAAGCAATGCCAACAGCCAGAAAGAAGAGAAAATGGTTCCACTTCAGAACTGCACCTAGATCAAAAGGAGATTGAAGACATTAAGAATGGACTCCTTGTAAGTGAATCAGATGCTCTCAGTATTGGCAGCTGGAGTGCCAAGTCAAGTGAATTTGGGCTCAAGAATTCATTTTTGTTTGGGAATGGGGATTTGGGAAATGTTGGGACACCAAGCAACAGAAGTC
Source organism: Lytechinus variegatus (assembly GCF_018143015.1). Classification (NCBI taxonomy): domain Eukaryota; kingdom Metazoa; phylum Echinodermata; class Echinoidea; order Temnopleuroida; family Toxopneustidae; genus Lytechinus; species Lytechinus variegatus. Next base: position 91,283,554 of record NC_054740.1, on the reverse strand, counting down.
TTGGTCGAGGAAGCCTTGACAGGGGAAGTATAGGAAGAGGAAGTCTTGAAAGGGGGAGTACTGGGAGAGGGAGTCTAGCACCTTCTGTCTCATCGAACCCTGAAGATTCTACAGAATTAGGAAGGACGGCAGATGATGAGGTGGATCCCAAGAAATATGATGTTCCTTTGGTATCCACAGAGATGATGGAAGACTTTGAAGCAGAAGATCTCTGTGATGAAGATGGGATGAGCAGTGATAGAGAGAAAGAGGCACAGCTCACTGAAAAGGTATGTAAAAGATTTGAAATAAAGCAAGTCTTTTGAAAATCAAACATCATTAATTCAAGCATTCTTATGTGCATCACAGTAAACTATATAAATATAAAAAACTAAAATCATTATGATCATCTTTTGTCTTTTTTTTGTTTTCAAAACAATTAAGAATTTACTAATTGCAAGAACAACCACACAATATTTTTGCCTTTGTAATGAAAATTTACTGGATTCCAGGGGGATTCTATTTTAAAAATGATAATAAATATTCTATGATTGATTTTATTTCCATAGGTTTCAGAGACTTGATACTGTGCCTCCTGAGTGTACACAGGTACTACCCATGTTGGTGACCTATTGTGTCTTCTTGGTGAAATTTATTTGGGGATTCATCATATTACTACATCCTTATCCTTTTGTCCTCTTTGTTTGAAACTGTTCAGGAACGAGCGAACCTTCTTGATTCTCTCTTTGAGAGTGATGATAGTGATGGAGGTCTTGATGGCTTCTTAGATGAATCCAACGAATCTCTGCTTGACAGCCACCCTGATGAAAAAGAGTTCATGAAACTCCTTGGCGACAAAGGTAACAAGATTTAGTTCATAAAAAGCTTTGTGGCAAAATAATATATTCCACACTAATATGATATTTTAGAAAGTCCACTTGTCAAGAGAACATATCTCACTATGACAACATGCTTTCTTGTTAAGTTGACTTGATAAGATATTTCATTTCACCACAACTACAGATTTTCTTGTCAAGTTGACTTGGTGAGAAAATGTATGTTGCAATGTTTACTCACACAAGTTCAACATGGTTTGATAAATATCTTCATTGACAAGTTGACAAAATATGGATATTATGTTTAGATAAAATATATCTTTGAGATGTCAACTTAAATGGCACTTTAAATTTTCTGTAAAAGTCAGATTTTTGTTTTCATAATAGTTAAAAGGAAGTCTACTTAATTTTTTTATTGGAGCCTGGTGGTCACTTTTTAATCCTTTTTAAATGATGAAACTTAGAGGTAGTATTCTATTCTTTGATATAAATTGTGTTTACATAACACAACCTAAATGCTCACAACTCATCTAAACCTCACACATCTAAAACAAAATGACATCCAATTTTGTTAGAATTGACTTCCATATACTTAAAAACTAAGAACTCATTCAGGACTAAAATGTGCACAATGTAGGAACATTTCAAGCCATTAAAATATAGTCTCAGAAGTAATTACGTACATAGACATGATACATTGCTGTGATCAATTAAGAAAGGTTATACACCTCAACTTTATACTTGGTTCATAAATGCATAATATGGTAGAGATGTTCTGAGTATAAGAGTAAGGTGACAATCTTTATACAACTAAGAAAACCATTTGGAAGTGACAATAAACTCATGATATTGGAGTTGCAAGGTCACAGGTCATGGAGATCATGGACCAAGTTCATTCCAGAATGCATATGGGAGTGACGATGTGATGATTATGAAAGATTAAGTGTGCAGTATAATGACAGAGGCATAAATTTCTACTGCACACCTTTGAGAATCCATCTATATCATCATGGTACTAAAAACTGAATTGTCTGATCATTGGCTGTGAAATGTGTGTGTAACAGAATAATTTAAGTCTTGGTCATTAAAAAGTGATGATATTTTTGTTGTTTCAGGAATGAAGAGACAAGTGGTACGTCAATCTGTATACTGTCGAGTGTCCCTCATACAAATGGATGTCTTCTCTCTCTACAATCGCTTTGATGATCAGGAGAAGGAAGCTCTGGCATGCTTTGACTTCCTAGAAGAGATGCATGCAAACAATGCCGGTGAGACACACTTCACTGATGACCATCCTTTCTCTGTGATCAGTCCAGGTGTTAGGAGTGGTAACTCTGATAATTATGATGGCAGCGGTGGGATAAGTGATCACTTTGGTAGTAAGGGTACAATCAAGGATTGCTTTGATACTAGCCTCATGCAGGCAGGTGATACTACTAGTAGTCTCTTTGGAGATGACCCATCAGATGCCACTCTTGTTGGTGAATCATTCACTTCCAAAGGTTCTATAGGAGAGAGCTTACATGAGAACAGTGGAGACTTTACTGAGCACTTTGATGGAGATAGTTTCAGCAGCCGACATAGCAACAAGGTCTTTGATGGCTGCTATGCTATTGGCGACTTCAGCGATCACCTTGGCAACAGGAGCAATCTCTGTTCCAGTATGTCCTCCTCATCAACAGCTAGCTTGTCTTCCCATGAATAATATTTAAAAATATCTCAGCTTTTTTGCACTTCATAACATTTTGTATCCCCAAACCTGCTTGCCCCAAATTTGAGCCTCCATTTTTATATACCATTTGTAAGTTTGATAAATATCCCCATGTTTTACTTTGTCATTTGTGAAGTTCTTTTGATAACTTTTTGTAAACTGTATCAAATTTTCAAACTAAATGAAATGTTGGTTGTCAGTCAATAACTGTTTTTATCAAAGTACCTTCAATTCATTAGTTATCATGTTACCTGTAAATTGTTAGACTGCTATGTTCATTACAATGTATGTTGAACTGCAGAGTTCAAATGTTTTCATAATTATGCAGCAAAATTCTCATCAAAAAATAAGTTATTAAAGGGTCTAAGAATAATTTTAAAATTTTGTTGGTCCTATTTTAGGTTAGTTATAAAGAATGGATGAATTTTGTTTTTTTTAATATGTCAGTGCAACCAGTAAACATCTGATTTTTAACAAATTCAGTTTTTTCGAATTTCAAAATCAAAAGAAGTAAAACATTTTTTTTTAGTTGTAAAAAACACTGTTCAAATTTAGCTAAGCCCCAACATTTGACTCTTAAGACATTTATCTTAAAATCTAGAGATGTCTTATTTTGCTGTATATTTATTAATTACTAATGTCTGAACCACATTGTTCCACTCCTAAAACCATCATAGAGAATGATTTTCTTACTATGTACTTAATAAAAGTCATCTCAATTACTTTCTGTATGTGACAACTACCTCATGAATTGTTTCAAAGTGCCACTTGACATTAACAGAATTCAGTCTTACAAAACATGAAATGGCGTCAGGCTTTCATGTTGAACATCTTTTAGATTGGTTGCCATTAGACCGAGGTCAACTTCTCACTTAATCTTCTATTTAAAGGGCAAAGTCTAGAGGTAGTTGACATCAAAACATGACAGTAGAATTATTGTATCTTTTTTTCTTGTTGGTTTTATGTGAACTTTGAAGTAAGTATGTGTTTTAGGATTTGTGCAATATTTGTTTAGAGTTTGTGATGTCATCATGATAATCTTTAACTTTATTATGTTTAGTCTTTACTTTGTTTGTACTGGTTCTGTTTGTCAAAGTTCTGGACACACTGTACATGTATCGTGCCTATGACTACCGTCAGGTATCTATTAAAGAGATGTTTGCAGAGATAGATAATTACGTAGGACATTGCAAAAATAATGACTTTATAATCTTTTGAAGATTACATGATGTTGAATACTAAACAAGGATATCTCTTCAGAAATACCATTGGAACAATAGGCTGTTAGAACTGTAAATGATGCATTACTAGATATAATCTTGTTCAGCCAGTGTTTTCTTTTCTTCAAAACTAAAAATATGATTGGATATCTAATTGTTATCATCAACTTATGCAAGTATGATTTAATTTGCGGAATGTAGATAAAATAAAGCTGTAATAGTTGTTAAGACAAAGAAGATAATTGCACAGTTTTGATTGTTTATCAACATAGAATCTCTGCAACACTCTTGCTTTCTATGCATTAATCCATCTTGGACATGTCTCACTCGTCATTCTCACATGATTTATAAACCCAATCTATACAAGGTAACTCAGGAACATGTATTATTTGTGCCATTGGGGAAATGGCGATTTCAGTTCACAGCATTGACTTCATAACCTTTTTTTGTTCATCTACTTATTCATATATTACTCTTTAAATATCTACAGGGAAAATATTGACAGCATTGCCTTCTCTACTTTACGTTTAGAGAATATGTATTGTTTGGTGCTAAATTTTGCATTTCAATCATAGGAAATTTATTTATATATTTTTTTTAATTCAGCTCTTCTCGTTTCAGGATTCGTGGAGTGTCATGGGGCAGACTTGTTGATTCAATTTGAAAAGGCTGGTTATTATTTTATTTATTTTAGAAAAAAATTAACCTAATCAATAAGATTAAGTGTGAAATTAAATTTTGTTTAAGTTAAAGCTCGTGTGGTTTTAATGTTTGACATTAAATGTAACCATTACTTAACACTGCTTTTTAGAGAAAAGAAATGTAAAGAACAGTAGCAAGTGTGTTCAGTTCTGCCTGAATTCTGGAGGGGAAAAAATAGTAATATTGCAAAGAAACTTGCATGAAATGCGACCAAGTATATATTCTTTCTTGGAAACTTACATTTATCAAAATGGATATTATTCTAAAAGAACATACATGACTGCAGATATTGTTTCTGTGTATAGAAGAGTAAATAGCTGTAAAAAGATAGATAATATATGTGAATCAGCATGTGTATGTATTCATATTTATGTACATTAGATTAAATATTCATTAATACCACAAGTGGAGTGGGAACTATATTTTCCTTTAATAAGAAAATTAAAGAAATTAAAATTGAAATCATGATATAAAAAAATGAATAATGGGAATACTCTGTTGAACCCCAAATCAGTGATTGTTATGTTTATTTGTTTCTCAATTTACATTGCAATTACCTGCAGTGCAAGACAAATTTGAGTTTGTGATTTTGATTTATATTGTGATAATGGCTGAAATAATCATAATTGATGTAAATGACTGACACAATCAATTGTCTATTCATTGATTTTAATTACAATGGTCTTGCTGTTTTATTAAGTTATTCATTGTTTTTAGGACTTCATTCATGCATATGTATGTTTTGATTTCATGTTGTGAAAATTCTGAATTTGGTTTTGTAATTGTTGAGATCATGTAGGCCCGAGAAATGGACCAATTTCACACAAAAATATATTATGAAACAGAGTCACTTTGTGCGACTAATGATTTCCTGGACTGATACAGGTGATAAAGAGGATGTTGATTATAATTGATAGTTTTGATAGTGACATTGTTTGTTTTATATACAGATGTGATGGTGGTTGTGTTTGTGTATTTTATGATGATCATGATCATCATCATGATCATCATGATGATCGATGGTAATTATGACGGTAATGATGATGATGAAGGTGGAGAAGATGATGATGATGATGGTGGTGATGAAGATGATTGTGATGAAGATGATGGTGATGATGATGATGGTGATGATAATGATGATTATGTTGTTACTGATAATGATGTTGATAATGATGATGATGGCGATGTTGATGGTGATGGTGACAATGATGATGATGGTGGTGATGAAGATGATGGTGATAATTATGATGTTGATGGTGTTGATGATGGTGATGGTTATGATGATGATGGTGATGATGTTGGTGATGGTGATTATGGTGATGATGATGATGAGGGTGATGATCATGGTAGTGGTGATGGTGATGATGAGGGTGATGATGATGGTGGTGATTATGATGGTGACAGTTGTGATAATGAGGGTGATTATTATTATTGCAAATTATATTTTTTTAGTTATAATGTATATTCAGCTGAAAGTTGCTGTTGATACATGCTTTATAAAAATACAATGAACATAGCAAAATTAACATTAAATGATAATTACATTATATGATAATGATGTTGATAATGGTGAATAATTACGATGAATGATGATGACTAAAATGATGGCAAGGATATTGATGATGGTGATGAAAAGGATGAGAATGATGGAGAGCTTTTTTGTGCTTGTAAAAGATAATGAAATGACAAGTCATGGTAGTTGTAAGGTGGATGAAAAAGTAATGTCTCATTTTTAATAGTCTCACCTGCATAGCAGAGTGAGAATATAGGCGTCCCTTTATCAAAGAGGGCGGCATCAACATCAAATCTTAATCGAAGGTTAAGTTTTTGAAATGATAGCATAACATGCAATGTATATGAACCTAGTTCATGAAACTTGGAAATAATGCTAATCAAGTATTACTTAACATCCTGCCAGAGTTTCAGGTCACATGACCAAGGTCAAAGGTCATTTAGGGACAATGAACTTTGGCCAAGCTGTGGGTATTTGTTGAATTGCATGATAACTTTGAAATTTTATGAATCTTATTCATAAAACTTGGAAATAAGAGCAATCTAGTGTCACTGAACATCCTGTGCGAGTTTCAGGTCACATGATCAAGGTCATTGAACCTTGGCCATTTTGGGGGTATTTGTTGAATTACAATCATAACTCTAAAATTGTATTGGTCTAGTTCATAAAACTTGTACATAAGAGTAATCAAGTATCACTGAACATTCTGTGCGAGTTTTAGGTCACATGACCAAGGTCAAAGGTCATTAAGGTCAATTAAATTTTGCCATGTTGGGGGTAATTATTAAATTGCTGTCAAACTTTCAAAGTTCATGGATACAGATTATTAATTGTGGACATAGGGGTAATCAAGTATCACTGACAAGTCTTCGGTCACATGATCAAGGTCAAATGTCATTTAGGTTCAATGAACGTAGTATTGCATCATGAATGGTGTTTTTGTGAGTAATTATTTTATAGTAGTTTTCAAAGTCAGTACTGCTGCTACATGTATATTGAATCCTGTAATGCAGGTGAGACTGCCAGAGGCGCTCCACTTGTTATAAAATTACTCATACAAATTCAAAGGAAATTCTAATGACATCATTACTCAGAGTGTAAAATAATTGTAAAAATCAAAACACCGTTATGGCAAATATTTTTTTTTCCAATTTCTTTTTCACCCACAGTAGGGTGTTTTATTCAATAAACCATCAGTTTACATGTACATCTGCTTCCACAGTCAATGTGGTTTCAGTTTACATTTGCTTTCAGTCAATGTACTACAGAAATAATCAGATAGTCAAATAGCTGATAATATATCGTCTTATTATGAAATAAATCATTTACAGTACCAAAAGCAAATACATAGATCTAATTTATGTAGAGAGCGAGAGATAAAGATGCAAAATTGTATCTCGCAAACCGTTGAAAAATCTTTTTGACATTAGTCGAAAAGATTAATAGAATTTTACCAACGCTTTTCAAAAGATGCTTGCTGCATATTTTCACATGAAATAGCTTTTTCGTACAAAAAATAATTCTTTAACTCGTTGAGGATTTTCTGTGGCAAAAGACGAATTACAGCTAAATTTGATTTTATATATCATCCATTTTATCCAAATAATCATTGTATTTAAGGCTCTATTATACTTAATGGGAGTAATTCCAAAAAGAACATTGTCCATGGTTAATTTTAATACTAATTTGCATCTTTCAAACAGTCTCCTTTCAAAGTATGCCCATACTTTTTTAACTAAGTGGCATTCAAAGAACAGATGTTCAATAGTTTCAACTTGGGAGGTACATAAAGTACAAATACTACTTGATTTAGCTTGGATTTTGCCCAAATACAAATTCGTTGGAATAATACAGTTAATTAAGCAATATTGATATGGCAAATATTGATATCAATACAGAATGTAGAATCAAAGAGCTTCTGTTTGAAACTCCTTGGATGAACGATAACACCTGGGGTTATGACTAAACTTATGATGAAGTGCAGACTGGTTTACACATTTATATTTCATGAATGTAATTTAAGTAATAAATTTTTTTATCATAAATTTGAATTTTCACTCACTGATAGAAAAAAACCCAAGTAATTGCACTGCTGCTCAGTGTGGCAAAATCGTTCGAATAAAATAGCGCCCTCTACATTCCATTAAAAAAAATATTAATAGACTTCTTCAAAGCTATTCAATATTCTAAAACCTTCCATTCTAAATCCAGACCCGGAATCGAGATAAATATAACTTTAAAGTAAGAGCATCTAATGATGTGAAGAAGAGCAGGTGTGTAACTAAGTGAGTTCTAATTATTATTTGTTAAACCTCCCAATACCAACCAAACTGAACTGGTCTACAAGTTTACGTTCTCCGGAGAGTCGAAAAATTAAAAGAACTATAGTGAAACCTGTCTATAGTGACCACCCAAGGGAAACACAAACTGTGGCCTTTATAGACAGGTGGCTGCTATAGACAGGTTCTTATACACACAATCTGCCTCCCTGGGGATCGGTTTTAGTGGTCACTATATAGGCAGGTAGCCACTATAGACTATTTACGGAAAACTTGTTCAGTATATTAAAGAAATCACCCGCAGAACAATGTTCATTCTTACACGTGTATGCATATGTCAATAAGAACCACTGAAAAATAAAACCAGTTCGAAGACCGAGGATATATCAAATCAATAGGCTATCATGGAAGAAATGTGAATTTTGTAAGAATATTTACGGAAATTTAGTATTGATCAACCGTGATCAACATGGATAATGCCATCGATTATATATATCAATTGGAGGTGCCGTGGCCGAGTGGTCTAAGGCGCCTGGCTATACGTAGAAAGTCCGGGGTTCGATTCCCGGCCGGGGCACCTATGTTCGTGAGCAAGGCATTTAATCTACAATGCTCTTTTATCTTGCTTTCAAATATGCACTATTGGTATCTAGGCGTGTAATGATTAGGCCTAAATGTTATGCGACTTTTGTTAGGCATATTATTGTTTGCGGATTTGTGATCAAAAATTATATCACAAATTGTTTCATTTCTCCTGCAATGCAACTGATATTTCATTCATTGTATTGATCATATCGAGTCATCCATGATATTCATCGGACTACGGAAAACACTGGATGTAGTTTTTCATACAAATTAAAATATGCTACTCCAATTATTATCAAAAAGTATTATTTTTTTTCGATACAATGTAAACGTCGAGGTAGTCATGTCCTATAATTTAACGTTTTTTCAGTCCTAAAAACTGGCTAGACCCTTTGTCTATAACATACAACATTCATAACCCCGTCATGCATTGAAAGATTTAATGAAATAGAATTGTTAAATTAACGCCACGACAATAGAAGCAAACCAGATCATATTTCTATTTACCAGCTACCTAAAGTAATCAAACCATGCACAGGCTCATAGATCACTCGTTTTACGCTCGATATTCTCTTGGTTCTATATACACCATACCCTGGACAGAGAAACGACATGAATAAGCAATGAATAGTAGAGGAAAATAGACATTACGTAATTATTGTCACTTCTTTTGTGTTCAAGGATCGCTTTCTTTGATCACTCTCGGCAACCGAAGCTCAGGTAACGGAAAAGCCAATCTAGCTTTCTTGCTTCTGGTGCTTCAATTATCTTGTTTAGATTAGCTACTTAAATAAGAAAGAAAATTCTCCTAAACTCTCTACTTCACATAATGGTGAAAATATTCTAGACAGCGGAGCAGTAGTCAACTATTCATCTATTCAGTATATGCCAATTTACTGAGTATAAGATATGTAAGATAATCAATGATAATTGAGTAGTAAATGGGTTAAACTGCATCGAGTGGATAGCAAGCTAGTGAATAATGTATAATGTCGTAAGCGAAGTAGACAGATTTGTTCTCCCATTGTAAAAGAGAGAGGAGTTCAAGGGTAAAGAAAGTAGTTGAAGCAAACAATAATTATTTCATGAGAAAGTCTTATAAATCAAGGTAAATAAAATTTGTGACCACATTATAATTATATGATCATGTACATTTATGTAAACGTATCTCTGGGAAATCATGAGATTTTAGCTCAAAACTTACAATTCTGATGATCATTAACAAAGAAAGGCATAATGTGGAAAAGTATATTGATATTGCCCATGTGCCTGGGAAAATGGCCGACATTTGTTTTGATGGAATTCCATGCTTATTTTGCTCAATTATACAATTATGCATTTACTTCCAGAGCCATTTGACACACATGTTTTATTTATACATAGTTCCGGGACATAGTTACCAACACTTGGGTGGTAACTTTACTGGATTCGGTTCTGTTCGAACTCATCTTTACCACAAATGGTATTTATCTTTAGAACTTGTATCAAACACAACAAGCAATCAGAAGCACGCAACTGGGACTCGGTTTCAACTTTTTGTTTCTATCTTAAGGACTGGTCACACCGCCCGAGCGTTGTTTGAGCGGTCGTGGTGCGGAAGGGAAAGAGAGTCAAATTTCGCTCACAAATTGGGGGGAAAAATCGAAAACAAAGATCGAAAAAAAAAAAACAATCGAAATCGAAAATAGTGAACGGTAGCGAGCGGTGATGATTTTTTTCTCTCCGCTCCACGACCGCTCCAACAACGCTCGGGCGGTGTGACCATCCCTTTAATCGCATCCACTGGTCGACGGACACAAAACGGATATTCATTACGGATACAGTAGACAAGTGTTCCCATTGCTAAATCATGTCCCGTGGGGTTTGAAATTGGTAATTTCGGCAGTCATCTTGGTAGAAAACAATTATATTTATATTTTCATCAAAACAATAGGAAAATAAAATTAATGCGCTTTTCACTGTAACTTTGAAGTAGGAAAGGAGTGCAATAGTTTTCTGGATAGTCCGGAATAGTTTTTGAGAACAGTTTGAACTGTATATTTCACTCCTTCCAATTGAAGACCGGGAGTGGAGACTGTCTGAGGACGACATGCGTGTCGGTGTTTTTTATGTTAGTGAGTTGACGTAAAATTTTCGAGACAATAACTATTAAAGCCCACATCTAGACTAATGCACAACCCTCCTAAACGATAATTCAAGAAAGTTATAGATATTACCACATAAATTAGTATTAATATAATGTAACCTTCAGGCCAATGTAGAGTTATTTCTCAAAATTCATTCACAAATCTTATTTATACAGTTCTCATTTTTTGAAGGCAAAAATCACCCCGAATGAAATCAATCAATGTATAAGCAGAATGCCAAACATTCTTTTCTCGACTCTTGAAAGGTTTTTTTTCATTAAGACGGCTTGCACAAACTGGTACATGACGTAATACTCAGACGCTGCTTCTTCAGTAGCATCACATGAAATTTCATCGTAATTCATATAGACTTGTTTACTAATACATCCAAATGCTATGTATATCCTTCTACACAAATATTGCTGTCAATTTTAAAGATTGTCCGATGTTACAAAAACTAATTGAATTTATGTAAATTATATTCCAAATACTGTATTTTATTACTAATAAACGTCTTATCATGCAGGGTTACATGCTGGAAAGATCCATAACATTGTATGCCTTACTTTTTTTCACAAATATTGATGAACCAACTCTTTTCCTCACGGAAGGGTGTTGAATGTGAAGTACATTTCCTGTTTATCACACATTGCAGAAATGTTAACATAGTTCAATTCAAAATGCATACCATTTCATCCTCAAATAAAAGAAATGTGTTTGCATTCTACCAACAACATGTCCTCGCTTCAGTTTATTTCTCACTTTTGTTTTCGATTCCAGTTTCATGCCAATCCTAGAATTCTGTCGAATTTTATAAGTCAATATGCCTACTGTATCATGTATATAGTATGATAGGCATGTATATACATACCCCCCCAAAAAAATACAGAGAATGACTTCTACTATTAATGTGATCAGAAATTTGTATTTTTGTGAATTATTCGCCTATGTCGCTTGATGTTTTTTAAAGAGTTCTGTTGTGTGTTTTTGTTAACATATATAAATGATTTATTGCATAACAATGACGTGTAATTACCATCTCGCTTCGGTGGATTTTTTTTAATCTTTCAGAAAAGACTTGCAAGTAGTTAATGCTATATTCACTGTTTTTATCAGAGTTGTAGAGAACGTCCTATCAATAAATTGCATCCACTGGGTTTATTCAAGCAAAATTATTATTTTGAAGATTGTTAACTGCGAAACGATATTTAATATTTCATTAGAAAAATATAACAAAGTGCATTTAACCTTTTTAAGAATGATGATGTATTTGCAGTAACCAATAACAACTTATCCTATGGCAGTATTAGGTTAAAGCAACTAATCCTATTTATCACCGCATATATACGGACAAGGTCGTTTGAGAGATTGTGGATAAATATTCCATATCCATAAATTACTATCCAATTGCAAGTTATTTCTGACGAACACGATCAAAATGCCATAATACGACCGTAAAAGCGTGATCGTATCAAAGTAATTATGAATTGAATAATCTAGTTTCCGAAAAGTACGAACTGTAATATTTGCATTGTAATTGCTTTTCCGCGTTGATGTATGATATGGTAAATATATAGTTTTACTCGTCATTAAAATATTTACAAAAGGCATTCTATTGTTTTTAGATTATTTTTCACAAAATTTCAAAGAAAAGTAATGATTGTTTCTCATTTTATACGTGTGGTTTAACCATAATTTTTTTTTATCTTATCTTGGCGATGCATGTCAGGGACGGATGCAGAATTTTCCAAATCGGAGGGGGGGGGGGCATTTTTGTCAAGAAATATTTGGACATGCAAAAAAAAAGGTAATTTACTCCCGGATGAAAGGGATTTATAGGTCATGACAAATTTGACAAGAAAGGTTTTCACTTGGGTGCAAATATTATGTAGTGCATGTAAATAATCCCATAATCAAAATGGTATATGCGTTCAAAATTCGCCTTTGCTTGTATTTTTATCATTTTGTGTGTGTGTGGAAGTAGTGGTGGTGAAGGGGGGGGGGGTACTTCTAAGATAGTGGCATTTAGTGAAGTCCTTTATTTTGCTATTATGTATGGAGATGGGATGTTGTTTAAATAGTGACGACCTGTACCTCCTTGGTCCGCTTCTTCTTTTATTTTTTGGCTTGACAGAAGTCCTCCCAAGTCCTAGACCGTCCCTTAAACGGAAATGTGCAAAACGTTTATTCAGGATCGCAAAAGTATTGTATTTTAATCAAAATTTCGCAAAATGGATTCGACATTCATATTTCATCTTGTACCTTCCATGACTGTAAAAAGGACCTATTCCAAGTAATCATTATTCTCTACACATTCCCCATATTGTTAAGACAGACACTTGCGAACTTGTTGATATTTACATTTTAATCCTAGATCATGTTGCAATTTTTATTGAAATATGATTTGAAATTACTCGACTGGGCGCATGTTGGCGCAACTGTGACACATAACACCACAAACGGGTGTATTCCAAACTTTATCTATAACTATTTATGATGAGGATGAGTGTGGAAATTTGTAAATGTTGGTTTAAGAATTGCAAAAATTGTGAACTCTTTTCACATTTTTTAACTGTTATCATGCAATATTTCGCCCAATTTCAGGTTATGATAAGGCTTTGAGATATATTTCTCTAAGCGTTAAACAAATTTTGTAATCAAATAAAGTTGGAATTATTCGCAATTTTTTTTTAGCACAAATCACTTTTCAGTATTCGTCTTCTTCCAGTCTGGTACAGTCCGCCACTGGCGTATTATCGTACCTTCCCATGAAACTTTCGACATCACAGTCACCACAAAAGGCCACAGTGTACCTGTCTATTATTTTGTACTTCTTTAGAAATTCGAAGCTACATGAATAAATTTGCATTTTGTTGTCACTCCATCTTTTTTACCTCCACGGTTTTGACCAGGGAGATGTTAGAGGTGATATCTCATTATTTTGACAAAGATGTGTATATGGACCCATGCACAAGCACAATAGAGTCGCTATTGTCCCCAGACAATTGGGTCCATATAGGATATGATGCTTGATACGCCCCTGGTGTAGAACAAGCCCGTATACACTACTACCCCCTCCTTTAGTGTAAAGTTCGCACATATGGAATATCGGATGAAACTGAGAATACTTTGAAAAAATCAATTCAGGACGACGCCCTGCACTACAGGCCTGTTACGTAATACCAAGCTGTTTCGTTTTGTGGAAGAATCGTGTCATATTTTCTGTAGTGAAGCAACGTTAATAGGTTTGTCACTATTTTGTTGACAAGTCTCGCCTTACGCGAACGCAGTAGTGCGTTTGAAGGCATTTACACTGAATATACATTACACATTATTTACCGTTAACAAGGAGGATTTCATCTATTCTAGCATACATTTAACATTTGATCGCTGAACAAGTTTTGTGCAATTTCATTTTGAAATATTTGGAGGAACGTTAAATTGCCGAACTGTTCAAAAGTCGCACCATTCGTCACTGGAAGTTAAAAGCGACCCTGCAAACGCTGTGGTGAAGGCATACTGATCTGGGCAAAATAACGACTGCAAAGTAGGATTTAAAATGGCAAAACGAGGAGATGTGGAAAATATTGAAATGGGTGTGATTGGAAACACATCTACTTCTAATGAAGGATTGGGTTTCTGTGGGATCATTCTTGCATTTGTTTCGATAATACTCGTGCTTTGCACGTTACCATTTTCACTTTTTGTCTGCATAGTAGTGGTTCAGGAGTATGAGAGAGCAGTTATCTTCAGACTTGGGCGTCTCTCGTCCGGTCGTGCTAAAGGTCCGGGTCTATTCTTCATCCTACCTTGCATCGATGATTACAAAAAGGTAGATCTTCGTACTATTTCGTTTGATATTCCTCCTCAAGAGATTCTGACCAGGGATAGTTTGACCATCTCTGTGGATGCCGTGGTCTTCTACCGTGTCAAGAATGCCACCATCAGCATCGCCAATGTGGAAAACGCAGACAAGTCAACCAGACTTCTGGCTCAGACGACCCTTCGGAATGTCCTGGGCACCAAGAACCTGGCCGAGATCCTTGCAGAACGCGAAGGCATCAGTCACTACATGCAGTCCACCCTCGACCATGACACTGATCCTTGGGGTATCTTAGTAGAGCGAGTTGAGATCAAGGATGTTCGTTTACCTGTCCAGCTCCAGAGAGCCATGGCTGCTGAAGCTGAAGCTTCCAGAGAGGCTAGGGCCAAGGTGATTGCTGCTGAAGGAGAGCAGAATGCTGCTCGTTCTTTGAAGGAAGCTGCAGATACTATTGCAGAATCTCCATCGGCTCTTCAACTGAGGTACCTTCAAACCCTCAACACCATCTCAGCCGAGAAGAACTCCACTATCATCTTTCCATTACCCATCGATCTTCTCAAAGGTGTCCTAAAGTAAATATCAACAACCCAAACTGTTTCATAATCGGAGAAAAGTAGGGATGTCGACAGTTGATGCTATTCGATATATTAATTTCGATACGGTTTTCGTAGAGTCATTACTTGTGGGTAGTTGTCCCATCCTTCAATTCACAAATTAAGGATCTGGATGTGACTTTGTGCTTTGCTTGTGATTCCACCCCAGCTACCAGTGTGATTGACGGTCAATGAAGATACAACGTGGCCCTCAAGTATTAGTCATCCCTTTGACGCTGACATTGATAAAGAAACTATTTTAAAAATCTTGAAATAAAATATTCCACTAGAATTTTATATTTCAATATCTCATTAATAACACTGTTGGAAGTGGTTGGTTGGCTTTATTCTTTATTGAATTTAAAAACGTTTGTCGATGCAAGATTTATTATTTGTTCATCTGTACGTATACACGTATATAATACCAATTTGTAGTTTACGCAATCAACTTTTCTGCCATCGTTATAAGAAAGAAAATTCGATGATTATAATGTTGTTTAACAAGTTTATTTAAATTGTGATTACAGTTTACATTTCCTATTATTCCTATAATTTTATTTACATCTATACATGTTGTGATAATCAAACTAATTTGAATAAAGTGAAAACTGAAGTCGTGTTCAATTTCTTCTTACATTAATTGTTATTCTCGTATATAGGTGACCTGCTTGTTTTTGTTTGACTGTTTTAATTTATTCACGGCCTTATGAAAATAGAAAACAATATACACAGACACAATCGGTATAAAGCTGGTTTTCGACGAGGAGGTGCAAGGAAAATTGATAACGATACAGATAATTTGACCACTTTCTGGTTTGTCACTGAAGCATAAATGGATGTGTAAGCCATTCCACATGAACTCACCGAAGAGTGAAGAGGTCATAAATATCATGAGGAACCAATATATTGGTACATGTCTCTCATTTTTAAATAAATGTGGATTAAGGAATCATCTGTCTGGATAATGACCAGATTAGTAAAGAAGAGACTGTCGTTTTTATAACTTATATCGTTTAATATTCGACAACACATTGTACTTATAATGACTCTATAAAGTAACCTTGGTAACGGATGTAGGGCGCTATAGGCAGGATGCTGTCACTTCCTATGATATTTCAAATGCATGTGGAAGCACTGTGGTGTAGCGGTTCTAATTCCATCTTGTAATCAGAGGGTTGTGTATCCAAATCCCACCATGGACTAGCGACCTTAGACAAGGTGTCGATCCACACTTTGCAACTCACACACATGATATACCGGTAGGAAAAAGCCGTCACTCTCAACCCAGGTGTATAGAGATAAAGGTTATGAACCCACAGCTATGCACACACATATTGGTAAACATGCTTGACAGGGTAGGAGCTTTATAGCAAAAATTTGGTATAAGCTACATGTACATAATAATAGGTGTAATAGCATGACATTGTTTAGGTAACAAGCTAAGCGCATATATTATTAGTGCTAATCTAAAATCTTTCGATCGGTTATATAGGCAGCTTACGTAATTTTTCTAGTTTTCAATAAAACAATTTTGTATGGTAAAAATGTCCCGCTAACGTTTCATATTATATATGTATATATACATTAAATTATTTATCAGTACAAACATTTTTTGAAGTAAATCTAATCTCATGCATCTATAATGAGTGATTACGCGTTTGGTAGATTAGAATAGAATGTATATGCTGTTTTATACTGGAATGTGAAACCATACGAAATATCAATAAAATATAAGACCATACCGTACACATTTGTGTGCCATTGAACTAGTTTCACTGTTATACATACACGTATGATGATAATCAAAATGATTGCAGAATAAATCGAAAGAAGGAAGTAAAGGAGGAAGGGAGTATAGACGACAGACATGACAGAGAAGGAATGATCGGGGGACAGGACCTGTTAACTACCGATCGAAAGGGAGAGAATCTGAGGGAGGCGTATCTGTGCATGTGGGTGCGAGGATGGGTGTGTTTGTGGGGTGTGTGCATAGGCGGCGGAAGCGGGGGGACAGGGGGACGTGTCCCCCCTAAATTTGAGGAGGGGGGACGGTCCCCCCTAAATTTGTCGTTGATGACCTTTTTTTTTTTTTTTTTTTTTTGCTTGTCAATTTATTTTCCTACGTCCCCCTAAAATTTTAGGGTTGAGAACCTGCTTGTCAAAAAATTTCGGCTTGCAATGGGTGTGTGTGTGTTATACAGAGAGAGAGAGAAGGGGAGAGGGGTGATTGATTGATTAAATCAAGGTAAGAATGGATAAGTCGTTTTTCTGTTTCAGTCATGAAAACGAAAAACGGAATTCAGCTCTGTGGTTCTTTTTTTTTAAAACGTGAAAAGCAAATCGCAACACATTTTCCGCTCTGTGATTTTGTTTTTGCACAATCGCACCCCAAACATCACAATTGAGGTCGGCTCTCTGATTTGCTTTTCGTTCACCAACATTAAAAAACGCTATCTACAAAATATTGAAAGCGCCATATTTCATAATTATCTTGATAGAATTAAAATAAAAGCACCGTGTTAGCACAAAAGGCAAATTAATTTTAAAATGCTGTGAGAGATGGAGGCAAGCGAGCCCAAAATAACCTTTTAATACATAGTTCAATTTGTTGTGACGGATTTTGACATGATGTTTAAAACATATATGATATAAAAATCAGTTGCAAAAACTTGATTTATGTATTGAAAAGGCTATTTTTGGCTCGCTCGCTTCCCTCGCTCATAGCATTTTAAAATCAATTTAGCCCTTTATGTCATTCTTTCCCCTAAAACTTTAGACTCATGACGCCACTGACCTCCGCTCAAACTAAAAAAAAATAATCCCTCACAAGAGAACAAAACAGCCCTAACCATGAATGCCGATCGACACACGTGGCTTGCCAGTGTATATGCTACTAGTATATCGATGGTTTACTTTGAATTCTATCAAGATAATTATAAAATATGATGCTTTTAACATTTTGTAGATAGCTCTCTTAAAAGTTGATGAACGAAAAGCAAAACAGAGAGCCGACCTCAATTGTGATGTTAGCATGCGATTGTGCAAAAACAAAATCACATAGCGGAAAGCGTGTTGCGATTTGCTTTTCACGTTTTAAAAAACAGAACCACAATATTTGAATTCCGTTTTCCCTTTTCGTGAATGAAACAAAGACCTTTAATTCTCGATGATACAAGTGTCGATCAATTTTACCCCTATTGCCAATCACTCAGATAAGTAATCATGAGGTATATTATCATTCAATGATAAGTATGTAACTCTATAGTAGTAACAAACATTAACAAAATTTATCATGACTATGAAAGACACCAAATAATTTAATCAATGGTTGATCTTGTACATAATTATGTTTAGGTATAAAGGCCCCTCACACCTAACCGAATTGAATGAATGACACTCGGCCTTTTTCCCTTTCTCACAATCCAATATCCATTTTACTTTATTCTGAATGTTTTAAGCCAGCACCGCACACCTTACGACTGTTCGCGATCCGATTTTGGAAAAGATCGCATTTTGATCATTTTCTGAAAATGTGAATGGAAAATATCATTTTATTTGAGGTTAAAATTAATTGAAAGAATACTAATATAACCATTATGAAAGATTGCAAGCCTTTATTTTGGAGTAAAGGCAAAATTAGTTTCAAATCGTAGCCAATCATACGACTATATATTAAATTCGCTTTTATTCTAAGAAGGATGACCGCATAGTCACATATTTGAGCATACTAGGTATTCGTACGAAAATTTAGAACATTACACGATATTCCAAGTCTCAATAGACTAATAGCATCAAATTCTACTACATTTTATTCTGAAATCGGGTCGCAGAACAATCGTAAGGTGTGCGGTCGCCTATATGGTTTCCAAAGGAGAAAGATTGGTTTTAAGGTGAGTTTTCTAACATGCAACAAGTATACCTATTTTTATGCCAATGATATGGAACCCATAGACATCGTTTTCTGGAAATATAAACCATATCATGAGGTAGTTAAAGGTCAAGTCCACCCCGATGATGATGTCACTCACTCACTCACTATTTTTTTTTTTAGTGTTTGAATCATACAATATTTAATTTTTACGAATTTGACGATTAGGACTTCCTTGCCTGAAGCACAAAATGTAAAAATAATGGAATTGCACGTGTTCAGGGAGGAATGAAACTTCATTTCACATGACACTGACAAGAAAATAACAATATTTCATATTTCATATAATAAAATACAAAAGAAATAGTGAGTGAGTGATGTCATCAACTCTCTCATTTGGATGTAACTGGCTCGTTCATATAACTACTTTTTTGAAAATCAGCGAAACTAAAAAATGCCATAACTTTCTTATTTTACATCCGATTTTGATGAAATTTTCAGTTTTATGCTTGTTTAATATTTCTCTTTTTATTCAAATCAAGTTTTTGTTGGGGTGGACTTGTCCTTTAAATTTGTGCAAGGTTTTACGTTTTTAAGCATCTTCAAGTATTAGAAGCTCACATAAATAATCTTACCATACGGCCTTTCACAATCGGTTGCAGAAAACATGTTACTTAGCAACCGGTACTTATTATCATTAGCGGGTATACATGGTAATCCAGGAGCGGATCCAGGATTTTCCAGGGGGGGGGGAATTTTTCTGAGGAAATATTTGACAAGCAAAAAAAACCCCTCTAATTGTGAATCTTATAGTTGTTTAACAGTGTAAACAAACATGCCTTTGAAACTTGTTTGTGTTTAAGATTTCAAACAATAGTGCAAAACTAAGAGTTGTACCCCCAAAATAATCAATTTAAGAAAGGACTTCTCTTCTCCGTCTCTTGATGAGAAGACACAGCGTGCTTGGTCTCCCTTGCCATCTCTTTTTAAGGGTAACCATTTGGCCTTTGTTGGGGATAACAACCATCTTATAACCAGCTTTATTTCATACTGAATATATATTATATATATTCGTCTTTGATTAGTATCCGTCCTCTTTGGAATTAAATACTCATCGTGTGACAGACTATGGATTTATTCTCATTTTGTAACACTGAACGATCACCACGCTACATATAATTATCGAGTGTTACACTGTTTAAACAACTACTATAAATTATGGTTAATATAAGGGTACAGTGTTGTAAAAAAATCTACGGGTTTTTTTTTTGTGTGTACGAGTAGAGCGAGAAGAGAGAGAGGTGCATTTAGGGGGCAGTGTCAGTGGCTTTGTGTGTGTTGCGTTGGTTAATTGCCAGTTCGTCCACTGCCCACTCGTCCACTCACCACATGGTCTACTTTCATTTAGTCTTATGCCATTCCGTCCATCAACATTTCGTATCATCACTTCGTCTAAACACATTTCGTTTATGGCCATTTCGTCTCATAACCAATTGGTCTAATATCCATTTCATTTCGTTCATTTTGCACAATTTACCACTTAGTCCAATTAGACCAAATTGTATGTGGACTAAATGGATATTAATTAATTGAGTGATTTTAGCTGCTAAGGCCCACAAAAGGCTGATTAGTCGGTGAATATTGGATTTGTCGGAGAAAATCACTGACAAATTTTCATGAAATGGATTATACCATGGTCACATTTGCTCTACGGCGGCCGTACGGCGAGTCGAAAACAGCCGTTTTATTCATTTTTATTCAAACCACCTATATTTAAAAATGTTAAAACGGCTGTTTTTGACTCGCCGTACGGCCGCCGTAGAACAAATGTGACCATGGTATAGTCGGTGATAGCTAAATTGTCGGTGACAATGAAATTAGCCGGTGAAAATCACAATAAGTCGGAGAAAACCACCGACTAATTGGTTGATGAAACGCCCCCAGATTTCCAGGGAGTGCTGCCTAAGGAAAATAGCACCCCCAAGGAAAATTTTTGGGATGCTGAAGCACCCTCAGCACCCTGCTCCCCAGGGCCACGGGGAGGGGTTAGCTTATGTTTTCATCACGCCTATATTTCAATTCTGCCAGATAAAACGGAGTATTTCTTTTAAAAATACTTTAACAAACAAAATGAATGATCCCTTGTCGGCCCTTTTAATTCATTTCATGTAGATAGAAGTCAATGTCCCGGTCAGTGTCTAGTCGAGAGAACGTGACCATTCTTGTTCAAATGATAAATCATAATGGTCTCGTTAATATTTGCCCTAAGAAATTACACACGAAAGGTCATAATAGCTAAGAGTTAGAGGCCAAGTTAGAGTTGATATGCTATTCATGAGTTAGCACGTTGTAATCATGGACGTTCATCTTTAATTCAAATAAGTGGTTATAGTCAAGATTAGATGCGTTGAAGACGAAGAAACAACAGACAAGCGTCGATACCAGCTAGTGCTGATAAAAATATATTTTATTCAATCATTTGAGTAGTAGAGACCGACTTATTCGATGAAAATTAAATAGCAATCCCTTTGAATTGCAAACCTAGGCTTATGAAGCTGTGTGCGCTCTGAATGCCTAGCTTAGCCGGGTAATATAGGAGCGCCTTGAGCACATGACAAGGTGGATATATGCGCAATAGAAATACCCTATATAATTATTATGAATAACAAAAGCTGGGAGGAATGACCCATTTGGAACAATGTGGAAAGAGACTCAATTGGTCCATTTCCTTTATGATCCTTTGCCAATAAGCCCCTATACGTTCCCCCGTTCCCCCTAGGCGCTACGCCATGTTCTTTACTATATACTTTTTATTACCACCAGGTCAGCTGATGCAATGGAGGAGCCGTAGCTAATTTTCGATTTAACGACTGGATCTCGACTACAGTATGCTGTTATATCATATTGGTATGCATGCAGAGGAGCCAAAGTCAATGAATATATTAAATATATGCCTCCCTTCATTATACCATAGAGCAATATCTCTATGATTGTACTACTGCTACAGTATACACACTCATCTATTAACGGCAACTCTCATTTACTAAATTCTCCAACATCTTTTCCCAGTCAGGATGTCAGTTTTTTTATATCGATTTCATTTTCGAATTGTAGATACATAAGGAGTACTCTGGGCCGAAAATAATGTCTTATTAAAAAAAGGTAAATTCATCGAGCAATACGCTCAAAATTTCCCAGTAAAAAAAAAGACGTTCCCAGGGCCTTGCACGCCCCTCCCTCTTTCTCTCCCCCTCTCTCTCCTTCCCTCCTGTCCTCTCTCCCTCTCCTCTGTATCAATAAAATCACTATAAAAATACTATGCTGAACAAACGACTCATATATATAGGATAGAGTATTAAGATAGAGATCAGATGTATTTTCTATACAGAAACTTTCATAACTATTATTCTCGAATACAAAGACAATAATGGAGTATTCAACCACGTTCAGGATATTAGACCAACAATAATGAATATATTGTCTTCTTTACCATGTTATGAAATTGATTTTCCATTAAAGGGTGGAATGTCCCATCGTTCATAAGATAAAACCTATATTTTTGTTCAACCTTCATTTCGTCTCTTTTTGCACCCCTGAAAAAGCGCTCAGGTGCTTTACCCACCCTTTATACGCCATCGGTCTCATTACTGAAAATAATGTCTTTAGAACATGTTAATCTCGATCGAGATTTGAAACCACGGTGTAAATGTGACGAAAAAAGAAATTCATGATCTGATGCATTCAATATATGTACATAAATTTGTATGTACAATTATGTATCATTTGGATGTACATTTGAAATATATATGATATAGATGAAGTACATAGAGATCAAAGAGAGTTATATCTCATGAATTCTTGTCCTAAAGTATTCTCGAGTACCTGTGTACAACAGTGACAGTGACAACGCTGTACTGCCATTAAAGGTCAAGTCCACCTCAGAAAATGTTGATTTGAATCAATAGAGAAAAATCAGAAAAGCACAATGCTGAAAATTTCATCAAAATCGGATGTAAAATAAGAAAGTTATACGACAGTTTAAAGTTTCGCTTATTTTTAACAAAATAGTTATATGAACGAGCCAGTTACATCCAAATGAGAGAGTCGATGATGTCACTCACTCACTATTTCTTTTTTTTTATTGTTTGAATTATACAATATTTCAATTTTTACTAATTTGACG
Source organism: Lytechinus variegatus (assembly GCF_018143015.1). NCBI lineage: Eukaryota > Metazoa > Echinodermata > Echinoidea > Temnopleuroida > Toxopneustidae > Lytechinus > Lytechinus variegatus. The sequence continues at coordinate 91,260,136 of NC_054740.1, read as the reverse complement.
ATTAGGACCTCCTTGCCTGAAGCACAAAATGTTAAAATAATGTAATTACACGTGTTCAGGGAGGAATGAAACTTCATTTCACATGACAATTACGAAAAATAAACATATTTCATATAATAAAATACAAAAGAAATAGTGATGTCATCAGTTCCTCATTTGCATACCGACCGAGATGTGCATATCACTGTTTTGTGAAATGAAGCGAAACTTTAAAATGTCATAACTTTCTTATTTTACATCCGATTTTGATGAAATTTTCAGTGTTACGCTTGTTGAATTTTTCTCTTTTTGTTCAAATCAAGGTTTTGTTGGGGTGGACTTGTCCTTTAAAGCAAAATATTCATTGACCAAAGACGGTTTGCAAAATGGTAGAAAAACAAGTTCTGAAAATATACTGATGTATTTTTTTTATTCATCCAAGAAGGAAGTTACAATAGAAAAATAAATCTGTTCACCTGGACTTACTTTCATGACACGGAAATCAGTTTCCCATTCGATCCGGGAGGCTTCTTCAGTTGTCTGTTCACCGTTTCATAAAAGTAAATCCAGGGAAAAGTTTTTTTTTATGCAAATACACTTAAGGTGAATCTCTAACAGAAGTTTTTAGGGAAAAGATAACTCAGGGTGTACGTAGGTATATCGATAATTTTTGAAATATTCATAAATTTCCTAATTGGTGCCCTCACTTCGCAAACTTGAAGAAATTGCTCAATTTCAGGCATCTATTCCATGCTTTGTAAATAACCCTTTGAAAATCTTAATGACGTGATAAATGAGTATTACGTAACATATCACAGACTGTAGTCCGGTCATCGGATGCAGAGGAAACAGGACTTCGTTATTCTGCCTTACACGCCAGCCATCTTACTTCACACAAAAATGGTGAAGACCATGTATTACACCATGAATTCTAATTGTGGGATCCATGGTTACATAACAAAACTACTGAGACATTCGACATATTTACAAATAACCCAAAAGGGTTATTTTGTGCATTAGATATGGGAGACATAACACAATCGCGACAGGCGCAAAAGTTGCAAAACTTTCAATAATGGTCTCTCCAAATTTCCGACCTACATTTGTACCATCTAGATGTAAATAGTAAAGAAAAATAAAATAATTCATGTACCTTCTCTTGTGAAAAGACTTCAATTACTCTGCGTGTATTTCTTCTATCAAAAATTCAAATGAATACCAAATTGTAGTTTGGATAAACTGAAAAAAAAACGAGTAACAGCGCAATGATGACTCCGTGAACAATAGATGATTATGAAACAGTAATGTGGGGGTGATTCATAATACGACAAAATAATAGTATTTCTTGTTTTTTTATATTTGAATGTCACTAATTTACAGTTAGGCCTATAACAAAGTTTATAGTTTATTGAGGAAATCAATGAGGTATTTTCTATTGATCACTCGAAATAGTTTTCCTCTACTATGGAGCCTATAATAACAATGTTATTATGAGCTTATCTTTCCATCCAAAACATTTTTTAACATAGCTAGCTCTATGCAATCTATATTCCAAAGGGTACCAAATCCCTCAGATATAATTATTCATTGAACTATACATCATTAGGATCTGAAAAAAAAATTAAACTAAAATAAATGTATGAAATGTAACAGAAGTATGATTAAATTTATTAATTCTTTTAGTTGGACGCGTTATATTCACAAGTACATGCAATACATTATGAAATTTCTGTTTAGTCATGTTAGTTGGGATAACTATCCTAGAATTGAGAAAGGGGTAACATAATACTCTCAACCTGACACTGACGACACGGACATATAAATATAACTAAATAAGACATAATGAAAATAGCATGATTTTGTGTAACTGATGAATGTCTTTTTTTTATTTAGTCATGATGCCTTGCATGATATCAATAGGAAGTGGAAAGATGATAGTGGAGTTCTTCTCGGCTGAGATGGTGTTAAGGGTCTGTAGGTACCTCAGCTGAAGAGCCGATGGAGATTCCGCAATAGTATCCGCAGCTTCCTTCAAAGCGCGAGCAGCATTCTGTTCTCCTTCAGCAGCAATCACCTTAGCCCTAGCCTCTCTGGAAGCTTCAGCTTCAGCAGCCATGGCTCTCTGGAGCTGGACAGGTAAACGAACATCCTTGATCTCAACTCGCTCTACTAAGATACCCCAAGGATCGGTGTCATGGTCGAGGGTGGACTGCATGTAGTGACTGATGCCTTCACGTTCTGCAAGAATCTCAGCCAGGTTCTTGGTGCCCAGGACATTACGAAGTGTCGTCTGAGCCAGAAGTCTGGTTGACTTGTCTGCGTTTTCCACATTGGCGATGCTGATGGTGGCATTCTTGACACGGTAGAAGACCACAGCATCCACAGAGATGGTCAAACTATCCCTGGTCAGAATCTCTTGAGGAGGAATATCAAACGAAATGGTACGAAGATCTACCTTTGTGTAATCCTCAATGCAAGGTAGGATGAAGAAGAGACCAGGTCCTCTAGCACCACCAGACAAGAGACGCCCAAGTCTGAAGATAACTGCTCTCTCATACTCCTGAACTACCTTAATGCAGATAAAGAGTGAGAATGGTAGCGTGCAGAACACCAAGATCACCGAAACAATCATTAAAAGGATTCCACAGAACCCGAGACTACCTCCGCCGGATTCAGAACCTCCAATGATTATCTGAGTATTCTCTCCTATACTGGAATCATCTTTACCCCTTGACGCCATGGTATATCTCTCTTGCTTTATAGGCTTACAGTTCGTTAATACACTCAGATATTGGTGGATCTCTGATGAGCAAACTTATGCTCTCAAATTCAGTTCTCTCTGTAATACACGCATATATAAGTGATGATGACGAATAGAACTTTGTCCTCTGTTATATAGTGTCCGTATCGTGTGAGTTCAGAGCTCGTTTTGCTGTTGTAATTTTGGTCAAAATAGCTGTTACGCAAATACCACATGTACGTTGTGGATTGTGTAATCGGGAAAGGAAAAAACCGATCATCACTGCGTTGAGTCACTGAACTGTGCAGAAAAGAATACAAAAGGAAACAAACAAAGAACTTTTGCAGCGGACCATGAATTGTGAGCAGTGTGATGTTTACATCAGGTTGGATTGTATTCTTCTTTTAACAGGCTCATTGATATTTCAGCTTTTAAAATGATATAGGTATGGGAATCACCCGTTTCGTGCCAACACGAACAAGGTGTATCGACTATACAAAACTGTCGCCTTTTTACTGGGCGTTATTATGAGGGGGAAGTGCCGGCAAAGAATTTTAACGATGGATCCCGCAATCAAAAGGAACGCCGATTTTCGCAAAATAATTGAGATTTAATGAGTGAGAAAAACATGATGAAAAAATGAAATAAAATAAGATGTGGTGCTTACTAGGAAACAGCTCGTGCATAAAAGACAGAACCCCGGGGGGGGGGGGGGGGGGCCATTGACGAGTGGATACCATGCGCAAACATGGGGTCTCGAAAAGCACCCTAAACACGTAATTTCTATATTCTGAAAATGCACCCCTTAACAAGTATTGGCGTGTGACACCATACCCGTAACAAGTATTGGAAACAAAACGATACTGACTCTTGGCAAATATTCCCTTATTTCCCTTATTTGGTTTAGTACGACCCCACCTTCTACACCTCGCGGAAATCGGACTCTAAACACGTATAACGTTGGGGCAAAAAGGACATTTATAAAACATTTAAATTAAACCCTAAACACGTAATTTTCCTAGCGAAATAGATACCCTTTTTCATTATTTTTCTGTTTTTGACACCCTTATCACGTTACGTACGTTCGCGCATGGTCTCCACTCGTCAATGTAAGTGGCCACCCCTGGTACAGAACATAAAAAAACTTCAATTGCGATGGTATCATGCAAATTGGAAGGGAATAATCATGGGTGTAGATACGTGACGTCATGTCCCATCCCTTCTGAATAAAAGGTTTGCTGGTCGAATCTATGCAATTGCCTTCTAATATATTAAAGCAAATGATGGTTACCAGATCAAAAGGAGATCAGATAAGGAAAAGCACTTCAGTCAGAAGTATACCTGCCATTAATCTAGCTGTCTCGGGGCGAGCCGGTGACAATTCCAGAACAATGTCTCGCAATGGGAATAAATTAAATATACTGGAACAGTCAAGGGATATTTCCATTTGAGCTTTGCAACCTTTAAAATAAAGCTCTAGTAAAATAGCCACTTGGCCTGTTATGAAAATTTTACCTCCATTTATGATCCGAGTTCGCAATTATTCACCCTGATATAGGCCTATTTTTTCATCCCCAGAGTACCTTAAAATTCATTTTGCTTTCAACCTGTTACAACTAAAAATAATTGTCCTGATTCAACCAACAATCTATATTTGATTATTTTTATACATAATTATTAGCTGCCTCTTCCAGTCCAAATATACATCATGCTAATGCACCGCAAACTGCTACATGTTTGATAAATGGATCATGGTCGTGTCTGTCCTTTCGGAATGATCATTGATGAATTACCCATCTCGTTCATTATCGCATTTATCGCTTGCACGATCTCCGAATGAGTAATTACAAAGAACAATGACGAAAAATGCCTGTAACTCAACAGCCAAGCATCAGAGCTATGTAAGAGTTTGGTAGATCTCCGTTTCAATCAAAAGCATTTTTTGTGTTTTTCATTTTCATAATGTTCTTGTGCTTAAAATGGTTTCAGTTAAAATGATAATGCGCTCAATTTCACCTAGGTCAGCGCATCTCATCATATTCTGTATGTATCCGAGATGCCATTTTTTGTCTCACCTGCGAAGCAAAGTGAGACTATAGGCGCCGCTTTTCCGACGGCGGCGGCGGCGTCAACATCAAATCTTAACCTGAGGTTAAGTTTTTGAAATGACGTTATAACTTAGGAAGTATATGGACCTAGTTAATAAGACTTGGCCATAAGGTTGATCAAGTATTACTGAACATCCTAGTAGAGTTTCATGTCACATGACCAAGGTCAAAGGTCATTTAGGGTCAATGAACTTAGACCATGTTGGAGGAATCAACATCGAAATCTTAACCTGAGGTTAAGTTTTTGAAATGTCATCATAACTTAGAAAATATATGGACCTAGTTCATGAACTTGGACATAAGGTTAATCAAGTATCACTGAACATCCTGCATGAGTTTCACGTCACATGACCAAGGTCAAAGGTCATTTAGGGTCAATGAACTTTGGCCTAATTGGGGATATCTGTTGAATTCCCATCATAACTTTGAAAGTATATGGATCTTATTCATGAAACTTGGACATAATAGTAATCAAGCATCACTGAAAATTTTGTGCAAGTTTCAGGTCTCATGATTAAGGTCAAAGGTCATTTAGGGTCAATGAACTTTGGCCGAATCGGGGGTATCTGTTGAATTACCATCATAACTTTGAAAGTTTATTGGTCTAGTTCATTAAACTTGGACATTAGAGTAATCAAGTATCACTGAACATCCTGTGCGCGTTTCAGGTCACATGACCAAGGTCAAAGGTCAATGAACTTTGGCCGAATCGGGGGTATCTGTTGAATTACCATCATAACTTTGAAAGTTTATGGATCTGATTCATGAAACTTGTACATAAGAGTAATCAAGTATCACTGAACATCCTGTTCGAGTTTCAGGTCACATGATCAAGGTCAAAGGTCATGTAAGGTCAATGAACTTTGGCCATGTTGGGTTTTTTTGTTGAATAACCATCATATCTCTGTAAGTTTATTGGTCTAGTTCATAAAAAGTGGACATAAGAGTAACCATGTATCACTGAACATCTTGTGCGAGTTAGAGTAGTATTCAAAGTCAACACTGCTGCTATATTGAACCGCGTGATGCAGGTGAGACGGCCAGAGGCATTCCACTTGTTTCAGTAACACCTTCATAAGATGGATATTTTGGCACATCCTAGCCTGAAATTTCCTGTGTGATCCCTACTGGTTCTATATCACAATTCCTATCCCGTAAAGTGTCCATCTCCCACCCCGCTCGATCTCGTTCTTCTTTCACTCCTTTACAATTTTCCGCTATTATTATTTTGCTCCACCTTTTCTCTCATTTTATCACCCTTTCACATTCTTTCTTTTGCATCTTTACTTTTATCTTTTATCGATTAGCCAATCTATCACAGTGAGTCAATCAACCAATCAATCAACCAATCAATCAATCAATCAATCAACCAATCAATCAATCAACCAACCAATCAATCAACCAATCAATCAATCAACCAATCAATCAATCAATCAATCAACCAACCAATCAATCAATCAATCAACCAATCAATCAACCAACCAATCAACCAATCAAACAATCAATCAATGAACTAACCAATCAATCAATCAAAGTTAGTGAGTAAATCAATCAAACAATCAACCAATTTATTAATCAATGAAAGTTATAGAGTTTGGGGGTTAGTATAAATACAACAAATCAATCAATCAATCAAAGTAAGTGAGTCAATCAATCAATCAATCAATCAATCAATCAATCGATCAAACAATCAAAATTATTGAGTCGATCAATAAACTAATCAACCAATCAATGAACTATAATGAATCAATCTAGCAATCAAAATCAATTAGACAATCATTCAAAGTTAGTTAATTAATCAATCAATCATTCAATCAGAGTTAGTGAGTCAATCAATCAATCATATCAATTAATCAATCTATCTATCTATCTATCAGTCAATCAATAAATCAATCAATCAAAGTTGGTGAGCCAATCAATCAATCAATCAACCAATATCGGACAATTTTCGTCACTTGATAAAGAGTTGCAGCTGCACTCGAAAGCTCGTGAACTTGTAAGCTAGTGAACACTTTTTGCGAGAGTGATCACGAATTTCCTAGAAAGCCAGTGAACACTTTTTGCGAGAGTGATCACGAATTTCCTTGTTGACCATAGTAGATTGCGAGACAAATGAATACCCTCTAGCGATTAATCAACCAATTAGTCAATGAAAGTTAGTGTGTCAGTCAATAAACCAATTGAGTAATCGTATACATTGCTTATCTTTCTTTGACTAAAGAGCACTCAAAATTATCGTTCTATGGGTATGCACGTTCTTTACTTTCATCCTATAAGCATATGGTATACAAAAATTACCCTTTTTAGTTAAAAAAGAATTAGGAACAGAATCAAGCTTCTATTCCTTATTAATGATAAACCGTCTTCAATATTTCAATGATATCAATATATCTGAATGAAGTAACGCTCTATTGAGACAATGTTGCTTTATATTGCAATATTCAGATCAAGAACACCATTATTTCTACGTTCAGTGAAAGTGACACTCTTGTGATTTAGTACTATAAAAAATTTTGGTAGCCTTATTAGTGATACATTGTGCACCGCATAATCCTATCAAAATACCCTTTTTAATGTTGAAAGTTGCATTATCAAGTGATGTAATTAAACAGAAAATCATACGTAGTTTTCTCAGAAAAGTATATTCTCTAAATGATTTTCATAACCTTTTGATTACATGCACTAGGGGCCAGCAAGAAATATATACAGTCATAGTGACGACCATGATGTTGACCGACCATTATTTCAATTATATATAACATTGACACATGTTTTGATGTTAATGACAACAATTATGTTTTCCCGAGGCTACATCTTCAACAAGGGTGACAATACAATATAGAGTATGTAGCCAAATTTTATACAGTGCGCAAAATTTGGAGAAAAAATTACCTCGATCTATTCAGAGCAGCATCACTGAAATACAACGTTTTCAATCTCCAAAATAATGTTCTAATACATGGAACTCGGAGTTACATATAAAGAGCCAATATTTATCATTACCATGCTAAAATGATCCGGTCATGATCTCATAATGAATGATTCTATTATGAGCTATATATTGTGGTACACTACCTCAATTACACAAATTTGCACAACGAAGAACAAGAATTATTGATTTAACAGTCTCTGCAACTCATCATGACTAGTGTCAATGATCATTATGCAAATTTTCCTATCACGTGATGTAGAAATTTACTTGTTCAAGAAGCCCTGGAGAAGATCAATTGGAAGTGGAAAGATGATGGTTGAGTTCTTCTCTGCTGAAACAGTGTTAAGGGTCTGTAAGTACCTCAGTTGAAGAGCCGATGGAGATTCCGCAATAGTATCTGCAGCTTCCTTCAAAGCACGAGCAGCATTCTGTTCTCCTTCAGCAGCAATCACCTTGGCCCTAGCCTCTCTGGAAGCTTCAGCTTCAGCAGCCATAGCTCTCTGGAGCTGGACTGGTAAACAAACATCTTTGATCTCAACTCGCTCTACTAAGATACCCCAAGGGTCGGTGTCCTGGTCCAGGGTGGACTGCATGTAGTGACTGATGCCTTCGCGTTCTGCAAGGACCTCGGCCAGGTTCTTGGTGCCCAGGACATTACGAAGTGTTGTCTGAGCCAGGAGCCTTGTTGAATAATCTGCATTTTCCACGTTGACGATGCTGAGAGTGGCATTCTTGACACGGTAGAAGACCACGGCATCCACGGAGACGGCAAGACTATCCCTGGTCAGAATCTCTTGAGGAGGAATATCAAACGAAATGGTACGAAGATCTACCTTCGTATATTCCTCAATGAAAGGTAAGACGAAGAAAAGCCCTGGACCTTTAGCGCCACCAGACAAGAGACGTCCAAGTCTGAAGATAACCGCCCTTTCATACTCCTGAACCACCTTAATGCAGACAAACAGTGAGAATGGGAAGGTACAGATCACAATGACCCATGAGAGGATTGTCAAAGCTAAGGCACAACAATTAGAATCTTCATCTGTAGAATTGGCTTCGATCATTTCACCCGATGGTGATCCATCATTAAACCTGCTTTCTTGAGTTGAAGACATCGTACTAGATGATACAGAACTTTATGCCAAAGAAGATCCTTTCCAGTATCAGGTATGAATTACAGGTGGTAATATCGGCTGCTTTTATGTGGACGGAGCCAATGCGGAAGTACAAGTAAAATTAATGAAAGGGGACTATACTTAAAATTTTCGACAACGAAATTCATACAAATTTGTTGACACAACCGTATATGTCAAGTGTTAATCAATAATGGTAACCAATGTAATCCTTCGACGAGAATGAAACTAAAGCATTCGTTATAGCTTATCATAGTAATAATCACCATAACTATAAATTTCTATTTTTCCTTCCATCTCTTCCCTCTCTCTCTCTTTCTTTCTCTCACCCCATGTATGCAATAAATGCTCGGTAATAGTGTTTATAATCTTCCTTTACTGCCTATTGTTCATAATTAATGGCGACTTGTTTACACAATGAGATTTATCTTTAATATGGTTAGTTTAGAGAACTTTGGATCCACACCCTGTCCTCGAAAGTAGTATTAATCTTTATAAGGGACTGGGAGGTACATACAACAAACTTCAAGAAAAAAATCAAAGGAGGGGGGGGGCAAAATGATACCAGGTAGACTTTACTCCACGACGAAAGACGGATTCAAACTCATACAATTTGTGTTGTGATAAATTATGCTCTCCATGACAATGACCAACCAAGGTGTCGAAAATTGGTGAATCAAAAAAGCAGTTTCGTCATTGACTCTGGATGAATCCCCCCCCCCCGGTTCATATAATTTCAATAATGACCTCCCAGTTGTTCTTTGTCATTTGAGGGGCATTTTCCATACATTTACTGGGTTCGTGATTCTGTCTTGCGGCGCGAAGCAAAAACTTCCTAATGAAAGGTATAGACTGAGAGAAAGAGATAGATGGAGGGGGGGGGGTGGGCGTTATGGCGTCCCCCTGGAATTTAAAGGAGAAGTCCACCCCCAACAAGAAGCTGATTTTATTAAAAAGAGGAAAATCCAACAAGCAAAACGCTGAAAAATTTAATCAAAAAGCGGATGTAAAATAACATATGGCATTTTTAAAACTTTCGCTTAATTTCACATAACAGTCATATGCACATCCCGGGTGGTATGCAAATGAGGGGACTGTGATGTCACTCACTATTTATTTTGTATTTTATTACATGAAATATTCTAATTTTCTACTCATTGTCCTGAATAACAAATTGTCATTCCTCACTGAAATTGTGAAATTACTAGGGTGTTAACGTGTAATGGTTCAGTCTATAGGACATTGTAGTAAAATCTGTACAAAAATTGAGATACTGTATGATTCAAACAATAAAATCAAATAATAATGAATAGTGAGGATCATCATCGAATTTCTTATTTGCATGTCACTGAATTTTGCGTAGAACCGTTTTGTAGAAAATAAGCGAAACATAAACAGATGAAGCTCTAATCATATCTGATCATGCATGCTCATTACGTTTGCAGAAACCCAATTACACACAAGCGAGACAGGGGAAATGACCGAAAGGGGGTCCAATTCGTCCGAATCATGACTGGAAGAGAGCAATGAAAAAAAAATGACGCAGACAGGAGTCCAGGCAGATCGACACAAAAGAACCTTACTAACAAATAAGAATTACAAATGCAACTAAATATAATAAGCAAGACCCAGGTGAAGGATAAGGTGAAGGAAATAGTAAAGAAAGAATCCAGAATAAATGAAAGACAAAAAACTAAAAAGGAAAGAAAGGAAGATATGAGGAAGAAAGAAACCAACAAGAACACAAAAGGGAACATCAAAATGAGCAATGACGACGACTTCAAACATTCAGTATGCTTAGAAGTACAATGATTAATTTATTTATAAATTTGCTAAAAAAATGATATTGCATAGATGTAAGTTGTGTTTTGTGTAAACCACGTGTTCAAGAATCCAACGTTTATCATCAAGGTTCGCTCATCCTCAATTAAAAAAGGTGTGTTTTACAAGTGCCAATAATAATTTCAATACACCTAAAGCCAGTTTAATCAATTATTTAATTATACCTGCATAGGGTATATTATGTCCATTTCGGTTGCAGGCAAGATGTATAAAACATAAGAAATAGATTTTATACACATACATTCATGTAAAATAAGTTCCCTTTTTTAAACAAAGCATTAATATTTTTACAATAAAACGCATGATGCAGCGAGCATATAATAATAATAACGTGCATTTATATAGCGCAAAAACCTATTTCTATATATTATATTGCGCTGCAAGAGCTTCATAGGTGCTCTACATACTATTAGAATAGATAGGTTTTAATTTTAACTTGAAATTATATAAATTTGATGAATTCCTAATGTTGAGGGGAAGTTTGTTCCATAGTCGTGGGGCTGACATCAGAAACGACCTATCTCCTAGTTTTCTTTTAATTTTGTGTGGGGTACTTGCAGTGTGAGTGTATCTTGTGAGCTACGAAGGTGATGGTCATGAGATCCGGATTTCAATTTCAAGAGATCGGAGTTATAACTTGGGGCCTGACCATTAAGAACTTTAAAGACTGTCATTAGGATCTTAATTGTGATTCTTTGCCGGACAGGTAACCAGTATAATTCTCTCAATAATGGGATGACTGGAGAGAATTGGGGAAGACGACATAATAAACGTACACATGTTTTTTGCAATCTCTCCAGTTTGCTTATGTGAGAATCGGGTAATCCATAAAATACTATTACAATAACCCAAATTTACTTGTGATGCAAGCATGAACAATAGTTTTCATGCTGTCCTGACCAAAGAATTTACGTATATGCTTAAATAAGTATCAAAGACTACACCAAGGTTTCTGGCTTTATCTGATGGAGTTATCACCGAATCGCCAAAAATTACGGCCCTGATTAAGCTATAGCCCCCAAATTTTGAAACCTGAATTGGAGTACCAATGACCAACAATCAAGTTATTCTAAAATTCAACGTTAACTTATTTTGGAGCATCTATGTTCTGATATATGCCACACAATCTTCTAACGATTTATCATCTCGTGGTGCATTTGGGGAGACAGACAAGCATAGTTATGTGTCGTCTGCATAGCAGTGGGGATTGATACTGGGAAACTCTCTTTTGATACCGGTAGGAAGTCTACTTGTGTACATATTAAACAATAAGGGGCCGCGACGAGACCCCTGCGGTACACCGAAAGGCACCTTGAATACATCTGACCTTGGAGCTATTGAAAACATAGCTCCAGGATCTGACACACTATTATCCATTTCTATTGACAGCCTTCTCTCTGAAAGATAGGATTTTATCAATTCGAGTGCATTGCCATTGATCGCAAAATGATTTTGAAGTGTTTCAACTGAGCGTTAGTGGTCTATCGTGTGATAAGCACTGCTCATATCAAGTAGAAAGAGCAATGAAAATTTTTGATTGTCCATAGACATTAAGAGTTCACTTTTAATTCTAAGGAGTACTGTTTCAGTACTATGGAATTTTCGATATGCAGACTGATTAACCAGGCAGAAGTGATTGAGATTCAAGGTGCCCGAGAATTTGTTGGGTAGCAGCGCCTTATAGATGTACTGAAGATAACTAACAGGTCTGAAATTACTGAATTCTGTTTTAAGACCAGACTTCTTTGCAGTGGTTTAACTAAGGCAAGCTTCCACTGAGCAGGAAACTGTCCTGTTGATAGAGACAGGTTAACCATCGATGTAATAACAGGTGTCAATACATCAAGACCATTGCAATAACAACTAGGCAGTGGGTCCATTGGACACGACTTCTTACTAAGCTTCAAAATGAATTTTTCAATATCATGTTCTGTCATTTATTTGAAAGAATATAAACTTTCAATCTGTGATTCACGTGAAACTTCATCAAGAACAAGCATGTCATCATTTATTTCATTTAGTTACAAATCTATATCAGCATGAATTTTCCTAACTTTGTCTACTGGGAATTCGCCTTATAGGTTGACAAATAATTTTCTATCAATATTACTTGGTATTGTTGGTTGTTTGTCTGACATTTTCAACAAGCCCTTTACAACATCCAATAGCGTTTTAGTGCTGTCTTATTATTATTATTATTATTATTATTATTTATTTCGGCAATGAAAAGTATAAGAAATTGGTACAGTGTAGTACAACACATAATAAACATAACAGAGTATAGATTGAGCACCCACTGGACTGCCAGGGTCAACTGAATTACTGTAGTCAATAAAGACCATTTGACCCAATCCAGTGGGTGCTTAAATAAAACAGAAGCGGATAAAAGAGTGAGTATGAACAAAAAGGTTTAAGATCAATTATAATAGAACATAGGTCTACTTGATATCATCTTAACTTATATCAAAATTAGCTGTTTAAATAAATAATAAACTCGTGCAAAGATGCGCTCAGCTGACAAATCTTTCAGGTAAGTCTTCCGTGCTTCACTCAAATAAAATATTACAGATGGAGGTGGCAAATCTTAGTCAAAATCAATATAGAATGAAGAATTGGGAATGCAATATAAGGCACATAAATATTTGTTACTTTACTTTGTAATAATGTCGCTACTGTCCAAAATACAATCCACTTATATAGGTTAAGGATATACGATGCAATGTGGTATATACTTATCCTTTAGCGGGATGTGGTGTTTCGTATCATGAATCAATTTGGGTACAAATCGCTTTTCGCACACATTATGAAAATATCTATTTACAAAGTAAATACTTCAAATACTGTATAATTCAAAAATTGGACTAACACATCCTTTCACCGGCTTAGCTATTTTACAAATAACTTATTTATATGAAGGATTGATAGTTTGTCAAGAAATTACAAATAACAAGTATACTGTATAGGTGCATTTATAATCCATACACTCAAATCGTAATAATGTTACAACTTCAAAATATTATACCTTTCTTATTATTCAAACACGTAGCGGTAAATTTGTGCAATTAATATTTAAGTTGGGAAATACATGTGTATCCTTTCTCCTCGGGAACAGTTTCCTTTTATAAAAAAAATATCATATCAATGATCTTTATGGGGAAACATTCAATTCATGCTAAAAAGGGTTTATCATCAATTTACAAGGTAATTGTAGAATAATCAGAATCTTTAAACTATATTGTGTATATCCCCTCCACTATGACAGTCTTATCGTTATACACACAAAGTAGAGATTTTACGATTTGCTAAATGAAAATGCTCTTCAAAGAAAATCATGTAAGTAAAGGTTGGAATACACAAAAAAATCATATGTACATTTTATATAGTACAGAATCGCTAAAACTAAAGTAAACTTTCTGCTCATTTTCGTAAATGGAGGTTTGTTGTTTATAAAATATCTGTATCATTTTCCGACTTTCCGTCTATAATTTTATGAACTGTAAATGTTTTTATTTTTTTCAATTCAATTCAATTCTTTATTTCATTTCCATTCAAAGCATAATATAAAGTAATATAAAGCAATACAAATCAAGTACAATTTTATAGAAGGGCATTCTTACTTCGTAGAACAGTATAATATAGATAATAAATTGAAATTACTATGTATGGTCGTAAATATCTTGATTCATTTTTAAACTATCTTGTTGATCATGTTTTTATATTTTTAATAACAATAAGAATAATGATAATGCTCAATTCTTGTATAGCGCATCACACATAGCATATATTTATGTCCTTATGCGCTTAAAGAAGAAATAGTGAAAGGTAAGAATAAAGTAATCAAGATATTTAGATTGGATCATTAGTTCAAAGTTGGTATTTTATGCATTGAAAAGATATGTTTTGAGGGATCTCCTGAATGTACATAAATCACTTTGATATCTCATTGAATTAGGTAAAGCATTCCAGAGGACAGCAGAGGCATGAGTTAAAGCACGCTCACCATATGACTTTGTAAAGACAGAGGGAACAACAAGTAATGCTTTTGAGCTTGATCTACATGATCTAAGATTTCGGGATGGCTGGTAATATGATACTAAATCGAGTAAATAGGACGGGGCAATTTTATAAAAACAGTTGTGTGCAAAAACTAGAAGCTTGAATACCTAATTATTAAAAGAAGTTCATTTGATGTTCTTTCTTGCAACAATGACCCGGGTCGACTTTCCCCTCGTGGAAATCTCAATGTCTAGACTATTGTATTGTATGCGTTCGAAAGATTAATACAGGCACCGTTTAAGACACATTTAATACAAGGATTCAATACTTGATGGTATCTTTCCCAAGTAAAAAAAAACACTTAGTGGTAAACATAACATAAGGTTGGTTAGGAAACTCACGATGCAAAAGGAACTACTTTGTCATGATGCCTTGAATGAGGTCAATAGGAAGTGGAAAGATGATAGTGGAGTTCTTCTCTGCTGAGATGGTGTTAAGGGTCTGAAGGTACCTCAGTTGAAGAGCCGATGGAGATTCTGCAATAGTATCTGCAGCTTCCTTCAAAGCGCGAGCAGCATTCTGTTCTCCTTCAGCAGCAATCACCTTGGCCCTAGCCTCTCTGGAAGCTTCAGCTTCAGCAGCCATGGCTCTCTGGAGCTGCACTGGTAAACGAACATCCTTGATCTCAACTCGCTCTACTTGGATACCCCAAGGATCGGTGTCATGGTCGAGGGTGGACTGCATGTAGTGACTGATGCCTTCACGTTCTGCAAGAATCTCAGCTAGGTTCTTGGTGCCCAGGACATTCCGAAGGGTCGTTTGAGCTAGAAGTCTGGTTGATCTGCCTGCGTCTTCTACGTTGGCGATGCTGATGGTGGCATTCTTGACACGGTAGAAGACCACGGCATCCACAGAGATGGTCAAACTGTCTCTGGTCAGAATCTCTTGAGGAGGAATATCAAAAGAAACGGTACGAAGATCTACCTTTGTGTAATCTTCGATGCAAGGTAGGATGAAGAAGAGACCCGGTCCTTTAGCACCACCAGACAAGAGACGCCCAAGTCTAAAGATAACTGCTCTTTCGTACTCCTGAACCACCTTTATGCAAATAAACAACGAGAAAGGCACCGTGCAGATCACCAGAAGCCACGAAATGATGGTCAGTACCATTCCACAGCAACCTATTCCTTCATCTGATTCTGATTCCAATCCAATAACTTGCTGAGATGTCGATGGCTCACCATCAAAATCATCTTTTCCTCCTGATGCCATCGTCACAGTCTCCTGGTTAGTTATAAATGGATGCACCAGTCTTTAACTGCTCTCTACAGGGAGGGTGTGTAGGCCTATAATGCACGACACGAGACGTAGCTATAGGTTATCTACTCTCTGAGTTAAATACACCTTGGACTTCGTACGATAAACTGGTGATAACAAACAGTTTAACTAGTATAATACACACTAAATGCCAACCATTTGAATTCCTTGTGCATTTGCGTATATTTATTCTGCTGAAATCCGCAGAGAGAGAGGGAGAGAGAGAGAGAGAAATGCGTGCCTGCCTGGTGCTGGATAAACACGTGACTGAGAGTTCCGTCACAAGTGAATCTTGTTCGAGAGAGGAAAGATTCAGAACGTTTGAATAAATTATGGCATGTTGCCAATAGTAACCCACACTGTTAAACGATTGTCGTGCGATCAACACCGAGGTCGAGGTCATGTGCCATAGCCATCTCGCTTCGAGGGTTGTCTGTGGGTTGAGCGGACCTCGCGGGGACGGACAGCCCCATTAATCATGAGCAGTGCAAGTTTGCACCTGCCCATAGGGACAGGGGCCGTGGAAGCAGGGGGCTGGGGGCTTCAGGCCCCCCATCCCACTTTTTTACAAAACCGTGTACAAAAACGCAAAGATTAACATACAATATTGTGAGTTATTTGCATGGTCAGCCCCCCCCCCCCCCACTTTGAAAACCATTCCGCGGCCCTTGATGGAGGGTGATCAACTAGCCCTTGATTTGTATCTAACGATAACAGTAAATACAATTTAAAAAATTATAAATTTCCTGAATAGACCGACCTGTACTACTTACATTATCTCTAATTCAATCTTTTAACCCACCAGCATTTTACAATGATGATTATCTGGAAGGTACATGTTAAAAACACTATGGAAATATGTTGATACGATAAGCCAATTTAAAATGATGGAAATTATGTTAGCGAAAGTCCATGGCGAAACTGAGGAGGAAGTAAAAATTTATAAAACAAGAAGAAACAAAACAAAGTATTGGTTCAAAAAATTAAGGAAGTACACTTTATCTTCATTGTACAAAACGAGGAACGATTCAAAATCTACCATGATACTCGATTTCGACACTTTATTATTTGACCTAAAGAAAAAATACGACCAAAAAAAAATAGTTTACTTGAAAGCAAAATTTTTGTTCACATTCATCATGAGTATAACCCAAGTATAAATCTCCCCTATCATCAATAAAAAAACAAGATTGAAAAAATACAGACTTTTCCCCAATTTCTACACACGTATAAGCCAACTATTTCGTTAAGCTGGAATTAACAAGAAACATAGCATGATACATCTTTTAAAAAGATGAATTAACAACTTCATGAGATGATTTATATAAATCTCCAAATTCTATTAAAAATGGTTTTGTTGAAAATGGCTTAATGAAAGACGTCATAACATTTATACTTATAATATCATTTTTCGAATAAAGTAAGCTCGTTATGTTAATAAATGGGATTAATCTAGTTTATCAGCGATCAGTTCAATAGTGGGCACCTGTCATAGTCCGCTCATACCATTATATTTATGTCTTCAGAATTCCAATGTAAATTAAATAAACATTATTTGCATCTTTGCTTTATAGGCAAACCAGTTAACACGCATAGCGATTAATCGTAACGATTTTCACAGTTGATTGTACGTTGTCGTCAATGCAATTATTGTAGAAAAAATGTACTACAATAATTATTGAGACCAAAACACAAAGGTTAGCAATTAATTGTACGCTTGATTTTCACGTTGATTGTAGATTACATAGTCAATCAAATCAATCGTAGAAAATCATTGCTATACTTTGTGTTACCGGGCCCCTGGAGTGTCATAATTATCGGAGATATCATTATATTTGTGATGACTGTTCCCAATGGCGTACAGATAGTGATACGGTAGTGGGGGACCCCCTCCCCCTCATAAAAAAAGAAGAGATAGATAAAGGAAATGAATATTGGTTAAAAAAATCTTTTGGAAACTAAGTAAAAATCCGTCCTAAACTCATAATGCTGTCCTGTCGAGTTCCTACGGGAGTTGCCACAAGCAGAAAGAAAACAAACAAACAGAATATTTTCATTTTTAAAAAAGTCAATGTTGTTCTCTCACTTCGCTTGTTCGCGACTATTTATACTCCGTCTCTCTGCCCACTCATCAATTCCTTTTGCTCATTACGCCTATATTAACTAAGTTGTAGTACATGAAGTGAATGGAAATGGCCACCGTCTCCTTGGGCAGTACATCAATCACTGATATTAGGCCTAATGGACATGAGGGATAAATACTGTCGAGATATAAGTCTATATGCAAATATGCCAGTAAATATCATTGTAAATGAAATTTAGATACCATTCAGGCGCGCCGGAACACTTTCAGTTTTGGGGGGGCAAAGTCCCGAAGGGGGCACAATATTTTTGACAGCGTGAGATACCGAAGCGATCGAGCGGGATAGGCTGTGGGACCCCCCCCCCCGGTAAGGACTTTGTGTAAAAATGGAGCATAAAAGTTGCGTTTCTAAGAGCATTCAAAAATAAATTTCTTGAGAATTAAACAGTCTTGGAGTTCTTTTTGCTCCTTCTTCTGACCCAGACTGGTGTTTCTTCATGATCAGGGTCGCAGTTCCAGCAAATTACGAGCCTTATTGCGAACGAAATTGTTTCAAACCAATGCAATATAGGCCTTTTAAAGACTTTAAGATGACAAACATGACCGTACGCAGCCGGGGGCCGCCGATCGAGAGGGCAAAATTCACAAAATTCACCAAAAGTGTGCACGAAATCCTTCAATTTTATTGTAGATAATGCAAAAGCTCCCCCATCACAAACCCCCTCGCTCTTACGTTTCTCCGAAAATTTAGGTCTTGCAGCCCCACCCACTCCCGGATTGTTTTTATTTTTTTATTTTTGCAAACGTCCATGAATAACAAAAGCTGGGATGAACCAGAGAACTTAGCTGCCATCTCGATCTGATTAGTAACAGGTAATGGGAAGAAGTTTTGGAATCTAAAATACATAAGTGCTATATCATATGAGCTGAAATAGTATCAGACAAAACGCCTTCCAATCATGCCAAAGAAAAGGAATAGAGGAAAATACGACGCTGTGAAAATATCTTAAGATTTTTTTTTTATATTAGAGCAGTACTGTAACGCTTATTTTTTTCTTTTTTTATTTACCTTTTTATTCATATCTCGGATAAAATATGAGTCCGGTCAAGAAGACACTTTCACAGATGATTTTATTTTTTTCATGTCTAAACATTATCTCTAAGTTGCTTTCGAGTGGGATTCACCATTTTCACAAATTATAATCCTCTACACATGATTATTCTGTGTAATTTTCTGATAACATGTCTATATTGAGTTGAAATGACCTTGGTATTTTCTTTAGGGCACTGACTTGTTATCACTGTATTAACTCAGTTTATATTTAGTTGAAAATAAAAATATTTAAACAAGTTTCTCGAGATGTTATGGTTTCTGGGCTTGACAGCTATGACATAGATCTGGGGGGGGGGGGCACTTCCATTCACGAGTGGATACCTTGCGCGACCATGGGGTCTCGAAAAGCACCCTAAACACGTAATTTCCATATTCTGAAAATGCACCCCTTAACAAGTATTGGCGTGTGAAACCTTACCCTTAACAAGTATTGGAAACAAAACGATACTCTTAGCAAATATTCTCTGAAATGAACCCCTAAACAAGTACAGGAATGTTTTATTGTTACGGGTCCTTCGGTCGTCTGCTTTACCTTATTTGGTTTAGTACGACCCCCACCTTCTACACCTTGCGCAAATCGGACTCTAAACACGAAGTGTTGGGGCAAAAAGGACATCCTTTATAAAACATTTTAATTTTGTTTTATCATCCCCACAAATTCGACCCTAAACACGTAATTTTCCTAGCGAAATAGATACTTTTTTTTCATTATTTTTGTGTTTTTGACACCCTTATCACGTTACGTACGTAACGTGCCCTATCGTGAAAAAGACATCCTTTTTACGTGTTTTTTTGGTCGCGCATGATATCCACTCGTCAATGTAAGTGCCCCCCCCCCCGACATAGATTCCATATGTTGCTCGAGTAACTAGTGTTCACGCGCGTTAGTGATATCGGGTCCGGTCTGAGCGTTTCTGGGCGACCGCGCGTTTGTTAGACGACACAGCCAGCATCATAGAGTTATAAACCTAATCATTGGTGGACCACTATCAATTTGCCATTCGCTTTTAGTCTGAAATGTATTCATTAAAAGGTTAAACGTTATCACACTGTAATAAGATGGAAAAGGGGCTTATCAAAGGTATGTTTCACAGAGGAACTGTTCGTCAAAAGACGCGAGGCTTACTATGATAATGTATTTTTTTTTCATTTTTGACAATGGAAATGACAATTTTCAGGCAGAAAAGTGCCTTCGTTTACTTTTTTCCTTAAATAATTTATCATTTTTCTACTTCCAGGGGGGCACATTGGGGGGGGCAAAATCTCGTTTTGCCCCCCCAAAATTTTATTTGGGGGGGCAAGTGCCCCCCTGCCCCCCCCCCCCCCGCTTCCGGCGCCCTTGATACCATTGTGTTTTCTTTAAGCAATAGATTACGAATTCTCAAGAAAGAAGACTCAATATAGTGCTTATAATGATGGGAGTAAATAAAAAAGCATGTCTAATTTATTCATCCATTACTTTCTCCTTTTTTTTGGACATTTTGAATTTTACCTTTAGGGCTGTTTAGTGCCCTCTCCGTTAGGCCTTTATTTTGTCGGGGTCGGGACCACGACTATACAGTGCGTATCAAAAAAAAGTTTACACTTTGAAAAAGCTCTGGGAATTAAAAAATATACAACATGTGGGTAATTTTTTCACATGTAATTTTGGGTTTGGGTCTCATCTATCCAATGAAAGTAAAAGTTTTGACAGAATGTTACACTTGAGTGAGCACTGTCCATTTTTGTAAAGCTCGCAGAAATCTGTTTGCGCAGAAATGCTCGTTTTCACGCAGTGTCAAGGGGGAAAGGGCGAAATCAAACTTACCCTGCGAAACATTTTTCCTACATTTCCCTAGCACTTTTAGTCAATTAAGATAAAACAGATACATCCAAGCATTTTTAAACAAATTTGCCACCCAAATTGACATTTCGAACACTTAGTAAGCACAACTTTTACCCTTTTTGTGCCAGCTGGATCTGAGGACATAACTGAATCTAAACCAAAGTTTACATCAGACATCTCCAGCACTTTTTCACTAACTTTTTGTTATTTAAAGTGGGTTGACATTTAATTGTTCATTTAATACTTGTTTCTCCACACTTTTCCTAAGCTTGACAATGATTAACAAAATGAAAATCAAGCCTAATTCATTTTATGTAAATCACAGCTCAGTGTAAATCAAATATCGTCTTGATGGCCTTGGTGTGTGGGGGAGTGGGGCGGGGCGCAATGCACTCTTCGAAGTGTATTGGGCAAGGAAACAAGTTAAAAGAGGTCAAAGATATCTTCAAATCAATTTTACTTGCTAAATTCTACGTGTTCTTCATGATAAAGGTTTACTTTAATTCGCATAGCTATTTCAAAGTTCTGCGCAAATCATTTTTCACTAACTTTTCAAAAGTAAGTGGTGCTCACTCAAGCGGAAATATTTTTCGATAGTTATATCGTCATTTGCTTAAATGGATCTGTACCAATGTTAAAATGTGGAAAAATCTTCAGGATATTACAAATTTATAATTTTACAGGATTTTTTCAAAGTGTAAACTTTTTTTTGATACGCACTGTATATCTACGGGATTTGACTCAGCCTCAGATTTTCGATCGCCGTGATCGTTTTATATTTTATGATACGCACTTTCCCTTTAATTCGACAATTGTTTTTATTGATTCAAACTTCTTTATGAATAATTGTCATTTTGTTTTAATGGTATTCAAGTTTGGAGATTGGTAAGAGCTTTTCACATTCAAAAGGTATTGAAGCAACGTATGTTTAATGTCCCCACGTTTAACCTTAATGCAAATTATTCTTTCACTCCGAAAGAAGAAGAAAAAGAAGAAGAAGGAGAGGAAGAACAAGAGGAAGAAGAAGAAGAAAAATAACAAGATGAAGAAGAAGAACTAGAAGAAGAACAAGAAGAGCTAGCTTTTTTTCCACTGGGAGATAGCCAGATATAACCACCTGGATATGACCATGCAGAATGTATTCCAATTATTATTGATTTTCATGTACTACTGTCAATTTAAAGGAATCCTCACTAATACGTTCCCATGCATGAAAGAATAGTCTATTAATTTGAATTATTGCAATCAAGCGAATAAGAGGTTAGCTGAATAAATTAACCAACAGAGCCTGAAATTCTAGACTAGCAGTGTGTTTTGAAACCAAGGACAATATGCACACAAATCATGGCCGACTCTTTAGAAAGATATCCTACTCTTGCTACACACGCACAAATTGTGAATAGGTTACCACGCATATTTAATGAAGTAAGCTCTCGCTAAAGTTAGCTCGCGCACGCACGAAAACGCTACGATACGTCGCGTCGCCTGGGCCATGCCATAGCGTAGCTAGCAGCTAGGCCTTGATCTATTGTGACAGCAATTTATCAATCATCATTTTGTAATCTGACATTCTACGGCTTTTACTTATTTTCCTCTATCGTCGCTTGGTTATTGTGGTAGATAGCAGTGTGCATTCTACACAATACGAGTATCATCATATGATCATATGAGCAACAATCGTGTGAATCCTGACAATTCGAGTCAAATTGAACTGATGGCGCACAACCAGAGAAACAACGATGGGCAGTGGCAAGCCCAACATGATGAACAAGGCATTATTGGAGCAAATACCTCAGACCAAAGCATTGGTTGCTGCGGGGTGTTCCTCATGCTTATTTCGGTGTTACTAGTGTTCTGCACGCTCCCATTTTCATTATTTATCTGCATAAAGGTGGTTCAGGAGTATGAGAGAGCAGTTATCTTTAGACTTGGGCGTCTCTTGTCTGGTGGTGCTAAAGGACCGGGTCTCTTCTTCATCCTACCTTGCATTGAGGATTACAGAAAGGTAGATCTTCGTACCATTTCGTTTGATATTCCTCCTCAAGAGATTCTGACCAGGGATAGTTTGACCATCTCTGTGGATGCCGTGGTCTTCTACCGTGTCAAGAATGCCACCGTCAGCATCGCCAATGTTGAAGACGCAGGCAGATCAACCAGACTTCTGGCTCAGACGACACTTCGTAATGTCCTGGGTACCAAGAATCTGTCGGAGGTCCTGGCAGAACGTGAAGGCATCAGTCACTACATGCAGTCCACCCTCGACCATGACACCGATCCTTGGGGTATCCAAGTAGAGCGAGTTGAGATCAAGGATGTTCGTTTACCAGTGCAGCTCCAGAGAGCCATGGCTGCTGAAGCTGAAGCTTCCAGAGAGGCTAGGGCCAAGGTGATTGCTGCTGAAGGAGAACAGAATGCTGCTCGCGCTTTGAAGGAAGCTGCAGATACTATTGCGGAATCTCCATCGGCTCTTCAGCTGAGGTACCTACAGACCCTCAACACCATTGCAGCAGAAAAGAATTCTACGATCATCTTTCCTCTTCCTATTGATCTTATCAATGGTGTTATGAAAAAGTAAACTCCGTTGTAATGCCTGTATTCACAATCCCACATCAAGAGACAGGCAATCACATCTTTTTGTTTTGAACAACGATTTTTCAATAAATTATTTGAAAGTTGGTAAATTTTATACTCTTTATGTTCTGGCTTTTTAATATGAGATTTTTAATCTGATTAAGATAATTTGTTCAAGGCTGCCAAAACAGGAATCCTTTTATTTGGTAAATTGTAGGGTCTGTCTACACTGTGTGCAAATCCAGGGTGCAAATGCATTTAATAAGAGATGTTTGGGCATTTTGTTGCACGTACATGTAGTCATAAAAAATTATTTTGTTTGATAAATCATTTTGAGCCATTTTGGGGTTCTTGTTACTTAATTGTAGATAACCAAGATTATTCAAGGCCTACCTGGTATATGGTGTTTTTTTTTGCTCAAGACAGCATGTCATGCATTTATTTTATGCTAAAATTCAAAGTCAGATTTGCAGTTCATCTGTCTTTTCCATATGCTACATGTACGTGTACCTTAGTTATGGTTGTTACATAAGAAAATTGATCTTACAAGCTTGGAAACCTAGACTGTTCATTGCACAGAAGGTGCAATGTACATGCAGGGTATATCTGTCTACGTGAATGGGTATTCACATTTTCAGATTGATTTCTATCTTTAAAACATATGTCAATCCTAATAATACTAAGGCCTATAGTATGCCTTTGATTTTGCACAAATGTATAGCAATCAAGACATTATTTGTGCATGTATCTTACAACTGGTGTCTGCAAATGTTGTCAGTGATAAACTGTACAGTCATCGATTGTACTAAGATGTACTTGCAGTTCTCATCCCACATGTGTAACAGAAATCTGTTTTTTCTTTCAGGCAACAAATTATGATTTCCAATTCTTCTTTATCAAGAAATAGCATAGCAACTGTTAATTTGCGGGAATTAGTACTTTTTCCATGGTGTACTAAATCGTTCAATTATTTTTTCATTCTATTTGAATTGCAAATCCACTCTCCCTATTGAAAAAAAAAGAACCATGAGTGGGCTACATAAGAATCTTTGCCTGTTTAACAACTTTACAGCAAATTTCCTGTCAGCTATTATAATGGTTTGATTTCAAGTTTTACAAATTATTGTTATTTTGTTGCCAAACAAGTTTTAATGAAATAGGATGTAGCATAGCATGTATGGCTGCTTTGTGATACATGTCCAGGCATTCCATTCTCTCATTTCTCTGTGTATACTGATATGTGTTTTCTCTCAGTGTAGATTAAATAATACATAAATGGAATCATGTGCAATCCTTTTAATTGATACATGGATGTACATGTACAACATGTATCTCTCTGCAAATGGATTGATAATAAATGAAGTGCACATAACGATAGTGATCTACATGTACTTCACATTCCCTATCATATACATGTACATGTAACACAGGGTGTAGTCAATATGCATGCGGTATTTGATGTGTGTGCGGTTTCCATCTGCATGTAGATGTAATTTACATTTAAATAACCTAAGCATTAATCCTTCATTGTATAATTCACTCAGTATACATGTCCATGTAATATTAATTGGTATATATTATGTGCACATCTTTTCCTGTATTTCCATTTGTCTTTGTATATATTATATATAACTTTTATGTTATTCTCACATTGTTTTTATATAAATTTTACCATTTAAAAATGGTAACTCTTAACTCACATTAACTTCACAATTTGACTGCAGTAAGAAGTTGGTTGGTTACATTGAGAGCAGTTCTACTGTGCATGTACTTGGAAATGTATCTTCTGGGTGAAATTGATCTGAATCATTGTTCACTTGTCTATCCATGTATGACAGTCTTATGAAGGAACTCTTGTATCAAGGAGTTATGCATTTTCTTCCTTGTGATTGATTATGTATTGTAGTGCATGTATAGTGTTTAAAAATACATCATTTGTTATTTTCTCAGGGGTCTAGGGGAGAATGTGAATGATTTTCTTTATTGTAATTGTAAATTACACCTTGCATCTTTTTATTGCAATTCAAATAAGAGATTTTTCTGTTTGATTTGTAGAGGAGGTTTTTTAATGAATCAGTGTTTGTCGAGTGTAATGAATTAATGAAAGTTGCATTCTATGACACACAAATTGGCACAATGCAATGTAGGAGTCTCTGTACACAAACATGTGCCCTCAAATTTCATCAACAATTCTGTAATCAAATTTTCTCTCATTTTTAAAAATTTAAATTTGGAACAAATTACTGTACATGCAGCCTGCTGCTTGCACTGACAGGACAGAGAAGTGTAGACTTATGGTAATTGATTGGTCCTGCAGATGTTTTATCAACTTTCACTGACATCTGTTGTAATTTTTAATTGTATTTATATTGTGATGATGTAATTTTATATCCTTTTTTAGTTTTTGTTCGAGAACAATTAGTTGTTAGTTCATAGAGGTGGATAATCCACTGTGAGCTGCATCTAGTGTCATCTTTACGCATTGTGGATCTGGTATCACCTATTCTACATGTACTACAACACTGGCCCTTTTATTTTACTCTAGCGCCATCTCTAGTTGTAGAATGAAGATTCTCACAGATTTTGTTGCACAAAACTTGGCGTATATGTTAACTATCAATGGCAATTACAATTGAAAACGATATCTTCTGTCTATTGACTATTTAATGAAAATAAAGTATTTGCTGGATTTATGACTGAAACTAACTGTAAACGGTTATTCTATGCAGCAGTTAAAAATGCTCTCTGTATATTTTTTCTTTTTTACAATAATTTGTGCGAAATCATCATAAAATTTGAAATGATTCTTGTACTTTCTTGTTAATGCTTTGTATTTACACTATGTATTATATTCCAAAAGTATCAAATCTATTTATATATTTATGATCAGTAGTGATCATTAAAAAATTTCCTCTTCATTTGAGTTTGACTGAAAAATAACAAAGAATGCTCTTGACCTTTATTTTATTCGTAGGCACATGTAGGATGTGTGAGTGACAGCGAGAGAAAGAGGGAGAGAGATTATTGGGGGAATGAAGGAGTAAGAGGAAGGGTTGTAGTTCGGGAGGGATATGACTTTGGAGGGGGAGAAGGAGAGTGAACAAAAGAGAGAGAATGTTAAAGACTGAAACGAATCGATGCAGGCGAGATGGAGATGTGAGTTCGATAGACATGTGAACCATCGTCTTTCTTTCTATTCGATATTCGTGTGATCTTTTATGGGGTTTCAATCAATAAAATAGAGAAAATTAATTTACTAAATTACCTACCAAGAATGAACTAGGCCTATACTCATTTTTATGAATTAACCTCTCTTTTTTCCGAGGTTTGTTGAAAATCCGTCAATGAAGTAACGATTTTTTTTTTGGGGGGGTGGGTGAAGTCACAGACGAGCAGCTCCCCCATTATGTCGTGTCATATAAATTTCACAAGATGCCTTTCCTCAAAATTTTAAAAGTGATTTCATTTATGTTTGGATTTACCATCATGCACACCATTCTGTACCCCATTCTATAAGAAAAATACTTTTATTCATCACATTCCTTTAAAAATAGGAAATTTATGAACTTTATATTACATTAGGCCTATACAAGAAGCTGCTAATATATGACGTCACAAATCAAAACATTTCAAATATTCTTACCTCTCTTATTCTTTGGTAGATATTCATTCCACCTCCAACAACATTTTCCTCCAGTTTTTATCCTTTTTATTAAAATCGACCTCGGAATCAACTTTCCATTTTGAGGACTGCGCCATTCAATGTTTCCATCGTTTACAATGAAATCGCGCCCTCATGCAAAACTCTCCCTGCCGCGAACTATTCATGATTATTTTGTTGCTTTGATTATTAATGAATAAAATAATATCCAAATTATGTTTTATGAGTTTCCCCATATTTGATTCCTAGGCTGTTCCATTTAACTATTATTTCTTTGCCTATAGTAACTCACTTTTTGTTCGTGAATTTATGGTTGTTTGTTCTTTCTTATAGTATAACACTAAAAATTAGAGGAATTACATCCATCCATGTATTACATCGTGTGTACATCAGAAAAGCATTTCCCCATGTTACCCTCTCATCCAATGACACAAAATTGAAGAATTTACAAATTATATATATATATTCAGCATGAATATAATTTCTATCATTTTGAGCAGAATGCTTAATTAAAAATGTCCTTGGCATTATTGTCATTGTGATATTTCGTTCTTTACGCAGGAACAACAGGAAATTGCGATATTATTTGGTGCATAGGGAAAGACCCACTTTAAATTATCAAATTAATATGGAAGGATTCTGAAGACATTCCATGATTGTCATTTGAGAGTGATCATGACGTCAGGAATCTAATGAAGATGCTTAGATCAGTTTCTTTTAATGCACGGTCCAAGTACTATTTTGGCAAAACCCAGTGTTGAAATTTGTAGAATACATGAGTTTCATAATTATGTGGATATTCTTTTCCATTTAGTCGCTGTTTCTTCGGATGGTCAAGAGCAAGAAGGAACCGAAGAAAAGTGATCTCGATATAATTTTTTTCAAGGAACATTATAATAAATGAAGAAGATATAATAATTAAAATTCAATAACGATGTCAGCATCAAGTCTGGTTGTTTTGACAGTTTTATCGATATTCGCCATTGGAGAGGGAAGTAAGTTTATTTAAAATTATTTGACCAAGCAGCTGGAGATTGGTGTGTTATATCAGCCCGTACCCCACGCTCCCCCAAAAATGTTTTAGATATTGATGAATAAGGGAGCGTAGCGACCAAACGAAAAAAAATCATCTATTCGAACTGCTTAGAAAAATCAGGACTTGACCTATGTGATTTAACTTTCGATAGGAGTGACAAGACTGGCAGTCAGGAAGCGGACCTGTTTTGTTAATCTCTCCATGCATTTCCGAGGGACCCATGCGAACGAGCGAGATTTTATTTTTGTTTTTAAGAGCGAATTTTTTACATTTTGGAGATCTTTGAACTTTAAGTATAAAGCGTATTATATGGATTGAGGGTTTCAATTGTGACCGAAGAGAAAAGTGATATTTGCATTTAGAGATCTTTATGATAGCTTCCAAACAGCCAAATAAAATAAGACCTTCAGCATTTGTTCAAGTTTCTGAGCGGGAATAGTACTCATCATGGTATATAGAAAACAAAAGAATGTGACCCCGGGATCGTTACCCTTCAGAGCACAGAGTCAAATCACGACATATTTTTAATAACCTTATTCTCGGTCAGGGAGAATATAGCGACGGAGCCATTTGAATAACAAAATTTCAGAGTGCTTTTGACAAAGCAGACAGATCAAGGGTGAACCGGAATTAGTATTTTTATATTCGTAGTGGGAGAATAATTTGAAGAAAAAAGTTGTTTCCGAGCTTCTTATATTTATTGCAAACCGTATGAGCCATATTCAGCACGGTGTTTGCTTGATAGTTTATTATATTGTAGGGGATGACTGACTTGCTAAACTCCCACTTTCACTCGTGTTTATAGTGCATTAACGTATTTTGAATCCGGATTTGCGAGAGAGCGTGAGGTGACCGAGCGACAATATTTTCGAATTTGAATAGTATAAGTCTTCATTTTAGAGCCCATAACGACATGAATGGATATCATATAATTCAATACATGTATCTATACGTATTTAGGCCCTATACGTTTTCATTTCTTTGTGCTCGATTTTTTTTTTTTTTTGGGGGGGGGGTGAGTCCCCGTTAACACTCTTTTTTTCTTCCTGCACGATAACCGCTTCATCTTGTTTATGTCAACTAGTCTGTAGTTATTATAAAATTATTTCTTCGAATATTCTTATGTTCAAATACATTTAAAATATATGGCATGATATCAACTATCAAAAAGGGTAATCCCTTATTCACTAGCCTGGTGAATTAGCTTGGTGAAATATATTTTGAAACTAGTAGAGCCAGCACATTCTGTGGTGAATCTATAGTCTCACTGCTTCAGACTACTAGTATGCATTATGTGGATTGCGAAAACCAAGAGTCTGTGCCTGTATAGACTATATTAAAACAGCGCTCATTACAAGTTGTTTTAACTTATAGTACATCATATAATGTATATATGTTAAATGTTCAGTGAAACAAAAGTAATTATTGTAAAAGTAAAATATATAGGATTTCAACATAATTGGGTAATCTTATTATTCAGACGAAATTAGGGAAAACCCTTTATATAGGTAAATTGTCACTATTTGTGCAACCACTTTGTCTAAATTCTGTTTGGTCTCAATCTAATTGATGCAATGCTAGTTCGTCTCCATTTAATTCATCTGAACCATTTGAACTTTTTTTTTTTGGGGGGGGGGGCTCATTTACCTTTTTCTTAATTTTCAGGTAGGTTATATACATGTACCCCGTTTTCTAATATCACATTGGTTTATACGATAATTTCTTGTGGAAACATTATCATGATAATAATTATGAAGATGAAGTGTGCATTATACTAAGTGAGGATTCTTCCAAGTAGTGATGACTGGACCAAGTGGTAATTACACTAAATATAATGATACAAGATAATGCGTTTAGACAATAGATGCTTGTATAAACAGTGGAGGTGGGTATTTTTCAGTCCAATGTCTTGTGGGAAGGGGGTTTGTGTTGCCCGTTCGTAATCCTCTGATCGGGATTTTAATACACTTCGTATGATTTATTATTTTACATAATTATTTTGTTCACAGCTTGTCCTGGTGACATGGAGTTAGTTTTAAACTCGTGTTACTCATGGTATCATTCTCCTCTTAGTGCAGTAGAGGCAGAAGGATACTGCCCTAAACAGACAGTACCAAGTACACTAGCAATGTTTGCCTCTCAGCAAGAAGTCAGTCAGGTGTATAACCACTTTTACAATAAGTTTGTAACCCAAGCTGGACAGACGATCACGGTGGCCATTTGGGTTGCCAATGCGTCTATAGGAATACCGTCTGTAAGTACGACCCCCTCCCTTCCCCCGGCACCCCACTTTCCCCTTTGCTTTCGCAAGACTTCAAAATACTTTTTTCCAGGGGGAAGGGCAATGAAATTAAAAAGTGCAGGGGCGTCGATCCATTTTTCAGATTGGGTGGCAAAATCATGAATCAACGTTCCAAAGGCGCTCGATCACGATCACACAAAACGAACAAACTCACCCACACACACCCCTACACCCCCACACACTAAGGCCTATATATATATATATATATATATATATACAGTGCGTCCCAGAATAAACGAAACCGAGATTTAGCGATCATTTATCATAACTTAATCATAAATAGAATAGACAAATGACCTACCAATTTAAAGCTTAGAATCTCCTCTTTCATCTGATATTACTTAGGTTATTTCTTATTCACGCATGAGTGAGCAAAACAATTTGAAGAAAGGATACCAAAAACTCATTTGGCGGGGGGTATCTGGGTTTCAAAAAGAAAACCACATTTCTGAAAAGTTCAATATCGGCTCTTTAATTTGGTACCAAAATTACAGAAAATGGTCAAGAAATAAAAAAGTTCTGGTCATTTGAAATAAGGCTTGTATTTCCATAATTTCATGAGATAAACGTGTTTTCACCGGTTTCCCACAGAAGCTTTCGCATGGTGAACAAAAGGTTTAATGCATGGCTGATCGTCAACAAAACAGAGTGTCGAGAGAGTTTGAAAGCCAGCCTGGAGAACCTCTTCATTTTATGAAATTATTGAAATTCAAGCCTTATTTCAAATGACCAGAACTTTGTTATTTCGTGACCATTTTCTGTAATTTAGGTATCAAATTAAAGAGGAGATATTGAACTTTTCAAAAATGTGGTTTTCCTTTTGAAACCCAGATACCCCCCGCCAAATGAGTTTTTGATATCCTTTCTTCAAATTGCATTTGCTCACTCATGCGTGAATGAGAAATAATATAAGTAATATCAGATGAAAGAAGAGATTCTAAGCTTTAAATTGGTAGGTCATTTGTCTATTTTATTTATGATTAAGTAATGATAAATGATCGCTAAATCTCGGTTTCGTTTTTTCTGGGACGCACTGTATATATATGACTCATGAGAAAGAGACACATATCTTACCCTCACCAACAATGCGAGCGCGAAGCGCGAGCTGAATTGTTTAGTATGACATGAAAACAGGAAAAATGTACCTGTTTAGGTTTGTTTGTAGTAACTCATGAGGAGGATGGATACATGTATCTCACTAGAGAGCGAGCTGAAATTTCTTTATATTCTGACCTGAAAGCTTGATATTCTAAGCATTTTTGGTACCAATGATTAAGATGGGTATCTAGAAGAACAATAGATGCGAGCGCGAAGCGCGAGCAGAAAATTTTGATATTTCGATCTGGAAAAAAAAGACAGTTCAATGGACGCTTTTAATAAAGAACAAGATATATATCCGACAAAAGATTATTGCAAATCGCAGCGGGAGTTCTTTTGAGGTTTAGAACTGAAAACGGGACATTCTCTTTACCTATTTAATCATGAAAAGTATGGGTTTTTGGTACAGAAATGATGCGAGCGCGAAGCGCGAGCTAAAAAAAACTTATATTCAAATCTGAAAAGCAGACATTTTGAGTACGATTTTAAATCAAAATCGAGTTGGTATCTCAATCTCGCTTGCTGATTTCAGTGTACCATTACAATCTTATTTTATTTTTTAGTTGCACATACAAAATTATGGGGGGGGGCAAAACGATATGTTTGCCCCCCCATATTTTCATTGGTGGGGCGATCGCCTCCCCCCCTGCCCCCCCCCAGGATCGACGCCTCTGAAAAAGTGGATACCTTGCTCGCACCCGTTAACAACTAAAAATGGTTGCTTTAATGTATGGTCGGACAATTATTATCAAGCTTACCAAATTAAAAAATGTAGACATTAAAAAATGAAATGCTTGTGAAGGTTATTCTGAGATCAAATCATGATAGGTTAATAGCTTATAAAGTTACTTTTGAAAGTCTAATAAGGAACATGGTGCCCACTTTGTAATGAATTGCATCGAGAAAACGAAAAGGGAACGAGAGCGAGTCCAAATATAAATCTGAATTTCATGATTCTGTAAGATGTATGATTATGTAAACCAGTAAGAATAAAACCAGAATATGAAGAAAAGTAAGTTGTTGAAAGGTACAATACATTGATAATACAACTGACAATTTAGTGAAATAAATGGGAGGGGGAGGTACCACCACTACGCTACTGTATTGACAACTTCATTGAGTACTATTTTTTCTTTCTTTTTGTCCAGCTTGGTCTTGGTTGTACCATCATTGCCACAGGAGGCGTTCTGTTGGATGAGCCATGTAACATACCACACGGTGTCCTGTGTGAAATAGAGCTCGGTGAGATTTGTTTTTATTTCATTATTCGTAGATTAAACTTGCTTCTTCCTGTTCATTTTACGTGAATGCAGACAGTAATAGGAAAGTATGAACAACTTCTAAACGTGGTAAAGTGACAGACTGGCCGATCGAGAAATTCTAGCTAGTAAGCAAAATCGATTCGACAGGAATAAGTAGAATAAAGTAAAATAATAAAATGCTTTCTTCATTTCTTAAAAATTTCTTAAAGTCATGTAAAACATGATATGACACTTTTGGTACATGTATTTCTTTGAAATAATCAGTATCGCATAGGGAAACAGATCAGAGACTTGCACAATTAATTGATATTCAAATCAATTTCAATATCAATCCTAATGCAGATATACCTTCAACAGAGCTCACTACAACTGATCTAACGACAGATTCACCTTCAACAGAGCTTGATACAACTGATCTAACGACAGATTCACTTTCAACAGAGCATGATACAACTGATCTAACGACAGATTCACTTTCAACAGAGCTAGCTACAACTGATCTAACGACACATTTACCTTCAACAGGGCACGATTCAACTGTTCCAACAATAGATTCACAATCAACAGAGCTCGATACATCTGATATAACCACATATTTACCTTCAACAGTGCACGATACAACAGATCTAACGACAGATTCACCTTCAACAGAGCTCGCTACAACTGATCTAACGACACATTTACCTTTAACAGAGCTCGCTACAACTGCTCTAACGACAGATTTACCTTCAACAGAGCTCACTACAACTGATCTAACGACAGATTCACCTTCAACAGAGCTCGCTACAACTGATCTAACGACAGATTCACCTTCAACAGAGCTCGCTACAACTGATCTAACGACATATTCACCTTCAACAGAGCTCGCTACAACTGATCTAAAGACAGATTCACCTTCAACAGAGCTCGCTACAACTGATCTAACGACAGATACACCTTCAACAGAGTTCGCTACAACTGATCTAACGACAGATTCACCTTCAACAGAGCTTGCTACAACTGATCTAACGACAGATTTACCTTCAACAGAGCTCGTTACAACTGATCTAGCGACAGATTCACCTTCAACAGAGCTCGCTACAACTGATCTAACGACAGATTCACCTTCAACAGAGCTCGCTACAACTGATCTAACGACAGATTCACCTTCAACAGAGCTCGCTACAACTGATCTAACGACAGATTTACCTTCAACAGAGCTCGCTACAACTGATCTAACGACAGATTCATCTTCAACAGAGCTCGCTACAACTGATCTAACGACAGATTCACCTTCAACAGAGCTCGCTACAACTGATCTAACGACAGATTCACCTTCAACAGAGCTTGCTACAACTGATCTAACGACAGATTTACCTTCAACAGAGCTCGTTACAACTGATCTAACGACAGATTCACCTTCAACAGAGCTTGATACAACTGATCTAACGACAGATTCACTTTCAACAGAGCATGATACAACTGATCTAACGACAGATTCACTTTCAACAGAGCTAGCTACAACTGATCTAACGACAGATTTACCTTCATCAGAGCTTGTTACAACTGATCTAACGACACATTCACCTTCAACAGGGCACGATTCAACTGTTCCAACAACAGATTCACAATCAACAGAGCTCGATACAACTGCTCTAACGACAGATTTACCTTCGACAGAGCTCACTACAACTGATCTAACGACAGATTCACCTTCAACAGAGCTCGCTACAACTGATCTAACGACAGATTCACCTTCAACAGAGCTCGCTACAACTGATCTAACGACAGATTCACCTTCAACAGAGCTCGCTACAACTGATCTAACGACAGATTCACCTTCAACAGAGCTCGCTACAACTGATCTAACGACAGATACACCTTCAACAGAGTTCGCTACAACTGATCTAACGACAGATTCACCTTCAACAGAGTTCGCTACAACTGATCTAACGACAGATTTACCTTCAACAGAGCTCACTACAACTGATCTAACGACAGATTCACCTTCAACAGAGCTCGCTACAACTGATCTAACGACAGATTTACCTTCAACAGAGCTCGCTACAACTGATCTAACGACAGATTCACCTTCAACAGAACATGCTACAACTGATCTAACGACAGATTCACCTTCAACAGAGCTCGCTACAACTGATCTAACGACAGATTCACCTTCAACAGAGCTCGCTACAACTGATCTAACGACAGATTCACCTTCAACAGAGCTTGCTACAACTGATCTAACGACAGATTTACCTTCAACAGAGCTTGTTACAACTGATCTAACGACAGATTCATCTTCAACAGAACATGCTACAACTGATCTAACGACAGATTCCCCTTCAACAGAGCTTGGTACAACTGATATAACTACAGCTTCACCTTCAACAGAGCTCGCTACAACTGATCTAACGACAGATTCACCTTCAACAGAGCTTGCTTCAACTGATCTAACGACAGATTTACCCACTGATATAACTACAGCTTCACCTTCAACAGAGCTCGCTACAACTGATCTAACGACAGATTCACCTTCAACAGAGCTCGCTACAACTGATCTAACGACAGATTCACCTTCAACAGAGCTTGCTACAACTGATCTAACGACAGATTCACCTTCAACAGAGCTCGCTACAACTGATCTAACGACAGATTCACCTTCAACAGAGCTCGCTACAACTGATCTAACGACAGATTTACCTTCAACAGAGCTTGCTACAACTGATCTAACGACAGATTCTCCTTCAACAGAGCTCGTTACAACTGATCTAACGACAAATTCACCTTCAACAGAGCCCGCTACAACAGATCTAACGACAGATTCATCTTCAACAGAACATGCTACAACTGATATAACTACAGCTTCATCTTCAACAGAGCTCGCTACAACTGATCTGACGACAGATTCACCTTCAACAGAGCTCGTTACAACTGATCTAACGACAGATTCACCTTCAACAGAGCTTGCTTCTACCGATCTTTTGACAGATTCACCTTCAACAGAGCTCGCTACTACCGATTTACTGACTGGTTCACTTTCAACGGAGCTCACTACAACAGTTACTTATCTAAAGACAGATTCACCTTCAACAGAGCTCGGTACAACTGATCAAACGACAGATTCACCTTTAACAGAGCTCGCTACAACAGATCTAACGACAGATTCACCTTCAACAGAGCCCGTTACAACTGATCTAAAGACATTTCCCCCTTCAACAGTGCTTACTATAACTGATTTAAAGACAGCTTTACCTTCAACCATGTCAACAGAGCTTGATATAACTGATGTGCAATCGTCTGCAGAAAGCACAACATCTACTCCAGATGTTTCAACATCCCTTACAACTATCAATTTTTCAACAACCTATGTTACGACTGCTCTCACGTCAGAATCATCTGCAACTGAATTACGTACCTCACATACACAAAATCTAGGGACGACTGATGTCACATCACCGACTGAAATCACAACAGTTGGTCCGGTCACAACTATGACAAAAGAAAACATCAACCAAAGCGACATGGTCCATACTTCCAAATCAATAACAGGAAAGTCATATGTGTTACTTGATGTTAATTATTCTGTTTCATCAATCGATGTTCTTTCTACTCATGAAATGATTCAGACACGAATCCGATGTGCAGCAAAGTGCAGTGGATTATCCGAGTGTTATGCTTTCACCTACTTCCAAATAACTCAAGAATGTTTGGTCGGAAGAAACGTGAGTTATCAGAGCCTGCATGGAACCAGTGGTATTACGTACAGAAAAATAGACCTGTAGTATGATAAACTATTAAAAAAAACGAATAACGAAGTGCAGTATATTAAAATAATTGGAAAATTGCCGATTTAATGTTTTATATTGACAGAATGAGATTGATGAGAAGCAGAATCGTTGTAGGTAAGGTACAAAGTGTATGACGGGATATGTCGTTAAAATTTAGAATGGTCAGCATGGAAAAAAAAGATTCGGATGATTTTCTTTTTGTTTATATTCTTCTTAATTATATTCATACCAATTTTCATATTTTAAAAACAGGTTTCGGAGATAATGTAGGTTTCCGACATTGTAATTACCTGAAAACATTTGTGAGCAAAATTCTACCTAAACATCTGTCCCTACTGAACAATTTAGCATATCTGAAGCCCTTAGGATATATCCAATCTATAACATATGTATCTTTGATTGAATCATGACATTATAGATGACTTACATGTGACACTGAGCAATAGGGATTCTCAATCACTTTGAAAAACAAAGCTGAAATAAGCAGGTGTATATTAGTTCAAATTGATTTTATTATAATACTGTCTTATTTTTTTTAAGTGTAAAGAAAAAAAAGTTTGGCTCCTTCTTTTGCACTTATCAATGCAAATTATTCACAAAATAACTGACGATATCAGTTCAGTTCAATATATTTGTTTTTTCTTAGCATGAAATGACCGAATAACTTTTAGGGAAAAAAGGGAAAATACTTATATTATGATACTGATGATGGTTCCCAGTGAATTTTTGCTCTATATATTGCTACTAATTGTTTTACACAGTGGCGTAATGATACAAAAAATCGAGGGGGATAGATATGGCGTATCGCATAAAATCTATTTGAACATATTTATTTTCGACATTTTTATTTCAAAAATCGAATTTTGTGATAGATTTTGACATAATATTCAGAAAACAATATATTTCACTCTTAAATCTTTCATTTTCTTTCTTTTTCTCTTTTTTGTCTTGGTGGTGAAAAATTTGAGGAGCAAGAGCCACCCCAAGCCCTCCCCCCATCTGTACGCCACTGGTTTTAGAGATACTTACGGGTCGTCCATATCATTTAGCTTCTTGACAAACTAGTAAGAGGAGGCTCCATACACCCCCCAAAAAAATATACGAATAGATAAGAGGTAAAAACAAATCACATACGGTATCAACGCCGCAGTTTTCATCAAAATTCAATTGAATATTCATCAAATATATACACACCAAAAACATGTATGACATAATTACTTATTCACTCAAAAATTATATATTATATATATATATATAATGTATATATATATATATATATATATATATATATATATTCGCTCTCTCGCTTACATCCTCGAAATTATCAAGAATAGCGTTCCGTTTTCATAAACTTAGGCACTTCATCCTTTGTTTTTTCCTCACCTACCACGACCCTCAATGACGGTTGCCTGACAAAACAGAACTGACCCAGTAAAAATACCGCGGAGCCAGAAATGGTCTTCTTCCTTTTCTCCTTGGCTCTGTACTACATTCATGAGGCTATGAAGCAGTTTTTGTTTGTTTTTGCCTTCTGTTTGTTTGTTTGTTTTTTGTTCGGGACGGGATTCTAGTGTATTCATGTACTAGGTCTGCTTGTATTTCAAACAATAATTGTTCGGATGCCGTACTTACAATGAGTTTAGAATGCATGTCAATGAAAAATTTAAAGCGCTGTTTGATAAATAGATCTTCGGTAGATTTGAAGTGTCTACCGTACTGGATACGGCAACAATATATCCCCTTTAACAAAGGCACTTTTATTATTTACACTCTCATTCCGAACCGACAAATGTAACGATAATCACAATGTGACACGTTTTGTTTGTACTCGATCTCGCGATTTTGTCCAGTAATGTCAGATATTCGACTCAAGATTGACCTTTTATCAGCTTGATCAAACAGACGCGTCAAATCACTAAGGGATTTCAGTGGTATCAACTCGGCAACGTCAAAGCGCCATGATGGATGTCCCGAAATCTCTGGCGGAAAGGAGTTTCACGCAAGAAAAAGGTCTCCCGTTAAATAAATCAGGAGTCAAGAAAGCAAACACCGGTCTTTTACGTGAGACGAGGTCCTGATTTAGATTTCATTTGCTATCATAGGTCATTTCTAAGTTCTATTTCCGCGCAGAAAGTGTTGTTTTGAATTCATGTCCTGCTGAATAAATATTAGCTTACCGTTTGTTGATAAAATTTGACAATAGTTACTGATCGCATGATTTGACGAAAATTTTATTTGAATTCGTTGGATTCGCGTGCATTTCGTGCATTTTTCCCATCGTCACCCTTCGACCGCCTACATTAGGTCAGGTGTGATGGGGCTTTTAACAAAATAACAATCTTCTTGGCTCTCAAAATTTACGCATCGGAGACCTTTTTTTCTAGCTCATTTCGCCAGTGTTTCAAATAAGATGATAATATAAACCATATGATTAATAAATAGTGCTCATAGTTATATCAATTTTTGCTCCATGAGAATATACGTCATTGAAATGAATACTTGAATATGCTCACACTATCATCACATTCGGGTTTTATAAACAGTTAGCGGACGTTCTTACAAAACACGTTTCTTCTTTTGACCTTATCGAGACAAAATTTGACAAAACTGTTCTTTCCTCACACAATGCAATTAATGTTTTTCGTCCCCAGTGTCCGATTAGACACCAATGGACTGAGGTATAGGGTGCCTGTATCAACATCTAAACCCC
Source organism: Lytechinus variegatus (assembly GCF_018143015.1). Classification (NCBI taxonomy): domain Eukaryota; kingdom Metazoa; phylum Echinodermata; class Echinoidea; order Temnopleuroida; family Toxopneustidae; genus Lytechinus; species Lytechinus variegatus. Next base: position 91,220,657 of record NC_054740.1, on the reverse strand, counting down.
AGGTGGGAAGGGACTGATACGGCATCTCAACACCAGCTAATGCCTTACCCTGAAAAATAACTTGTCTAATTCGTTAAATATTTATGTACTACTTAGGTAGATGATTATATGGTACGAATGTCATACCTGAATGGCAATACTGTTGCAATGATGTATCCGAAATATGGGACCTGAGCCCGTCTCACACTCTGCGATCCGGTGCGACGCGAATTTTCAAGAGATCACATTTTACATTAAATATGAAAGTTCCAGGAGGTAAAATTATTTCATATAAAGTTTGGCATGTTGTTAGGAAAACTAAAATCATAATTTTTTTTTACTTTGCGGCAAGCCCTGTGATCGGAGTAGAGTCCAAATTGACTTTAAGTCGCAGCTGATGATGACGTCATTACGATTTGGAATTTGATTTGTTTTATTCATTCAGGGAGGCTCTCACTAGACTGGATTTCGACTACAGTGGTCCTAACCCTATTTTAAGCTCTGATCCGTGATATCCTATCAGTTGGAATATCCATATCAAATGTTATCACATTATATTTGAAATTCGGATCGCAACGAATCGCTTAGTGTGAGACGGGCTTAACATACATTAAAGGGGAATGAAACCTTTGGAACAAATAGGCTTGTGTAGAAACAGAAAAATCAAAGAATAAGAATAAAGAAAGTTTGAGAGAAATCGGACAATAAATGAGAAAGTTATGAGCATTTAAATATTGCAATCACTAATGCTATGGAGATCCTCCCATTGGCAATGCGACAAGGATGTGTGATGTCACTGATGAACAACTTTCCTTTTGGTGGACTATAAAATACCCTCAAAATGTCTCTTTTTGCTTTTTCTTATGATGATACAAACTCTTTATCCATGATGTATTTAAAAAAAATATGTATTACATGCCCTCATGTATAGAAAGAACACATGATCTATGGATAGATGTGATAAAAGAGGCAATTCAAGTGAAATATATACTAAAGTAATGGGGAGAGTTGTTCATCAGTGACATCACACATCCTTGTCGCATTGCCGATGGGAGGATCTCCATAGCATTAGTGATTGCAATATTTAAATGCTCATAACTTTCTCATTTATTGTCCGATTTTTCTCAAACTTTTGTTGATCTGTTTCTTTGATTTTTCTGTTTTCACACAAGCTATCTTGTTCGATTGGTTTCATTCTCCTTTAACATGTGAAAGGCTACATCCCAATCCTCCTCCTATGCACCCACCCCCCCCCCCCCTCGAAAGGTAGAGGAAGGGTAGGATAATAAAACTGAGATAGACAGTAAGATGTAGACAGAGAGAGAAATTAAAGGATGAAGGGAGGAGAAGTCAATTTGAGCATCATCTTACTCAATGCATGGACCTACCTGTTCAATGAAAGCTCTTAACTTCGTCGTTGTCTTGCTTGCCATTTTCCCCTTTATTTTATCGTCATTTTCTTCTATCTCCTTTCAACTCGCAATTTAATTATTTCCCTCCTCCTTATTCCTGTTTATAATCTTCCTTCTCCCTCTCCACTTTGTGCTCCTTCCTCATCATCATCGACAAGCACTGTGGCCAGTATTCTGATAGCAGGTTTAAAGTCGATAGATAACAAAAACAGCGGTGGATCCAGCTTTCGCCAATAGGGGGAGGGGCGAAAAAAAATCACTCATATTTTCCCCGGTCGGCCGCTCAAAGTTGAATTTTTATTATTTTATTTAAGGGTATTTTAAGGGGTAGTCCTAAAAGGTACTTCTATATTCTAACAAAACATATATAAACAATCTCTGGGTTAAACCAGGGCTTAAAATTCACTTTGGAAATAATTATCCTCTTCTGCCATGAATTTTAGGGTAAATTACTGCTTGCAGGTGATTATAACAATATATAAATATATAACAACCTATTTCTGCATTGGACAACATCTTTCACTGTATGACATAGGCAAGTATAGATCGATTGATCCATACCGAGGTGATGGCTTTTAATGAAAATTGTATTGTGATTATAATTAACCCCGAAGCCAGGAAGCAGGAATCATTGAAGCGATCTTTGGTAGGCATGCTGATATCACTTCCTCTATCATCTAGGGATCTAGGGACATTTACAGAGCGTGATCGTCTCGGAACCAGTCGGAAAGGCCGTATCAATGAGAGCAATTTAGCTTATTTGGTAATCATACATTCACACCGGTGAGACCGACTCCAGACCTATCAAAGCTATTACATTATTTTCAATGATATACTATCGGTCGATTTGGGTCGGTTTTGTTTATGTGACGGGGGCATAATTTTTTATAAAAAGTAAAGACGGGGGCAAACGAACTAAAACTATTTATTTATTGTCTCCTTACATTATATTGCGTGATTGAACCAGCAAATGTATACTACTACTACTACTACTACTACTACTACTACTACTACAACTGCTATTAACAATAGCAATAACAGTGATAATAATAATAATAACAACAATAATGATGATAATGATAACAATAAATAATAATGATGATAATAGTTATAATAATAATGAAAATAATAACAATAATAATAATGATATAATAACAATGATAATAATATTAGTGATGATGAGGATGATGATGATAACAATAACAATCATAATGAATGTGATTAGGCCTACCCCGCGTATGCTAGTTTACCGATTCCAGTGCTCGCAGCGGAATCTGAACTACTTCCTGTCGGTACCCATTGACCTCACCTGGGTTGAGTGCAGCACAATGTGGGTAAATTACTTGCTGAAGGGAATTACTCTATGGCTGGGAATCGAAACCACGTCCCTCAGACTGAGAGAGAAGAGTCCTAACCACTCGACCACGACGCCCCCATCTCTGATTCAATCATTATCTTTCTTCTAATTTTATTTCTGATTTATTTTCGACAATTTCTTTTTTCGAACAAGCTTCGCTTTCTTATGGGTGCCTATATTACAATATTGTTTTACCTTTTATAATGATAGTAAATAATTTACAATCAATATTCAATACTTAAAGATAATATATATATATATATATATATATATATATAATGATTATGAGAAGTGGATTTTCTAATTTCACCATATTTCATTTTTATTCTTTGGAGGTGTAAATCTATAGCAAAAAACTATATAGGTCTTATCTATTCACGCACTTTATTGTATTGACTGTTTTTCGGAATACAAATTGTTTCCAAAATACGTTAACTTCAGTCCCGATAACCGCCCATGTTGTGTTTGGTTTCGTTATTTTCAAAAATCTCTCGTTCGTGTGTAGAATTACATCATTCATGTATGCCTTTTTTGTTTTGATCTTGGAGATACGTTTCCGTTATCACATCGGAACTACAAAACATCAGTTTGCATTGAAAATAAACAAAAACACGGTTCTGTTTTAATAACATCATGGGAATGCTGGAAGTACAATTAAGATCCAATCGAGATATATTTTATTTCTTATCTCCATCTTCCTATTGTCGTTAATTCCCCGTAGCAACACCAGCCTCCTTCTGAGAAGCATGTTTTAATAATTTATGGAAAGAATACACGATGCTGTTAATGTGGGACCTTCACATTCCTTTGGAACCCATCACGTGACCCCAATCACGTGACGTTAATCACACATTTTTCTTCGATCATGCAACAAACGAGTTCCGACATGGAGTCCTTAATGTTTAAAAAAAAAATTGCCGGCATTTTCCCAACATTACATCACCGCGTCAAGTACAATGACGTCACCACAGGCGATATTTCACATAAAGATATGCATTAACCATTATTTGATGACGTCGTGAAGGCCATTAGCAAAATTTATTGCATGACCGATTATTACCACTAAATATAAATCTGTTGTGTATGTTTGGTGTTAAAGGTCTCTATCGCTGGCGGCACGAGCCAATGAAGATGGGAATAAGTTTATATGATGAAATTGTCACACGATACTAATTAGATTTGTGGCGAAGGTGAAATCTGGAAAGTGCTAAAAGGTAATAGAGACCATAATATCAAGGAACCGCCATTTTCTTTGGAATTGGCATGATGTCACCGTTTGTTTTGATGGGCTCTCTAATTTTAGCAGGAAATTATGATGAAGACTGGTTTTAGTCAGATATCACGGTTTAAACAGATTGATTGCGAAACGACTTTAACAAAAAGGCAAGGATTATATTATTACTTCCGATATATAAAATTTTTCGTAAATACTAACAAAACAAATCAAAACACGTGACATAGTATTCGGCTGTTTCCCTTTCGGTAGTTATACTGAAAATGATTCGTGCGTGTTCCTTTTGACAATAACTTAGGATCATTACTTTATCAAAACAAATTCTGTCTTCGATCTTTCAATTTTCATTCTTTAATCAGTATCATATTAAACAACATTATCCTTTTCAGATTGCAGCAATTTTCTAAAATCCCCTTTGGATTAGTGATGCTATATATATGACTTACTCTTTGGATTTACGTCCAGATAGTTTAATTCATTGTAAGATCGGCTGTCCAGTAAAAATTAATTTCGTTTGTTCTTCTCCTGCTATTATGTGCATAACACTTGAAGAGGGCACTCAAGATTTTCATGCCAATGAGATTTGTGTTATGGTAAAAGTCGGGAATGCCTCTGGCAATCAATTAAATCATTCTATTTCTACCGTCCTTAATGTAAATGACACTAGTGATGTAGGAAGGAAAAACGTTAATGACCAATCAAGTATTCCTCAGTCCATCTTTTCAAAGTCGTTATGAAAATACATAGACACTTTGCTAATAGCTTTATCAAAGCATCTATTTGATGACAAATCCATGTCTATCATCCTTCGATAAAATCATACGCAATTTCAATTTTTATATCGAAATACGCCTAGCTTACTTCCACATATTCTTTTCAGAAACATACAAAATGTTCTCCTTTAATTGGCATAATCCGCATACATCGTTCGTCTATAGTTAAAGTCCTGGGCAATTTTTTTTTAAATAAATGCATATATGCACTAAACACAGCAGTTATAATATTTCAACTTATTTTCTTTGAAGAAAAACAATTTAATTGATGTTCATATATTGTTTTTATCATTGTTGGTTACAGCTTTCTGAAGCGGTGAATTGAAATGAAATTTAATTGCGTAGATCAAACTGCATAGACAGCTAACATTATATCATTATAATATAACATATATCTCATTTTCTTTGAAAAATAATTTTTATTGATAAATAATATCAAAATATATAGTTACAAATTATGTAAACGATGTCATGAGAATGTTTTTTCAACAATATTTCTGTAATATTTGTAATATTACATCGTAGATCGTTTGCCATTTTAAAAATTAATATAAACTATTTATTTCTAGTTTATATACCTTAAAGAATTGGTCAATCTAATATAAATTTCCTGGTATACCGTTTCCGTATGATGAATTATAGATGCCTTTCACTTGGTACTTACATGTAACTATTCTGTTTCAATTAATTCATTTGATGGATATTATAAATGAAAATCTGTTTTGCAGATGTGTATTTCCAATTATCAATCGATTTGATATTTGTGATGAAAAAATGTCCTCGTTTTAAGATGATCTTTTTTCTTGCTTTACATTCCTCATAGCAACGTACATCACAGCATCTCCTATAATGTTTTTAGAAAGAGGATAATAGAATCACTTCATAGTGAATTATAATGTAATCGTATTCTAAACGAAAAGGCATGTCCTTGGGAGCGTTTCACGAAGGATTTGTCGGACGTTTCATCCGACAAGCCCTGTTAAATCCGACAGTTACCATAGTAACACTATCAGCAAATCAGAATCAAGGAAAGTTGTCAGATCTGACATCTTGTCCGACAAAATTGTTGATGAAAAGCTTCCCAGATGTCCCATATAGTATTAAATCGTCAATCAGAAAATAGAAGAAAGGAAAGGGAGATGGGGTGCATCATTATTACATGCTAATGGAAATGTTATTGATTTCTGATTAATTTTGGTCCTCTTGCTGTATGTTTTGTTTTGTATAATTAATGTTACAAGTGGAGAATTAATGTGCATACCGCCTTCGCAATTCGTATCATGAATAAAATCAGGTTGGTGGAATTCGTTCTATAAGGCCATTGTTATTTCTTGTTTTAATTTGTCATCATCATCTTGATGATCATGTTAACACTCTTCAGCTCCGCATATAGTTACATTTCTTCACTTCCTCTTCCCTCGGCGTCCTTTCTTCCCCCTTTCATCTTCTTTCTCCTTTTTCCCCTCCTCGTTGGTTTTCTCGATCCTTCTTATTTGTACCAAAGGGACCAAGGATTCTTCTCCTCCTCCTCCACCTTCTTCTCCTTCTCCCCCTCCTTCACCATCTTCTTATTCTCTTTCTCCTCCTTCTTCCCCCTTTTTTTTTCTTCTTCTTCTTGTTTTTCTTCTCCCATTCCCCTTCTTCTTCTTCTTCATCCTCCTCTTCTTCGTTTTACTGTTCTTGTACAATTTTCCATACTTCAAAAGAAAAGGGAAAATCCCTTATTCACCTTTCCCAATATTTCATTCTTATTAATAGTGAACATGTTGAATGCCTTTGCGGTACTTTCCCTCAATTACAATCCGATCACGTTTGGATAATTTTCAAAATATGTGTAGACAATGTACATTAAATACACAACAACGCTAATAGCTGCCATTCTCATTTGCTTCGAAATCTAAGTGGAAGATCCAGCATAATTCGATTTCAAACCTTTTATGTGCGTCTAATCTATTTTATATTCATGATTATTCGTATTCATCAGGATTTCACTCTATCATGTGATGATGAGAAATACCTGCATTTAAAATTGTTTTGTTATCGCTCATGAATGTTGGAGTTTCTGAGCTGATTAATATAATTATCGTGATAATAATAAGATTATTGATGCTTTAGAACCTGATGACAGATAATACATGAAATAGGTTTATGCGACAACATTATTTGGATCATGTTGAGATCACGAGCCTCGATTCAAAGTAAAGATGGGGAGAGAGGGGGTATATATCATTGACATGTTTGTTAATTTAAAATAACCAACATAGTGTGTGGCATTTGCACTCATCTGACAATGACCTTCTATGAATTACAGGTCTTTTAAATCTCTCTGTAATGTAAATAAATAAACTCTTCAAGTGGAGAAAATAGGACGGTTAGTAGTTTCATATCTACCTAAGATTTATTTATTCATTATAAAATATTTATTCAGGATAAAAAACATGTATCAGTACAATTGCTGTTTTACACCATGGTCCTGAAGATCAAGTGTTCTTGTTAGGTCTACCAAGAATGGGGGGGGGGCATGTCACTGCGAAGTGGAGGTGCTGGGGTGCAAAATCATCCCTCAAGATTTACCTAGGGGTACTGCGTGTGTTATTTATGTAGTCAGCACCCCCTTGAAAATCTGGTAGGTATGTAAAACAAGTGGAATGCCTCTGGCCGTCTCACCTGCATCACGCGGTTCAATATAGCAGCAGTGCTGACTTTGAAAACTACTCTAACTCGCACAAGATGTTCAGTGATACATGGTTACTCTTATGTCCACTTTTTATGAACTAGACCAACAAAAAACCCAATTAGGCCAAAGTTCATTGACCTTTGACCTTGGTCATGAGACCTGAAATGCGCACAGTATGTTCAGTGATACTTGATTACTCTAATGTCCAAGTTTAACGAACTAGACTAATAAACTTTCAAAGTTATGATGGTAATTCAACAGATACCCCCAATTCGGCCAAAGTTCATTAACCCTAAATGACCTTTGACCTTAATAATGAGACCTGAAACTTGCACAAAATTTTCAGTGATGCTTGATTACTATTATGTCCATGTTTCATGAATCAGATCCATAAACTTTCAAAGTTATGATGAGAATTCAACAGATACTCCCAATTCGGCCAAAGTTCATTGACCCTAAATGACCTTCGACCTTGGTCATGTGACATAAAACTCACGCAGGATATTCAGTGATAATTGATTAACCTTATGTCCAAGTTTCATGAACTAGGCCCATATATTTTCTAAGTTATGTTGACATTTCAAAAACTTAACCTCAGGTTAAGATTTCGATGTTGATTCCTCCAACATGGTCTAAGTTGATTGACCCTAAATGACCTTTGACCTTGATCATGTGACATGAAACTCTAAAAGAATGTTCAGTAATACTTGATTAACCTTATGGCCAAGTTTTTTGAACTAGGTTCATATACTTTCTAAGTTATGATATCATTTCAAAAACTTAACCTCAGGTTAAGATTTGATGTTGACGCCGCCGTCGTCGGAAAAGCGGCGCCTATAGTCTCACTCTGCTATGCAGGTGAGACAAAAAAAATCTTCAAAGTAACCTCCATTTCATAGTGAAACATTTTTGCTTGTCGAACTATGTACATGTATATGGAACCAAAATCACATTCACCTCTAGCGAAATTCCCCCTTTTTACTTTTAAAATCCAAGCCATGCAGCGCCTCCCTATAAAAAAGTCATTTGGATGGAGGAGGGGAGGCATCTCCTGGTTTGGGATAAGACATTGTTATTTGTTATAAGTTCGATACCCCCTCATTTGATAGTTTCGAGTTATTTTCTCCTTCTCTTGCAGAGACCAAGGTAACGAAGACGACGATGATGACGACGATGATGATGATGATAATTTCCATGTTTTAACATGGAAGTACATAGTAAAAACTCTAGTAATAAAAGCTTTTTACTATAAAGTTATATGAACCTTCCAGAAATAAACAGTTTAAACAATGCCTGCCTAATTACTGTTAAGAATGAAACTTATTTTTTTGTTTAAGATTTAAAACACTTAAATCCGTTAAACAACTACAGCAAGGTTCCTATGTTATAGTAAACAGCGTTGTATAAACATTTTAAGCAGCGCTTTTACTGTGTATAGTTCAAGCAAAATTCATTTTTTTTTATTTTGAAAAAAAGAAGATGATCCTTCGATTTCCAATCACTTTCTTTGTATATGTTAAATTAGAAACCCCATACCCGGACCAACTTTTATTTCCTACATGTATTTCAGATGACGTCTGTATTGTTACAAGTACCATGGGATATTATCAGAAGATTATTTCTGCAAATTGTCTGCAGATCGAACACCCTAAATCCCCTGTCTTAGAGGCTAGATGGTGCTGGGATGAGAGGTTATGAATCTTTAATAACACACATTAAGAATTCATCCGTAGAACAAAGACACGTGAATATATTGTCAACTTATTATGTTTTTACCACTATTTCTATGATTTGTTTGTATTTCCATGGAGATGTGTTTAGGTTCACTGCTTATTTAGAACTGTGGTATATCATTTCATGTCAGTATTTCATTACTCATCTTCTTCAAATCATCGCAGAAACACAAAGTAACGATAATTGAAAGCCAAAGTCTATGAACGACTCTCCGGCACCATTCTCTCACTTTCTCTTTACACGGACTCCCCCTCTCTCTTCCTCTCCCTCTCTTCCTCTCTCTCTTCCTCTATCCTCCTTTCTCTTTTTATCCCCTCTCTCTTTCTGTCATTCTCACCATCTGCCTCTCCCATGCTATATCTCACTTTGAATAAAGCTTCATCATATCACAAAGCTTAAGGTAAAATTAAAACATTTATTTCATACAAAACTGCTTTCCTCGATATTCGAAGGCACGTTCAATGTTAATACCAGATTTGAAAGAGCTCTATTTACATGTAGGCTATAACTGAAACAAACAACGCAATGTATCGTCGATGTCACTTAGAAAAATTTTCTACTCACATTTTGACACAACAAACAATTTGTTTGCTGCAGTGAATTATCGAATCAGAACTTATGATGATATGAAAAGAATATGTCTCATATAAAATTTATCTCAAAAGAACAAAATGGTACCAAAATTATTATCCCTTTTAGAACTCTTCTGCAAAGAATGTGCAAGACATTGTTCAATTTCTTCAAATGGCTTGCATGCTTTGTCAGACACATACTTTGATCCGTAAAGATGGCGTAATTATTAAATACATAGCGCTCTATTTAAAGATTAACATCAATTTCATTCTCATTTCTGTTCACCGTATGATCATCCATGGTCCTTATAATACAAAGGCAGGCTTATTTAGCTGTTTTATTATATTAATTAGGTAATGCAGTTTACTGAAAATTATTGCCTTATTATATCGTGAAATAATATGGTTTACAAAATTTATAGTTCATAGGCAATTTCACGCACTATACCATTACTATAGTAATCCTTTTACAATAAAATTAACGATTCGAGCACGTATAACAATTCGACCCCACTTATCTATATTAAAAAGGGGAAATAGGGCAAATGGTTGAAGTAAAAAACTAATGAAAAGGGTATTCCAGGTTGTTTGACCATCATGGCATAAAAAATTGACAAAATAGAGTTGTCTCTATATAGAATAATGTAAATAACAACGAAATAAATTAAATTATACCAGACACGAACACTTACATGATGCATAAAAACCGAAAGGCCTTTGTACTACGTCTTAAGTCAGCCTCGCACCCCCCCCCCTCCCATTTGTAATCATGACAATACCGTCTTAGCATTTGGGTTACTGCGGAGTTTGTTTTTTCTTTCTTTCGTTTTTTTCAGGGTGGTTAAAGAGCACAACATTTTAGAGCTCAGTAGCTTACCAAAAGTAAAGTAAGATGATACGTTCTGCAAAAGCTTGTATGTCTTACACCAAAATCATTCACCTTTTTTCATATATCAGAATTGCAGTATTTTTTAAAAACAAGCAATAAGACAGACTAAGAACATTTTTATTCATATATGGTTAATCAAAAACCCCAAAATAACAAAAAATGTTTTTGTTAAGTTTGTACTTTTTTTTCGTTTTTATCATCATATGCATTTCATTAAATCGATATATGAATGTGACTGTAAGTGGTATTGTGTGCAGTGTGTTTTGTTTATTAATAGGCCTACGATGGATATATATATATATATATATATATATATCACAGGTGTACATAGCAGTCAAACTTGACTTGAGGGTAAACTATTGAGTGTCGCCCAGAATTTTTTAACTTTTTACAAAAAAGGGGTTAGAAGGGAATATATCTCTGTCATAATTATAGAAAATAATACATGTTAATGGCCTCGGGTATATCAATTTGATAGTCCCTCAGTGATACTTTCACACCATCATTATGGGCCTGAATACAACCATGATGAAGTAAAGAATATGTGTTGGTCGTTGACTTAATCCAATAATGTTTCATCTATGGTAAACATAATCCTTATTCTCACCCTCGTGTATGTTAGGCGTTGATAGATGTATTTTCATATAAAGGGGGTCCAGTATCAAGAAATTGAAAGAACAGAAGGAAAAAAAAAAAAAAAAGATAAAAATACAGAGGGGGGGGGGACAGAGAAAAGAGACGCACGAACATGAAGAAATCGCATAGTAATAACATAACAGAGAATAACAGATGGAGAGAAAAAATGAAGAGGGAAAGAGGAGGGTGGGGCGATTATCTCTATTATAATGATGTCTTCATCCTCTTGTTCTCTTCTCTATTCTCTTTTATATTTCAAATCTCCATCTCACGCATCTCGATATATGTTGCTCCTTCGTTCTATTTTAATCCCCCTTTTTATTCCCCCTCTCTCCACATTCTTAGTCTCTTATACATGCATATTTTCAGTTTTAAGTAATGATTTGTTTTATCTGTGATCCCTTTGAAGTAAATTTGAGTTAGAAAGCAATAAAAATAAAGACGGCCGATTTGCTACTTTAGCAGAAAGATAATGGTGGGATTCATGCGAGTCGATATTCTACTCAAATGATGCATTCCAAAATAAGTTTGAAGATCAGTGAGTAAGACAGGTGTCAGTATAAGGGGCTACTTCTCCTTTTATTCAAGGTCTGTAACTGAACACCATCATCATTTCAAACGTATTGGCATGTCGATATATCCTAGGAAGGACGAGTAGATCTGATCATTCCGCTAAATACAGCCCATTCGCGTATAGACAAGGGGAGGGGAGCTTGGGGCTCTTGCCCCCCCCCCCAAAAAAAAAGTCATGACCAAGACAAACAAAAAAAAAGCAAAAAGAAAGAAAATGATACACAGAAGAGTAAAATGTGATATAATTTTTTTCATGTAAAAATATATAAAAATGGATCTTTGTAATAAAACTGTCAAAATTTTGGCTCGCTCGCTTCACTGGCTCCTATTTGTTAAATTTATTTTGCCCGATACACCATATAGCACCCCCTCAAAATTCTTGGCTCATCACGCCGGCACTGAATACACCTGAGAGCACTCAATTGTATGTATTTAAAAGAATAACCAAACATTTCAGATTTATATAGAGAGAACAACAAATTCCAAATTACAAGAAATGTGGGAAAGTTGTCTTTGCAATTTTGTCAAAACCTACTCACCGAATTGCCAATTTGAGATTTACAAACTTTCTTCTTCTTCTTTAAGGTTCTATTTTTTTCCTTGCCATACTTCTTTCTGACTTCCACCACTTATATCTCTTTTATCGTTTATTTCATACTTATTTATATAGTTAGTTATGTTCGTTAATGAATTAATTTGTACCTTTATTTATTTGAATATTCATTTATTTACCTATTTATTGATTTATCAATTTTGTTGTTTACTTAGTTATTCATTCATCTATTAATTTATCACAATAATCATTGAAAGAGAGAGCCTTTCCAAGGTAATGTGTTACAACGAGTAGAATCATTATCACCAAAGCCTTTATCACTTTTAGAGAGCGAGTAATTAGATTAACATTATAATCATGAATTATATAACATAATTCAATAAAATGATACGATATGCGACGGTCGCCTACAGTTTAGAGGATAGTCATTTCTCCATTAATTACCCCCATGGGTTGGTAATGTATAATAACACATGCATTATTTTCTTCACACGATTTCAACATAGGCTCATGCAGACACATATAACATGTACAATGATGCGAATCATTTTGCATACCATCCCCCAAAACCATCACTATGGGCAGGTACTAACATTGTATTCTTTTCTCCGAAATCTACTCTAGATGTACAGTATATACATTGCTTATCAAAAAAGGGGCAGCTTTGTTAAGTTTGTCAGCATTTGGTTCCAAATTATGATGTCTTTATTTTGCTGTTCACAGATTCTCTTATCTTTAAAATGCCATTTAAAAATAAGTTTACGCTTGGGTGGACACGGAACGTTTCTGTTGGGGGAAAAAAGCGCCAAAATTGAAGAAAATTAGAAATAGGATCATCCGACTTGACAATAAGCAAATTTTGCTCTCTCTCCGTCAACGTTCAACATTATCAATACTTTATTCACACTCTTTTTGTTTTATACCCCTCATTCGATGTAAATTGATGTTGTTCCATTACATCGTAGTTAAATTTGTTGTATTCTGCTATGTTACAATTGCATGCGATTTGTTTCTGAATGATATGAAGAATTATTGTAATACTATACCTGTTTGCCCCCTCCCCTGTCACTGTCGTACTATTTCAAAAGGGCGTCAACGTGTAATGAAAGCCAGAGTTTGGGCATTTTAGAGGCAGAGAAGTCACAAAAGCAAAAAGTGCTGTAAGCTCAGTGCTATTTTATTACTTAGGCAGGGTATATAAGAGAATAATAAATAATCTAGGTATTTCATCGCAGAGTTAAACAAAGATCTGTCGTTATTTTACCTGACTGGCTATTATGGTTTTATTACAGCCAATATAATTCGCTTCCCCAGGTTTTCTTACCGCAAATAATTCATTATGGCTTATGAGGTTATTCAAATTAGTTGATTATTTTTTATGTTACGTTCAGTATTTCGATCCCTAATTCTCATATGCGATAATTTGATTAAATAATCGCGATCGCTCCAGCTATCACTTTCATCCATCTAAAAGAAAACAAAAACATAAAAACCACCGGAAATATAAACGAGGTTGTCAGGGGGAGGGGTTTCAGCATGATCATATTTTGGGCGTGGCCTCTCGTTTCCAGGCCCGTGACGTCATTCTTGGCTCTCCAGAAGCGGACCAATCAGGGACTTGAATATTCATCAGCTGATCTTTGTTGAATGGGAATGGCTTTGATGATCTTCAAATAAATGTCTGTGCGCCACTTTCGTTTTGTCGGAACTGACGACGGGGAAACATACTGAGAGATACTGATATATCCACCAATCATCGTGTGGACATTATCGTGTTAATCTGAGCTAATCACAGGGCTATTATCATCAATATCAACTGTATTCTGTTTCGGGTTTTCATTCAATTGCTGGCAAAAGAAGACAATCAAGGTAAATTTACATTTTATTTTGATTATGAGCTATAGTTAGTATGATAACTCTTGTAGACACTTTTCACACCTTCTTGTTTTACACAGCAAAAACTATGGTGTTAACCGGTGTACATAGAGGACCACACCAGTTATTTTACACCGGTGTTAAATTGGTGGTATTAGTTTTACACCGTTTGTTGTTACATTTACACTCTTTGGAACTTGCAAAGCTTAGGATGTTATGCTAAATTACTGATGAATTGAGATCAGTTTTGTTTTTTAAGCAGATTTCATGAGTTACCAAATTGAAATGCAATGCATTCGAGTAAACAGGAATTGTAATTTTATTGTAGCATTTTAGTTTATTATGTGGATCTTAGCAAGAGTGCTTGTGAGAGTCAGAGTAATGTGATGGTACCTGTTACATGTAAGGGGGTGAGATAGGGTCTGGGTTAAAGGGGCATTCTTCTTTGTGTTCTCTTACAAATTACATGCCATGTGCTCACCCCTTGCTATCTCCTGGATGGTATTTAAAACTTAAATGCCAAGTGACTTATGGTTGACTGGTCTTTCTTTTCCATTAAATGAATATTAAGAACTTGACTATATTTATGATGAGTTATGAAGTGATTTATTGAAAAAGCTGAATGTTTTATTGATGATTGATTGAAACAAGTGAATATTTGATTGATCACTTTGAGTTGATTTACTAAGAGATTGTTGATTGAATGATTGATAATTAAGGTAAAAGTCGATGACCTAATTTTCAGAATTCATCATCAATTGATAGTCCGCTCTGCACTTAATGCGTACATGTAATAGCAATCAGTCTCAATCTCAACAAGAGGGGGAGGGACGGACCTGTAGGAGGGAGGCTAAACGTTCTGTTGACCCTTTTCCCCATCTTGCTTCACCCACTGAAGTCGTTTCTTACCCCTATTCTCCTGACTCCAATGAACACACTGCTGAGATCCACATTGTAAAGTTAAAATGCTGCACTAAAGATTGCGATCCACTTTCACTCATGCATGGAATTTCAATTTGATAATTCCTGAAATTTGCTCTAACAATTTAAATTGATAATGAATGACCATTAATTCATCACAGCACCCTCAAGTTTGCAAGTTCCGAGGGACTCTCCTCTCAAAAACTGAAAGAGATTGGAAGGCTAATTCCTGCCCACCCTAACTTTCACACCCTTTGTTTAAGAGGGTAGTGCTCACTCAAGCATGAATAGTTTTCCAACATAGTCATGTCATTTGAAAGATGACTTTATTGGATTTCCATAAGTCTTTCCCCAAAAGTGATATACTTTTCATTTGGTAGCCATTTCAAAATTGTACAATTTTCTTTGGGCCGCACTGTATGTTCCAAATAATGATTTTTTTATGAATCGTACAATATGGACAGAATACTTCATTACTTGCATACTATCAGTTTCCTTAGCAATATGAATATGATAATTTTTTTTCAAAGGATCACCTCAATAGTTCGATCGTTTCATCATTTTCAGATGAAAGACGAAATAAACATACAATACATATTAAAGTATTATTTATAACAGCAACATTAAACAGAATTTGATCAGTAAAAAATATTAATAGGATGAAGAAAACGGAAAAATAGAATAAATTTAGGAACATTAAAAGAAAAGGGAAAGGTAGAAAGTATGAAACAGGCAAAAAGGGGGAAATAGGAAGTGGAAATAAGGGGCTTTTAATGGGCATCGAAAAAACAGAAGATGTTGATCAATGAACTCACATGAATTCGCAGAAATCTCCCTATCTTTTTGAGAGAAAGATAATGAAATCATGATACTTCGTGTTGTGAACTTTTGGAATGTAAAAATTATTTCATTTTTCTTTCAACATATCAACTGTCGCATTACTCCATCTTCAATGCATTGGTCTTGGAAATTGACAGGCTCTATGTTTATTTTCAACCCACCTTTTTCCAAGTGGCGTTACGTTGATACAGCATAAGCCAAAGTGAATTATATATATATATTTCAATTTGTATCGTTTTCTTTATGCCCCCTATTCATATTGATATTTTAAATGAAATGCACTTATACCATGCTATTGATAAGCCATAATATAGAATAACACTGTCTAAGAACTGTAATCGGTATTACTTTTCTTCTATTTCGACTAAAAACTTTACAGACATATAAATTATCAAGGATTCAATGAATAAAAAATAAGTGCCTCAAAGAAATAAATTGCTGGTGGGATGAGGGGCACTTAATCATGCATTTAGTAATAATAGTCATGCATGTGAAAGAATTCGAAGGGATAAATGTTTAATAATTCCAATAGTGATGGTATCGCCGAGATCACGACCCTGTTAATGTAAAGATGAACATAGAAAAGACCAATTTTTCGTTTGAATAGTTTATTTTTGTATCGCCCTACACGCACTCGACTATAGGCAACTGCTCTCTATATATAAAGCAATGCCTGAAAATCATGAAACTACTATAGTAATATGATTCGAAAAGCCGACGGTTGTCTCTTTCAATTTGATTTTCATAACAGAAGTAACCGTTACGTCACAATCAGAAGTGCAAATCGACATCACAGCCCTTTGGGCAATGAATTATGTTTATTTTACAATCGTTATTAATGGTTGCTAAGCGAATTAGAATAACAAAGTTATTATAGCGAGAAGTTGACATAAGCAATATTAACTACCAATTAGACTTAATTAACAATGTATGTTTTCGCTTTTAGTCGACGCAATGCTATCTTAATGCTTCGGCCAATAATGTTTCGAAGATAACCCTTTCTGATATACGACCCCCCCCCCTCTCTCTATACACAATGTTGGGTAAAAAGGGAACATGCATGTTTTTGGGGGATTTCAACGAAAAATCACAAAATATTTTTACCCAACCAACATGTAAAGGCATGGTCATGCCTAAAGTCTGCGTAGCGTTGCGTACGGATTCAATATCTCAGCAGTGTTGACTTTGAAAACAACTACTGAATACTTTTTCTCAAAAACTCAATTCATATCATAATAAGATACTATGTTCATTGACTGTAAATGATCTTTGACCTTGATCGTGTGTCCTGAGCCTCGTGCAGGACGATCAGTCATATTCGATTACCATTATGTCCACATTTCATGAACTATATCCATAAACTTTCAAAGCTTCAAAGTAACTGTTATGATGGCAATTCACCAAATACTCCCAAACATGACCAAAGCTTATTGAACTTAAATGACCTTTACCTTGGTCATGTGACCTGAAACTAAAAACAGGATATTTTGATACTTGATCACATTTATGGTCAAGTTCCATAAACTATGTCTGTCAAGATATTTTTTAAGTTATGATGACATATCAAGCACTTAACCTTGGTTAAAAAAATTTTATGTTTACGACGAGGCCGCCACTGTCGGAAAAGTGGCGCTCTGCTATGCATGCGAGACAAAAAAAATGATAAAAAACAGTGGGATTCAGCATGAGTACGCCAAATCTAAAGGTGTACTCCAGGCTGACAATAATAATAATGATATGTGTGAAGTTATACATGTACTACACTGTTAGAAAATTTATCCTTAAACTAAAAGAAGTTCCTGCAGCAGAGTCTCGAGAACACCTGTAATCTTACCAGATTGCGTAATCTTACAGGAAATTGGTATTTGGTGTGTGTAATCTTACAAATTTCCTTAAATAAAACACTCTTTTCCCCTTTTTCTAACAGACCTGTTCTGTTAAAATGCAGAAAAATTCCTGTTTCATGAATTTAAAGAATGATTCTGGTATTGCTTTCTGCAAAATCTTCTTTTATTTTTCTGTAAAATCAGGGTTTTTTTAACAGTGTACAGCTTTGGCAACTCTTTTATTTAAATATTGTGTGAAAGAAATGGATGAAGAGAACAATGGTAGGCGTAGCTTAAATCAAGGTTCCCAGAGCTATCTACCCTTTGGAAAAATTGGTGATGCCGAAAAAAATGTCTCTGCTGGGAATCGAACCCGGGACCCCAGCTTTGAACGCCGGTGCCTTAACCACTAGACCACAGAGACGGGTTAGTAGCTAGGGCGTACTCCGATCTGATTGACCGTCAGGTAGACAGATTTTCGACACCATACCAATTATAATTTCTTTTGTCGGGTGAAGGTGGGTTTTGATATAAAGAAAAATCAGACAATCCAACCACTGAATATTTGATCACAGTGGGACAAGAATAACAACGTTATGACATTTTAAGTATTTGCATCAATTACGGTTACACAGTTCTATGCATGTCTTCATGAATATTCAATAAGAGAATTGATAATATCGTATCCCTACTTGTTTTTAAATTATGTTTTTTCAAAGTTTGTCCTCCAAGAAAAAGAATTAACTGGTAACCGATTAAATGCATTGGATGTTCATTGCTGCAACTTACTTAGGCATAGGAGAGACGTATCGTACACACATGTATTTATAAAATTAAAATATAAGATAAGATGTCATAAGAAGAAAGGAATAGGGGACGTTTCAACATCAGCCCACCTAATGAATATTCATGACAAAGTGGACATAACAATTTTCACCAAATAAATTTCAGCCATTCCATGCGCAAGTTTTAAAAAGTGTTTTGAGAAATATCATTTTGGCGTAGTATTGCGTAGGAGCGGCGTACAGTTGAGTATAGTGTTGCGTTGGAGTGGCGTATGGGGAGTTGAAGTCCGTTCTAAAAAAAACAAACATTTTCTCATAAAAAAATAAAAGAGATTTAAGACATATAATAACCTGGTAAAAAACTGCAGCATATTTTTCATTTAGAGCGAATCATAGGCGATCGTGTACGTGTGCATGCAGTGGATCCTATGCGTGCATCCGGTGCTTTGGTGTACAAACAAATGGTACCAAACAACACAGAGGCAGTGCGCGCACACATTGGACACATTTTCAATAAGCTAGGGAGTGAGTTTACAGTTTAAGACCGTAACAGGCGTATGTTGCGTGGACTGGTGTAGACTGGCGAAGAACTGGCTATACGCCAACAGCGCAAAAAATAAACTAGTTTAATTCTTTGCGTTCCTCCCGCTTACCCATTTTGCGTAGTTACGTAGAGTTGCGTAAACTAATGGCGATGTAGTGTTAAGTAGTCTCTACGCGATTCTTCGCAGATCTTATACTGTAATTCCACCCCTATCTTCCCTCAACGCCCCCCCCCCCCCCCCGATATCACCAACGTGACGAGTGGATCTTTTCTTGCCATCAATCATCAGTGTCCTAATTAATACCGATATTGGATTGATGACTGTACTTTTTCATTAATGGCGATTCCCCCAAGGTGAAGTTGAATGCAGCGGCATGCAAAAAGGGTGAATAATTCACGTAAAAATATCTCGCTTGTAACACTTTTCATCAAATATTAAACCAAAAAGTAATCGTTCCCGAGTGTATACGAGGGTTTGTTGTTTTTTGTTTTAATATCCTTAACGTAAAGCTTGATTGTCAAGGTAATTAGGAGTTTATTAACTTGACATCGCGTCACTTCAACTGAATGTAAATCAATCGAGGAAAGTCCCATTGCTGATTATCCTGTTTATCCGATTTATAAAAAAACATGATTAAAAGTTGTTTGAAAATAAATACAAATTGTTAGACCGAAGTAGCAATGCAGGTCAGGTATACACTTGAAATTGATTTTTCCTATGATTCGTTTAAATACTGTTCTATTTGACGGTTTTGTATTATTCTTAAACCTTAAAAATTCCTATGATAAGACGCAGTGCTTTAACTGATGTCCAAAGTAATTAATGCCCCATATTATTCACACATACACACGCACCCTCACACACACATATAGCGGAATAAAAACACCGTTTAAAATTTCAAGCACGTTGTTTAAGCCCGCCACTCTATAATGTTTTAACTTTTTTAAGCAAGTTGTTTAAAAAGTTTAAACAAATAAAAACGTTTTAACACCTTGTTGTTAAAGTGACAGACTTAAACAGCGTGCTATTTTTTTTACTGTGTGTGTATGATTCTTGAAAGCGATTTTTATAATATTGTTATACTACTACTATTTTTATTGCATTGACTTTGAAAAAAAACTTAGTTGTTTCATATCTAACGCTGATCAATACGTCATGAATTAAAGAGGTAACGATTCTCATTGAAATTATCACGATTAAATATTACCATTTTTTTTAATAGGGAATAGATGATCTGAATGTGAATCCACATATATCACTAGAATATTTTTCTTTAATAACCTTCATTTTCTTCATCTCCCGTTTTCCATTTTCTCCCCAAACATACCAATTTAATATCATTGCGTTCAAAATTGTGTATCCTGCATTCATTACGTTGTAATGATGGATTAACCAATGCATATATATACATATATATATATATTTATATATCCATTCATATTTCTAGTCTCGTTGATTTATTGCAATAAATCATTGGCTTGCTTCATAAATATTACCCCACTTAGTCGTAAACCAAGCTCACCACACTCGCTTGCATCATGCAGTGACAACCAACAAGAAAACATTTCCAATTATTCCTGTATTTTCAGTCCTTTGTATTTTCAAGGTATTCAATGCCTATTTGTTATAGAATAAATGATTTTAGATACAAGCAAACATGAAACATCGAGATCTTATTCCATTATAACCACTTTCCTTCGAGTGTGTGTCATTTTCAAGTGGATTGACTCTGTTTATGCGGTATTTACCAAATGTATACGATCTTTTGCAATCGTCATAAATAGCCTTAGTGGTTAATGTTTAATAACCAGAAAGTGTGCTTCTATGAAATAATTAAGAAATCCTTTCTCTTTGAAGTCACTTGCTGAATGTTACTGCGGTAAATACAATAATTTCCCCCTACAATATGTCACATGTTTGAAATCAGCATCACATGTGCAATCAGGATAATTTCTGAAATGAGGGGGTTAAAGAATGATCAAAATAGAAAGAGATAGTACGAATTTACAAAACACGATAGTCTATTGATAATAAATATTAAACTAATGGTTGGAACTTGGATTATATAAAACAAAATATTTGCGTCAAATCAATTCATCGTTTTATTTTATTTTTTCTCCAAAACCCTGTATATATAGGGTTTCCTATTTCCAACAAGAACAGTGTCGGTTTTTTTCTTAATCGATTTTGGACTTAAAGTTTCATTGTTGTGAATGAAGCATTAGGAAGTATGTAACCCCGTGGGCAAGAGATGGGAGTAGCCGACCTAAAACCCATGACAACAATGGTTGAAAATGGATTGATATGAACATATTTAAGTCAAATTAATATATCATTTAAGTCTAATATTTATTTTTCCTTCAAAATCATGTATAGGCCTATTTCCAACAGTGCCGGTTTTGAGTTCTCAGCATATATGTATCTTGACCGATTTCTATCTCTCGCTCGTTCGTCTCTTATTGGGGGATAGGACCACAGAGAAAATGACTCAGTATAACACCAGCAAACCGACCACAGACTGAGCAATGCTTTACATTCTTATTACCATCAATCGATTTATAGATGTCACTGGGGCATTAAGAAGTAACACCACTGAAGGTAAAGAGGTGTATATCTCAATACAAGAAGAACAACCAAGGAAGGAAACACGTCGGTCTAGATACTTTTCAGATTCAGATTTCATTTCCAACAGAAATAACAAATATTGATACAGTAATTTCACACATTTTAACAAATATTTACAATACATTAATGATAATCATGATAAATAACATGTAAAAAAAATAATACAAAATATAATGTAGAAAATATTATAATAGTTTGGATAAAAGAAAAGTATCTGTGGAAATGGGGGATTCACTCAAAAGCATAGCTTATATAATGTGAACCCCCTAAAGGAAGAGAAAAGAGAGAGGGAGAAAGAGAGAGAGAGAGAGAGAGACGCAATGGTTGCTATTTGCCTACGGAGATTTACAGAATAGACATGATAGATGAAAAAGAACAGGATAACTCACAGAACAAGACAAAACGAAAAAATAAATACTGTGTATCTAGATAATGTGTTGTGTCCATCTGATAATTTTTGTTCCTAAGATCTGATTTCTTATCACAGTGTAATTCATAAACAGAGGAAAGATATTTTTGGAAAATAAAATATCTTAATATTAAGCATTGCCAAACGTTTTAGCTAAAAACTAAAAGAGAGATGGGTCGTGTTCTGAAAATTATTTAGAAGCATTGGGATGGCGATAACGACTAAGTTTTCTGCTATTCATCACATGCGTAATTCTTGTCATAATTTATTATCATGAATATGCAAATATGTAGTTCATTGCCTGAAATCGTAGACATGGCATTTGGAATATGAATGACATTACATCAATCGCGATGTGGCTTTATTTTAACAACCAAACAAACTAAATTACATTTCCATCTTTTCTTCCTGATTCCATGGATCTACCATTTTTTTTCTGAGTCCTGAACCTACCTCGTTTCTAAAAAAATGCATATCTTTATAAATATTTCAGTAAAAATTGCTCTCTTCGCATATTAATCATTTTGATTGTTAAGTCCTTTTAACATCACTTTGGTCCAATCATCAATGCAACAAAAAGTGAGATCTTTTCTCAATTAATTAAATCTTGTGATTTTTTTATTTCTTAATAATTGAACTCTCCCCTCCTGTTGTCATGTCTATTGCTTGTAGTTAAATTGATTTTATAACTTATCAGGCTTTTACACGGAGCATCAAATACGAGATGGAATCGATTTATTTTTCATTTGAATTATTAGTTTATGTGTTCAGCGACTTCCAATTTTCATATTTCAAAGATTGCTTTTTTAATGTATCAAATTTTGAACAATACAATGCTCACTTTTCAATTGGAAGAACCTTTGCATTATTCAATTTGCCCCTTTGGAAATTAAATTATAATTCACCCGATAATTCATAAGAGAGACGGGGGGGGGGGGGAATTAGATTAACGTGACATACCGATGGTAGATCATGCCCTGTGTACAACACGCTGGTGAATTGTTTCTCTAGTCTGATTTATTTTAAATCCTTCCTTATTTCTTTCATTAGTTTTATTCTTTTTTTGCTTACTTCTTTTTTTTAATTCATATATTCTTTCTTTTATTTTTTCCCCTTCTTCTACCTCTCATGCACTTTCTCCAAACTTGTTTTTTCAAACTTTTCTTTCTTTTTTTTTCTTTCTTTCGTTCATTCTTTCTTTCTTACCTTTTTCTTACATCATGTCCCTTTGTATTATTTTCCCCTTGTCTTAGTTTCTGAAAGAAAAACTCAAGAAAAACTTTTATTTATCTTAAACACGCATGAACGCTAATTTCCACAAGTTTATGATTGAATAATAATGACAGATTCCATTTACAAGCAAAATGCACGGGGGAGACGTAATAATCGATCATTTGTGAATTATGATTTTGAACCTTTAAAAATCATAATCCAAAATGGTGATTTAAAATGAAGGAAGATGTATTTGAAAAGCGATATTTTGGTAACCATGCTCGCTTGTCGATTCAACAGGCGTTGAATCATTAATCAGGTGTTCTCAAACTTGAATTGAATAAAATCAGTGGCAAGATCAATATTAGGCGATCAGAAATGGTTGGAGTCACCTGCAAACACCAGAAGCAATATACGGGACCACGCTAAAAAAGACGCACACACCCTCCACCAAATATCGATTTTGCATTTGTTTGTCTACAGATTTCGGTTATCGTTTTTTTTGTTCTGATTGCATGAGAAGTAAATAGCACCAGTGTAACATTTCAGCTGCATTTAAATGACTATTTTACATACGTAAGTTAGATGTTCTATCGGTTTATTGAAAGTTAGACGAAGCCAATTGATTTCTTCTCTCTTAATTCACTATAATGTAAAACGCGCTCACGGTATCTTTTTCGGGGTTTGTATTATTCTCTAAGCATCACAAGAAGTGTTAAATCTTATTGATTATGAGTGATTAAATTGTCACTTTAAATCGCCCGTCGGCTAAATCCCATCCTTTTGAACTTCTTACGTGAGATACAAATGTAATTTTATCCGTGCCTTTACATGTACGCTCCCGTGTCATAGCATCGCCAAAAGTGTGGTGAAAATGACACAAAATGTTGATTTACACTGAATAAAAAGAATCTTTTAACATTAAAAGATGTGAATATTTTCAAATTTCTAGTTTAGGGATTCTTACAAACTAATCATGCATGGAGCTAAAATAACCGATTATTATTCACCATCTTTAAAATGATTGTATATTATGGATACCTGACCAAATATTTAAACTAAATATTTTTTTATGAAAGAAAACTAAATTTGTATATAGCGAACCCTCAATTTTAGATGAGTCTAATCATGGAGATATTTACTAGTCAAAATTATAGACTTAAAACAAAGGTGGCACACATAAAAATTTGGAGGGTTTAATATTACAACGGTGTGAGAGATATAGAAGAAAACGAAACCTGTCAGGTAATTGGTCAAAACTAAGTAAGGACCTATTGGGTGTATCACGTCTCAAAATGTGTCTAGAGTCATTTTATGAACGAAGCATACACCACAATTTTTTTCAATAAAGACTAGCAATTGTTCACCCCAATAATGCACTTTTTTAATTTCTCCTTGGTGCGAAAATCATTGCATACATCATAAACGTGATGAAATTTCTCGGATACTCTTGCCCCGAGGACTACAATGCCCTTTATGATCTAGACAATCTAAAAGTAATAGGGTCAAATTAAAAAAAAAAGCAGTCACATTGTACTGACCGAGTAAAAATGCATAAAACTAATCGATTTTACGCGTGTATTTTGACATTTTAATGACATTGGTTTCGACGAACATTCATAATTATTATGTAATTTATCTTACGTTTCATGCGGATGACAGTAAACTGGCCTAAAATCGATTTCTTAATGGTAATAATATCCAGTACATTCTATATGTCTAGATAAAAAAACGATATTGACAAAAATATTGAATTTACATTAGATATTAATCAGGTATTTGTTATGTGTAGCTAAGTCATCAAATTCAGGAGACAGCTATTATTTCTCAGTATGCAAGGTATTCTCTTTCTAAACGATTTTGATTTCTCATGAAAATTTTAATGACGCAAAATAATACTTTGACCTCCTATTTGCTAAAAAATTGTTTTACACGCTGCATTCAGTCTTTGATTTAGATGTTAATAGGAAAGTATATTGTTCATAGCAAACTGACAGGTGTAAATTTTGCATGCACTAAAAGGATTAATAATTCATACGAGAAAGTAATGTTGGAAAGAGTGGTTTACGTTATGTTTCCATGAAAACGAATTAATCAATGCGAACGACATCTTAATAATGCAAACTATATTGTCTCTTATATCGTGTATTGATCGATGAATTTCAATCAAGCGTGTAGTATTCACACGAACAGGAAACGGTTTAAATTATCGTGAAATTACTTAAAAACAAAGTATAGACTTGATTTATATTGACAGAGCAGCTGTACGAGGAACTATAATCTTGCAGAATGCACACGATTTTCGACACAAAGCGCAATACGTCAAAAATTTTGACGTATTCGCTCTTGAAGAACATAATGTATCCTATCGACTATCTCTCACGGTTTCGTAACAGCCTGTGATTAATTAATAGCATGCTTGCACACTATTCCTTTCGAAAATAACCTTGTGACTTCTCGTGCTTTAAACAAAACTGAAAAAAATCTGATCTTTTAATGAACATACACTTTTCTTAAAAAAGGATGCTTGATAATTCTTCCGCGAGGAGGAAGATATAATTTGATTTCCAATATTTTTTTAAATTCATGATTTCAAGTAGTTTTTACAAAAACCAGTTGCACGACTGGGTACAGAATCACGTACAACCGTGTCCTAATTTTGTCTTTTTTCTTCTTATGAAAATAATAAAGCTTTATGTAATCTTTCCATGACATCCAATCATAATAGGATCTTATAACTGACTTAAGTTTGGCCCTCATTACAGGCAACGTATGGGTATTTTCATTTAAAAAAAACAGAAAAGTGTAAAAATATATATATTTCGATGAGTTTTAACAAAAAATGAGCCTTCACTCACATTCATTTAACCATTTTCCGTTTAAATTTCATTTTTATTCTCACCTTAGTATTTTCTGCGGTTTTTATTTTGTTTTGTTTTTTGTTAAATTTAAAGTGAGTATAGCTGTTTTTCACATTGCACATAAATTGCACATACATGATGCATTACAATTATTTTTAGTGGAAGCTTCTCTTCCCCAATATCATTAGTTGGCTCATTTTAAATTCCCTTGAAATAATTGTTAAACTGACACTAATCATGTTTGCATATAATTCAGTGTCATAAATCAATTTATTTGTCATGAAACTTACATAGGTTGTGAATTTGTATTCACAATCTTGTGGTTGCTCAAGTCAATATGATTACATCAATTCATTTCACCACGTCCCATTTCCTGATCTCATGTTGCAATCAATCTCATGGGAAAATGTAAGATCTTGAATTCAAAACGGAGAATAATTATATCGAATATAATAGAAGATGATTGGGCTTGTTAAAAGGAAATCCCCAGTGAAATTCATGTTATCCAAATAAAAATCCAATCTCATTCGACAGAATAAGATGTGATTTCTTTAGCAGTCTGGGGAAAGAAATTGATTACCACGTACATGTCTTTGGTGGGAACATTGGATAATTATCCCTTTGATATAAATCTTCCCGCTGAACAACGAAAAAGGCGGCAGTCTTTAAACATTTTATGTACATTCTCGATATGATTTTCATTATATAATCTGGAAATATACATTCTTAAAACGCAGAAGATGATAAGTTTGGACAATGGTCGAGAAGTGACCGTGTTTTCACCCTTTTAAAATCGCTGTCATTCCTTGGCACTTTTTAAGAGGGCGGGTTACCCCTTTTCCCCTCTCAATTTGCTTACAATTTGACACATAATCATACTTTGTTGATCAATTTATGATGTGTGCCGATTCTCGGATTACTTCCATACTCTACACCTTTCTCTAATTTGAAAAGTATTTATCAAAGCAGGTGTCTCTACTACAAAGTCCATTGTCAATGATTGATCAACGTTGACCATAAACCTAAACCATTTATGCGACCAGTGACCATTGGTCAATGAAATGGTAATTCCATCAAACATGGAGGTTCTTTTGGTTTGAACTCAGGGGAGAGGGTTGTTAACTTTACTTGACGGACAAACAATCAATCCGTCAATTCTACTTCAAACAACACCTTACCCAAATGGTTAAGAGGACGAGGACTATTTACCTGGTAAAGCTTTGTTTGAAAGCCTGTAAACAAAACATTACCGCAAGGAATTAGTCTACAGTCCTCTCCCAATATGGGTTTTTTATTTGTCCACAATGTTTGACGCCAATTCAAGGCACGTGCATGGAGTAGGCCTATCACCTTCACCGGGCTTAAATAGAATCGATGCATTTCTCAAGCTTGGTATATTTTTCGAAAATACAATTCATGATATATTTAATGTTAATTTTGCCACATTTTTTCCACATTTATGTAAATAGAGAAAGGATGAAACCCAGAAGAGTTAGTTTTCAAACGTAAAAGCATATTTTTGCTCAATGCTCCAAGAAAAAAAATAAACTTAAAAACTTAATTGTCAGGAGTTTGACTGGGGTAAACTTCGTCTGCACGTTTTCATTCTAAATTGACCACTAAAATATCGGATTAATTGTTCTTTTCTCAATTGAACTATCAGGTGACCTCGTAACACATATCATGTGACATTTAAAAAAAGGCAATCGATATCGCCCATGAAAGCGATATATCCCATTCGTCTCTTCACAAGTCTGGTGATCGATAGCTGAGACAGGTGAAGAACTTATCACTGGAAAGGTGTCGGTTACATAGTGTAGTCATGGTAACTTCCTATATTTTCTTTGAAATCTTTGAATGGGATTGAGCATAAGCAAAATGAAAGATTATCAAGTAATTGACATTTTACAACGCAAGAACAAAGAATTCAACCGACCAACGTATATTAGAGTACGCTTAAACGTCTGAGTGGATTTAGGTTCTATATAGTTTATGGACATGATGAGAGAGAGAAAGAAAGAGAGAGAGGGATGAGAAAGAGAAAGAAGAGGAGAGAGATCATATGAATCGACAGTGGAAAATAGAAACACATACGAGAAGAAAAGCTAATGAAAAGAAAGAAAACAGGGAGGAAAAGATGTAGGAGGGGAAGAAGCCGAAAACGGAAAAAGAATTTAAAAAAAACAGAGGGAAAGGATCTTACTATGATGTCAGAAATTGAGAAATTTAACGAATCGAGAGAAAACTGATAAAAATTGAAGAGATGAAAGAGAATAAAAAGAAA
Organism: Lytechinus variegatus; assembly: GCF_018143015.1. NCBI lineage: Eukaryota > Metazoa > Echinodermata > Echinoidea > Temnopleuroida > Toxopneustidae > Lytechinus > Lytechinus variegatus. The sequence continues at coordinate 91,192,085 of NC_054740.1, read as the reverse complement.
TGATATTGAAAAAAACGCCTTCCTGACCACGAGAAATCCAAAGATGGACATTGTCATTTTTTTTTATTTTGAACACGTGAATCAACGAGTGTTACCATGCATATTCAGAATACGTAATTCATGAATGGTTGTGTGTGGGTTTGTGTGTGTGCGTGCGGGTGAGTGCGTAAGGGTGGGTGTGTATGTGGGTGTTATGGTGTACCTTGAACATGATGATGTCAAATGGTGAGAACCTACCTCAACATTCTGCCGTAAAAAAATCATGAACTGCTCAATCAATGTTACACTAATTTCCTGACATAAGATCTCATCTCACTTCTATGTATATACACCCGTGATCCATTTCAGATTCCAGATAAAGATAACAGATAAAGTATGCTGTCACCAAGCAGTCGAAGTCGAGAAAAGAAAGGGATCATAGTACATAGGCTGTCTTCTTCCTTTGCTTACTCTTAGGTTGATTTCGTAGGTGCTGATCATTCGCAGTTCTTGATAATTCCGTTAAATTCACTTCTGCATCTTTTTTTAAGAGAGAGAGAAAAAAAATATATATTGAAATACGCATAATTCCGTTATTGTTTAAAGGGTTTTGAAAATTAACTCTTAAATTAAATGAGTATTTTATTTCGAAATGAAACAAGTGAAGCTTTTGGAAAATGATAGAAGAATACGCTTATTGACCGTAACTACTGTCAGTGCGAACATCTTTGCAAGATTTGTCGTGATAAATTGTGAGTTACTATTGCCTCATCAGAGGAAGTATCTTCCTTGTTAGATATTATTACAAACTTTAACATGAGATATTATATATTGTGGCTATCTTCTAAACATAGCATACAGAAGAGAGTTTGTGACTACCCCCAAATATACATCTACCATAATATGCCTTTTCAATCGACTTAGTTCAGAGCTGATGAAATTTTTTTTTTATTGGAAAGAATGTTTATACAGTTACCCTAACAAAAAAACTTTAGACCGTTCATAGCTTTTACGTTTTTTTTTTCGAAAGATTATCAATCGCTTATTTCTCCTCAGGCTATCATTTTATGAGTGAAAAAAAATCTTTGTTTCCAAGAAATCTTTTCCAATTTTAAAAAGGCGACTTCTTGGAAAGAACCACACATGCATGATTGTATTTTGATTGTATTTGATGCAGTCGAGTTATTAGATGAAATAAAATCTAAACCATACAAACTGGAATAGCGTATTCTAATTTCAATCGGAACGTTATTGTTTGTATTGAGGACTGCAATATATAACGTAAATTATTTCTCTTTGGTTGGAATCTATTACCCAGAGTATAAATTCTGAAATATTTAAAAACCAATAAAGAATGAGAAGATATGACTTTGGTTATCAACTAACGTGCCTGAAGCCTATGTCTCGAGGTTCAGTTTTTTTTCCAAAGGCCGGATAAAGTCTTATTTTCTGCGATTTAACATGATTTTGCTATCTCTTTATCTTCCATTATTAAAGATAAATTCCAGTTACGATCTTAAAATGACTTTTGACAGAATCTAATTTAATGACCACACAAGTGTCTGTTTGTATGAATACAAAATATGTGCCAAAGGATTTTGGAAGAAATTGTGTAATTGCTGAGAAAATAGGCAAAATAAGCAAAATAAGCGCGGAATCGGTCACTTCCGTCGGGTCTTTATTCCAGCAATATTAATACACTGTCCCACGTGTGCCTTTCTGTGTTGGTAATCTTCAGTGTGAACATTTTTCAGCGTAGATTTCAAGACTTCACAAAGTTCAGTTTATGTAACTGTACCAGATCTAGATCCTCGATGATATTCTGACAATTAAGCCTGGTTTTACAGACTTTCTCATGAAATCAGTGTTTACTGCAACTACTGGCATTTCTCTTTAAGTGTAATAACAACCAATTCTATTCCTTATGTATCCATTTGTGGAACGATAAAAACCTTTATAATTTCCTGCTGGATTTTTCCCACACAATCCCTGGGAGAGGTATACTTATGATACAAACATTCATGATGTCTGAGCAATAGGGAGTTGGGAAATCAAATCGAAAATTTGTATGAATTAATGTATACTGCTTTAAAGTGATTGGTTAACATTGGTTTGACTTTTAAAAAATCTGAGCTAGAAGATCACACTTGTCACCTGTGTCTGTGATATGTGTCAAAAATGAAGCCCAGAAAAAATTGCGTTCGAAAATGAATATATATGTGCTTCAAAATTTGAAATATAAAGTGACCGGAAACACCATCTTAATTTCATCCCATACACTTATGTGAACCATTTAGGTGTCTATAAGACGCTTATTTACAAAATCGGGGTCTGCCTTGTAGTTTTAGCTTTTTATTCTCAATAATGGTTGTTTTCAGGGTTTATTAGTTATAATACATGCACTTGTACACTTCTTTCATCTTGGTTTGATAATTTTTTAAATCGGCTGCTCACAAAGTTAAACAATACCTTTAAGATCCAGCAATAGAAAACATGAATGAACCCATAAAGTGATCAATGGCTATGTGGATGAAGTTTATTTCGCTGTGTTTGTTAATGTTGATAAAAAGTCGGGTGGTTTTTGCAATCTGTCGTCGGTAAAACTACTCAGATACCATCATTAATGCCGCCTCCGTCTTCCGCTAAAAGCTTATTGCACCTTGGGACATTTTAAGAATCTCAACCAACGTCCAAGGGTGCTTAAACAAGTTTCTCTCTTCACGGTCTTGATGGGTCAACAAAGTACGTTTCTAATTGGAGCCGGAATTGTTTATCTATTATTTCATTTCAAGGAGTAATGGCCAATTTACTAATAACGGCCTGTTTGCCAACACATTAACAATCTTAGCTCATTAAATACCAATCTCGCGTGGATGCGACTCCTTGCCAGGTTAACTAAAAAGTACATTTTGTGAACGATGGATGGAAGTCTATTTTAAGATGACTTCCATGAATTAACATCATCATTTCCCAAATGTGATTGAATGTTGCCAAAGGCAAATGAATCAATCAAAAAGTGATTTTCAAGAATAATGAAAATTGGGTCTATTACGAAGAAGGATAACGGGAAGAATAGAAGTGAGGGTAGGTAGAAAGGGACACAGATATTATGTAGACGGGTGGGAGGAGGGGGGGGGGGTTAAAAGAGAGTAAGGTGTGGATTTTGTGGAGGAAATCACACGAGATTGACTAAAATTATCAATTGCATGACATTGAGAGAAAAAAAAAACATGGACCTTGCATGGGCTTATACACACATGAACTGAGGTACACATATAAAACACTCGACACGAAATGTTTAAGAGTGAGGAGCTTGGAAAATGAGGAGAAGCCCCCTGCCCAGCCCCTTGCATATATAGCTATATAATTACAAACTATCGAACCCCTTCATGATTTTTTTACACGTAAACGTCAAATGAGTGTGAACAAGTTTTCATTAACTCACAACGCCTTCACCTATAGAATGAGACTGAAAATCGGACTTTCTAATCCGTTCTTGACCGTTATCGATATCACATCCAACCCACTACTGGCCATGGTATGATTTAATAAAAATGTGTTAATACGATCATGATTTCATGCTTCACTGGTTTATCTAATAATCCCTTGATTATATTATACCATACCAACGCCATGAACCTCTGAGGTCAAAATGAAGGGTCATCTTTTGCTTTCATAAAAGTTGACGTAGAATTACAAAACCGAGAAGACGCCATTTTGAGATCGTTGATAAATTTCCATTTTGTATACCGAGACTTGTTGCCATGCAAGCTATCGTCATGCAACAGTACAATTGAATTAGTTTTATGAATGAATCGTAGGCGGTAAGGGTTGTTTGCATTGGTTATAATTAGCCATAATATCCACATTCTGACTTGTCTGTTATAAGTGTACATTTGGGATTGTAACACGGACGCCTGAGAGCAGACAATCCTTGGTTAGACGGAAAGTGCGTCATGTTTCCAGATCAATTCATTCAATTCCACATTGTAGCGATCATTCAAAATACTCCTCAAAACGGCCACAGTGGTTTAAGATTCAAAGAGACCCTTGACAAAACGTTACCACCCAAACGCCCACCTACTAAACGTTCAATGATAGTATTCACCTACTGAGTTAACTCTGGAGGATTGTAATGCGGGAAGATATGCTCTGATTACGTCATTAAGACACTTACATCTTCAGACATGTCAGACCCTTAACATGAAAGTCTGGAATAAATGTTGAGGAGGGTGTTTGGTTACTCCAGTCAGAAGGAGACAACAAAGTGCTATACAGTCACAACAGAGAAACCGACTCCGAATGTGGGGCGCCACCACAGAATTGCTACTTTTAAGTAGTTTCACCGCTTATCGATGAGTACTTTGCTTAAGAATAGCTCTAACAATCGGGCTTCGAAAATAGGCTTTCTTGTATACGTGCTTTTACAAATTTCTTCACTTTTTTCAAAAAGAGATGTCCTAAATATCTTTCTTGCAAGCTTGAATTGATGAAATACAAAGTTTTTAAAATACGATTTACCATATTTCATTTTTTGCTCATTTGGCATAGATTTCTAATTCTATCTGCATTCAAATTATGTGTCACAACTTTTCCTGACATAGCAATTTAGGCCCAAGAGGAATCAAACAAAGAAATCACAAAAACAACTAGTGAAGAGTTAGAGGTTTCCATCCGTTTTAGCACTGAATAGTGCCATTTTTTCTGTGAACCGAAAAATTGAAATCCAGAAAAGTTAACATAATTATTTCTGTGTACAAACAATGGACACAACATCACGTACAGGAAAGCCTATTTTCAAAGCCTGATATTTGGAGTCATTTCTGAACAAAATACTTAGCTGGAAAGCGGTGGAAACGCTTTAAAGCTTGCATTTCTGTGTTAAGTTTATAGGCTTTCGATTAGTAAATGAGTTGTCGATTTCACTTGCGAGTCTGATATGGGTCTTTCAAGTTTTTAGTCACTCCGTGGTCAGTTTTGCCTGTGTGATTGCAGCAATGCAATCCACTCATTGCCTGAACACTGTAGTTTTGGTGGGAGTCGAGTGCCATGAAAAAAATACACTTTCACTGATAAACGTAATATTTATTAACCCTCACTTAAAAAAAATCAAGCTTCTGATTTGATAAAAACACCCTTTTGCTAGTGCCTGCAAGTCATAAACCCATTTACGAATATGACAACAAACGTGATGGAGACGAATCTCCTGAAAAAATTGCAACCAATGAGCAATTATCGTTGTAAAATTACAAAAACAAACATAATAAATCAATAGAATGACGAAAACAAAAGCTACTAGATTAATGAAAAACAAGCACCTCTTCCGCTTTCTCTACACCAGACCTGCTCCAGGGCCCTTCACTGTAAAAACTGTGGTGTTAAAACTGACACCAATTGGTGTTAATAGTGGACCAAACCCTGAGGTGTTACAATAACACCCTAGAGATTGAACATAACACCAAAGAGAGTAAATGTAACAACCATAGGTGTTGTAATAACACCTATAGGTGTAAAACTAACACCGGTGTAAAATAATTGTTGTGGTCCTCTATGTACACCGGTTAACACCACAGTTTTTGCTGTGTTGGAACGATTTTTCACAGGGGATGCTGATGTAAATTTGATAAGCAAAAGAAAAGGGTTTCACAACAAAATTAAGGTCATTTTGGTTACATTTTTCAATTTTTGCACATCTTTCAGAATACCTGCACCCCAGCACCCCCGCTTGCCAGGGCCATGACCTTCTCTATACATCCTTTGACTCAAGCTTGATAGATCTATCACGAGATTACTCGGAAAGTGATACTGCCACAATTTCATTCATAAGCAGCTAACATGAATGTACAAACAGTACTGAGGAAGTTTACATGAATCTTAAAGAATGCTTTACTTCTTAATCTAGACTTTGTAGATCATAACAAAGTAGATATAAATACAGAAAAGACACACACTCGTACCCACACACATCGCTCAATGACTTACAAGAGTCTGTCCTGAAATAAAAGAATAAAGAGTAAAATCAAACCCGTAATAACATGAAGAAGATTTATACGTGTCGTCACGAATATAAATCCTAATAATTATTTCTCAATTTCCCTTTGCAATAAAAGCGTGTTTGTGCAAAAATTAATAAAAAAGGACTTAGTAGCAAAATCAAAATTAGAAATGATAATCTAGCACGTGAAATAAGAAGTCAATCATCATGATCCTATCAGCATATTCTTAGAACAGATCATTTGATTAACTGTAATATATATTCAGTTCTAGAAATTTTGATTTGACGATTAAACGAACAGTACACATGCAAGTATTGAATAAAATAAGAGGAGGTTACGTCATCAGCTCGCACATTGCATACCCTATCCATAGTGAAACACTTTCCCAAAGACAATTAATGCAAAATTTGAAAATACCAATACTTCATTATATTGTTTATCCGGTTTTCATAAAATATTCAATGTTTGTTTCTACGTTTGACTTTATTCTTCTTATTTAAATCATTTAATTTTCAGCCTCGTCTATCCCTAATAAGTAATTATCTAATAATTTTGCAGAGAATTATAACGAGGGGCTTATATTCTCTTTCCAAAGCAATTTTTCGTTGGTGTTGGGGTGGGTCGTTGCCTTTCTTTCATCCCACAATGCCATGATTATCGATATTTGACAGAATCAGAACTTTTGTAATTCTATGAATGCATTTTGTCGTCTGTGAACATAGAATGAATACGCTGTACATCGTGATACAATCAAGTTTGTCAGCTAATATTTCTGTCATGTATACTGAGCGAGGAATAATGATGAAGATGACTGAGTGCATATAGTTGAAGTAGTGAAGCTCATTAATCGTACATGGCAAGATTCCATACGTTTGAACCCTGGAAGGAAATCCTGACAGACCAGGAAGGGTTTGGCCTAAATAATTTGTCACAGTAAAAAAGAAAATGACAGCTATACGTTAAAGTATAATCACAAGAATCGACATCACTAACCTGAATCCTATTTCACAAAACTTAAATCAATGGGATGTAAAGAGCTATCTTATCCAAGTAAAGCTGAGGATGGTCTGTACACTCATCCCATCCACTGAATCGCATAAATGATTTTTTGCTCTACATTCCACATCGAAAACAATATCATTATAGAAATAAATCAAGGATATTCTCCTTGGAAAATGACAACGAACTTCAAAACATAAGACTAAATTCAGGCATCTTTCACGGAAGGACGCATTTTTTTATTGAGCGCATTAAAAGGCAAAGTCCACCCCAGAATATATTTGATTTGAATCGATAGAGAAAAATCAAACAAACATAACGCTGCAAATTTCATCGAAATTGGATGTAAGATAAGAAAGTAATGACATTTTCAAGTTTCGCTTATTTTTCACAAAACAGATCAATGCAAAACTCAGCGATATGCAAATGAGAAAGTCAATGATGTCCATCACTCACTATTTCTTTTGCTTTTTATTGTTTGAATAATACATTATTTCAATTTTTAAAGATTTGACAATAAGGACCAACTTAACTTAACCATAAGCTGTTAAAATAATGGTAATTCCACATCTTCAGTGAGAAATAAAACTTTGTTTCACTTGACGAGGAGAAAGTTAGAATTTTTCTTATAATAAAAAAACAAAAGATATAGTGAGTGGGTGACGTCATCAGTCTGCCAATTTGGATACCGACCGGGATATGCATGTAACTGTTTTGTGAAATAAAGAAAACTGAAAAATGTCATAACTTTCTTATTTTTCATCCGATTTTGATGAAATTTTAAATGTTTTGCTTGTTGGATTTTTCTCCTTTTTTAAAATCAACATTTTGTTGGGATGGACTTGTCCTTTAATGTATTTTCCCTTTTCCCTTCATTCCTATTCGCCTATGAATTATATAGTGCACATGACAACGCTTATTTTTCGAGAGAGTGCTAGTGCGATACACTTTTGTACTAAAGAATGATAACGTTTGCTGTGACTCGAATATATAAACACTGTTAACTGGGGAAGGCAGGAATAAGGGGCAGAACCCCTTCCATATGATTCATCACTTCGTTCATTATTCACTTATTCATACATTTATTCAGACATTATGGTTGTCGACTATGTTATCCTTCCGCCTGTTTAATATTTCCAGTACCATCACTATAGGCAGTCTGTCTCTGTAACTCGTGTAATCTGCTATCAAAGATAAATTTTCATCACTATAACAGCACTTGATCCTGTCCAAACTTACTATAGAAAGAAAGCAAATTCAACCGAAAAAGAGTGTTGGACATCTTTTAAATCAACTACGCATCCACGTGAATTACGGAACTATTTGCTTCGGTCCCGGTATATTAATTCGGAATCACTTGGAATAATCCTGAACTGTGGCAGAAGGAAGATCACTATTTTTCTTTTTAATGGATGACATTTGGAAAGAACTCATTGAACACAAACAGACTTTCTAATAGTAAAGCTGTGTATTGAAGATGTCTGTGCATGTTTCTAAATAAACCCTGTTTGTCCATCGATTGCAATTAAAATTGACATGCTGTAGAAAACATGACATACTGGGAAACAATTAAACAAATACACTGAGAGCACAGACACAAGATTCTCGTCTGCTGTTGGATATTTTCCACTTCCAAAAAACATTATAGATAATATGATCAAAACTTTCGGGAAAGACTCACCAATGAATCCGGAACATTTAAATCTATCTTTTAAGTTAGTTGGAATGTTAAAAATGAATTTAGAATATGCAGAAGAAGGTAATACATTTTAATCCTAACCACATTGCTCCTTCTTGCCTGTAGTGTGACAGGGGTGAAAGGTACGGGGAAGATCGATTGCGTGTGAAGTGAGGAGGAGGTCAATTGCCTCGTAGTAACAAAAGAAAATGAGCGCCAAACTTCAACATGATTCCATTGAATTTCTGTTCATTGAACATGCAAGGAAGCGGAATAGCTGTAAGCCAGTTTTCACTTAGCTCAATAAACAGGAAAGAAAGGTTAATATGTGAAGATAAGGCTGATGGAGAGAGCTGGGGAGTGAGATTGAGTGAGTGAGTGAGAGTGAGAGAGAGAGGGGGGGGGAGATGATAAGAATGATGACGAAGACAATTCATTTAGTAGAATGAAAGGGTGATTTAATATATCAATTTTAAAGGATGATTGAGGCAAATCGTCAAGTGATCCTTCTGTAAAAAAAAGGTGAATACATTGTACTTTGATGGAGTTCGATTGCTAAGGCCTTGACAGAAGAGGCAGAAATTAAATCTCTGAAGAAAAAGATTATGATTATGAAGGATAAGTAAGTTACAAGATTTTGTGACCTTGGAAGTCATGGCACTGAGAAAACGTATGAATAGCCAGGGGAAAAGAAGGCTTCTGCCACTTGAAAGAGAACTTGTAACCTTGAAAGACTAAGGATGTGATTTTGTTTTGTCAGCGCGCTACAAAATTATACAAGTATTTTATAACTTCTGGTCTGATGAAAATCCTACATTAGCTTACTAATATTAAGGTAGAATGGACTATTGGACTTTACTGGTTCTTTTGGTTTGGCTCTAAATATTGAGAAATTAAAACATGGGCATAAAAGTTTTCCCTTCTCACATTCGGCTTAACAGCTGTCAAATTTAGATCAAATTAGCTTTCAGATTCATAAGGCCCCAGATACACATGCGTCAGGTTTGAGGCCACCCCCGACGGCTGCTTTGAAGCCGCCTATACGCTTGAAATTCGGGTGGTGATGCATACGCTAAAAGTGGACTGAAGCCGGCTCGGAATCTTGTGTCTACACAATAAGCCGACCTCACGTCACTTATTCGCGTGAATCGAGTCACCTGACTTTTCACATAAACATTTCCATTATTCTTAATTCGGCCCATAAGATGTAAATATTGTTAGCTATGTATCGTTCAGTGGTCAAGCCGACCTGAGTTCAGTTGGGGGTGATACATACCAATTGCAGGATTGAAGCCGGCGTGACGCCGCCTTCAACCACATCCAAGGGTGGATTCAGTCCGAGCCGGTGTCAGTCATAACCCGTGATACACATAAGTCGAGAGGTCTCCGACGCCGGCGCCAGTTTATTTTCGGCGTATGTGAATCACCACCCTATCTGTATACTTCTTGTTGCTCTTCAATTGCATCATTGCTCTCAATCCTTTTTTTCAACAATTTACGCCTCGAAATTTTCAGTCCGATTACATAGAGGTTAATTCGGTTACGTAATAGACCACATTGTGTATCAACAGTATCAGTGTTGTGTATTATGAGACATTCCACGCTTACTTTCGCATTCTTCTAGAATGTTATAGGCAATTACTTATTCACGTCAGCATTTGGAATTCTGTATAAACAAACAAAATATGCATTTCAAGCTTATGTTGCCTGATGAGAGGGGTTTCTGTAAACATGGAGATCGTCACGCTGAGCAAAGAGACATGTCAAAGCAACATTAATAGTTTAAGAGTGTGAAACAGATGTCACAGTTTCCGCACCATCAGACCTTCAGGCCTACCCCTCAAAAACGTTTCTTGTGATTTTGCGAAGATCAAAGACACCCGATTAAGGAAATATTTAGTTTCGATAGAAGAAAATACAATACGCTACAGTTTGGTAAGATTATTTGAATGTTTGATTTTCGGGGTTTTTTACAGTTATTTCAAAATAAGGATACAAAAGCACAGCTTCAAAAGAGTAAAGGCGACTTAGTTATATCTTTACTCGTTTCAGCGACATATTGGTAACATCAGACCGCATGGAGAAAATGAGGGGAAAACAAAAGAGAGGAATCAACGGAAAAGAAAGAGAGGCGGAAGGGGTACATAAGCAGAACCTCTTTCTTTAGCATAAAATAACATTTGGCAGTCAATATGTATATATTTCAAAACAACCGTCTTAATGGGGCAATATGGAGTTTCCGTATTTACTATACGGATAAACTCTACAACACATCGATTCCTTTGAAAATGTGAATAAAATCACAATGGACAGCTGAGAGGCTTTTGTCGAATGTTGGTGGACAGGGACAGCAGATCATACGAAGATTTGCACCAGAAGAACAATATGTCGTTGTCTAGAATCAAGAGATTCCGATGCTATCCCAGTCCACGAACTTTCGACCACAGCCTCACAGCTATCTATTGTGATTGGACTTGTATTTCCAAAGGAATTAATGCGTGGTAGAGAGTTTCTCCATATAGTAAATGCGAAAAATCCAGATTTACATTATGGAATAGCGAATTCACTGAGAAAGCTATAATTGAAAAGTTTTCTTTATTGTTATTATTATTATCGGCATCATTGTGGCCAAATCGTTGAACTCTAGTCAATATTTACCGTGTTTACACATTGACTCGGCTCGCGTGTTGAATCCGCGAGCCGGGTTGAACACTGCGAAGAAGGGATCAGAGATCGCGTTTATACGTACATATAAAAAGGCGAGTTCAACACGGCTCGCGGATCTCGAACGGAAGAAGAATTATGACGTCGCAAATCAAATGCGAGAAATTCACCGCCGGAATCGAATCTTGTCCGTGCGAACAACAATGCCAAAAGTGAAAGCGCGCGCAGTGACCTAGGTCAAGAGAGTTCGACACGGCTTTCTGTTTACACACGAAAAAATTGCCGAGTCTGACTCGGCTCGCGGGTTGAAACCTACGATTTTGGCGGATCGAAAAAGCCGTGTTCGACACGGCTCGCGGATCACACTGATCGCGTTTACACAGCATAAAATTGCCGTGTTGAGCACGGCTCGCGTGTCGAACCCCCGAGCCTTGTCACTGTGTAAACACGGTAATAGAATATCAGGTACATTTCATGTTGATTCATTTGACGTTTTGACCATACATCTCCTGGACTGATCAAGCCTGTTAATCGATTGTGATATTACACGTGTCTATCGAAAATTTTATAAATATTGATAATATTCTTTGTGCATAGTTGTGTGATGTATGTAAAGATAAGCAAAAGTTATATATTTTAATGAACCACCCCTTTAAAAGGACTTAAAACAATCACAAAGGTTATGACAGGCCTATAATGGCTTTTAACCATCGTGGAAGAAAACGACAAATATTTACATGAATATTTTTTTTTAGTATTACGGGTTTATTAGAGTGAAAATTGGCAATGCGGTTTACGAAATTAATACAATCAAAATCCCCTGCAAAAGCGTAATACATTCATATCTAACACAGATTCACATCGAGGCCGTTTCATGTACATAGTGCTATTCATAAATTAAAAGCGACTTTAAGAACGACTGGTGAACCTTTCTTACGCGCTAAATAATCACCAATTGACATTGTAATGGTGAATAGTATGTACCACAACAAAGGATCAACAGTAGTTCTTGAAGTCACTCCTAACTTATGAGATTTATGAAACTCCCCAGGTGTATATATTGCTCAAATAGGTAGAGTAAGATGTGATACTAGAACAAAGTTTATTGATGGTTTAAGACCACTCACACTAAGCTAGGGGCTAATAATTATGATTATTTTACGTAATATTCCAACCGTCAATGATCAATGGTTGATAATAATAACAAGAATAACGGTATGTTTACCCAGGGTAGCCACTTCAATTTCGAAAACTGTTCTCCCAGCGGGCCCTGCTATTATTACCCCGGCTTCAGCTGGGCTGTCTAGGCGCTGAAGCATTCAATGAATTATTCCTGCCGGGTACCCATTCACTTCACCTGGGTCGAGTGCAGCACAGTGTGGATAAATTTCTTGCTGAAGGAAAACACGCCATGGCTATGATTCGAACCCACAACCCTCTGTTTGAAAGGCAAGAGTTAGAACCACTAGACCATACTGCGCCCATTGATCAGTATTAAGAAACACTATTCTTAAACGAATTTTCTCTCTTAATTTTTTTATTTTCTTATCATCATTTCCCCTCTCTCCTCTTTTTTTCTTCTTTTTCTTCATCCTCTTCTCCCTCTCTCGTTCCATTTCCTTCTCTTTCTTTAAGCCCTTTCCTAGCCTTTTTCCTACCGTATTGTGTATTTGTATTTGTGTTACAGGCGTATCTCCTTACAAGCTTTTTTGTTTCAGGGAACTACTGCTTCTTCTGTAACAAATAATATGTTGACTATTTATATCTTTGTGACAAATAATTTTGTATAATTTATTGTGAAAAATTGATATTTTGATAGAGATGGAATGAAATAAATGTTTATTTGAATGAAGAGGAATGGAAACATCTCTTAAAGAAAGGAATAAAAGGCGGAAATCGTTACAAATTCAGTAAAGTAAAATAGTGATTCTTCCTAGGGACCCTCCCTTATTTGCCAGGGGTTGCTGCGTGTGTTTCACACCATAGGCAGTATCTCCTGGAAATCAATTAGGTATGGTGAAAAGTAAGATTGTAACCAAAATCACTTCTATTTTTAGTAAATACCTTTTTTTCATTAAAGTAAGGCAAAGAGTTTTGTTACAAAATTATCTGATGCAATCTTGATAATTCTCTGCGGTAGAATATCATAAATAGTAAGTCGAAAATACAACTTGTTTTCATAATTAACATTAACAAGAGTCGACACTTGAACCAGATTAACTAAAAATTTCACGAATTCAAATAAAATTTACATAATTCAATTTGTTAAACTATATAAAAAGTTAAGTTTCAAAGGGAAAGCACTTTAAATTACACAAAATTCATACAGAAAGAAATTCAAAGTTATTGTAATTGCATTCACCATAAAAGCCATACTGTAACTACTTTAAAACAAACGAAACGGAAATGTTTCTTTCCTGATCGTATTGAATTGAATTTGAGAGTAAAAGTGCAAACAGTGGCTTTACAAAATAAGTGAGTGTTAAATCTGTGGTAAGATCTAGATATGAATGTTTCTCTGTCTCTCTCTGTCTTTTTATCACTCTTATGTGAGATGAAATTTTCACGTAGGTTTGATATCCATTGACTAGGCCTATTTTTTTAAACTCGTTATTCTCAACGATAATGAGAATTTACATATTGATCTAAGAAAAAGAACAGGATATTATTCATATTTTATGGATAATTTGTGGCTTTTTATTATTTCTTTCATTTGAATATACATTTTATACATTTTGGAGACGCTTTTTAAATGTGAAATATGAGGGTTGTGATCGAATTCAAGTCTTGATTTCTCGCAAGTTTGTCTTTGCGTTCAAGTGATCGCGGAACAATTTTACAAATTGGGATCGGGACAAACCATGGTTATGTTATTTGTGTGCATGTTAACTGAACGTAGGCTATATAAGACCCCTGTTACATCTGAAAGTTTCCTACCCGAGACCCGACCGAGTCCACTTGCAACCTTGACTGGATTATTGGTGGATTAGCTTCGCGAACGGACCGAGTCCGAAATGTGGTCTGTTTACATCACAGTGTTCATTCCCTCCCCTATCGCCCTATCTGTACTGTTTCGAGCGGCATCCGATTGCTGACACCTTTAAAAGGCGCTCTCGATCTAGGCTCCGAATAATTCGCGCGCGCTAATTGAAGTTACCCGAGATTCTGAAAGAATGCTGATGATCCCAGCAGTCGTTGAAGATATGATCGACTTGAAAAGGATACGTTTAAAATGCTTCTTTTCACTCAAATCAAAGACTTTATCAACGATTCACATGTCGCATGCCGCAAAAACATTCGAAGAACGACGGGGCTGGGGAGGGGATAGCACGCACTATATGACGTAATTTGACAGCTGGCGAACGGACCGAGATAGGTTCGAAAGCTTGTGTGTGTTTACATCTACGAATCGGTGGACCGGGGCCGGCCCGATACCTACCCGAGAC